>NC_143384.1:11425616-11736084 GCF_980474605.1 Leiobunum rupestre | reverse complement strand
TCTAATATTTTATGACGCAATATACCTTCCACATTTCAATAAACCTCCCACAATGTAATACGAAGCTAGAGGCCCCTTTTTGTACTTGTCCGGCCAAAATATCCCCCCCCCCCCCTTTCGCCAGTTTGAGTAAAACGCCACGATGTGGGAGCGACGCTTCTCCATCATTGCCGTTGGAGAGTTTCAACCAGCAACATGTCTGACGAAGTAGGAACACGACAAGCTGATGGAGCCACCGCTTTCCATAGAAAAACTCTGTGTCAATTCTACTTTGGGTTTCGGCTTCAAAGGAGGACATAGAAATTTGTTTCTACAATGACGTTAATTTTCATTCCGCATATGGTATGCGACCCGCAGCGTAGAGACGCTTGTACTATATCTGGAATCTCGTCGAATCGCACACGAAAAAAGAAGTTAAAGACAAATATGCTCTGGAACTTGATAAGGCCTTTGGCAAAATTAAGGAAGTCGTCGCCGTGAAAGGAGGTCTGACTTTTCTAGCCTACAAACCATACGGTACCAAACAAGAACTCCAACTGGGTGAACAAGAAATTGCCTCTTTAAAAGCCTATATTCACGCCGCTAATAACCACTTTCTGAATAAAGTAAAATCAAACCACTTTTGCATAGTAAAAATTAAAAGAACATTTTATTTAAAATGCTGGTCACGACTAGTTTCGCTTACCGTTCGGTAGCATCATCATGATGCTACCGAACGGTAAGCGAAACTAGTCGTGACCAGCATTTTAAATAAAATGTTCTTTTAATTTTTACTATGCAAAAGTGGTTTGATTTTACTTTATTCAGTATTTTAATGCATAGGGTTAGTTACACTATATTTAATAACCACTTTATCGAACTTGAAAAACAGAAACCGTGTATCGAGGCCATGTACGAAATTCTTAAACAACATATTAAGCGAATGACCGGTAATTCCGAAAATTACGATTTCGAAGAATTAAATTTCTGGATTGATAACACCGGAGTTATAGAGGATAAACTCCAAAACTTCGGTAACTATAGTAACCCATTCCATGTTATTCAAGAATTTAATAACTTAATCAACCGACGGAATTTAACTTGCACGCTACAAACGTATAATCTTTTTTTGTATGATTTACTCAACTCCCATATTTGGTGAACTATCGACAATAAAATGAATAACATTTTTGAAACCAAATCATAATTTCACATATCACATTTTGGTCAAGCTTACATTGTACAAAATTAGTTTTGGGGAAAATAGCGAGAAACGGTCGAGTAAAGGGTAAATATAAATAAATAAAAACAATAAAAAAATGTTTGGTAACCGAAATAAATCTTATAAAAAAACCCCTTAAATCGATGCCATAAAAAGAAACCCATAATTCAAAAAAATATGTAAAATCCCATAATTTTTTTATTATTTATTTAATTAATAGGGGTGTCAGGGAATGGGGGGATCCAGTAATTCCTTAATAGGGGTGTCTATGAATGGGGGGTCCTGCAGTGAAGTCATAATCTCTGGTGACCAGAAAATGAATGAATGCGACATCATTTTTAATTGCTTTGTAATTCTTTTGAACGATAGCGACATCAATATAAATGAATATGACAGCAATATAAATGAATGAGACATGAATATAAATGAATGCGACATTATTATTTATGAATACGACATTAATATTTATGAATATGGCCTTTATAGAAATGAATACATTTTAATTTTGATTGTTGGATGAATGTGACCTCAATATAAATGAATACGACATCAATATAAATGAATACGACATCAATAGTAATGTTTACGACCTCAATATAAATGAATGCGTCATTAATATAAATGAATTTGATTTCAATTTGATTTTTCGATGAATGTGACATCAATATAAATGAATTTAATTTCATTTTGATTGTTGGATGAATGCGACATCAATATAAATGAATTAGATTTCATTTTTATTGTTGGATGAATGCGACATCAATATAAATGAATTTCATTTCATTTTGATTGTTGGATGAATGCGACATTAATATAAATGAATGCGACTTCAATATAAATGAATACGAATGCATGTTGTGCGGGGATAGCCCACGATTCAAAATATGGCTTCTGAATATTGATATTCGATTGCTACATTATTTGAATTGATTTCGTAGTATTTATTCAATGTGAAACCTTATCTATTGAATGTGAAATTGATGTCGCATTCATTTATATATCATTCGTATTCATTCAACATACAAAATTAGGTCGAATTCACATATATTGATGTCGCATTCATTAAATTGATGCGCAATAATTTATATTGATGTCGCATTCTTTCAACAATTAAAATTATGTCGGGTTCATTTTTTTTCAAATCGCATTCATTTTTATTGATAAAGCACTCATTTATATTGATACAAAATTCATTATTATTGATATAGCAATCATTTATATTGCTGACGCCTTCATTTATATTGCTGAAGCCTTCATTTATATTGCTGTCACCTTCATTTATATTGCTGTTACCTTCATTTATATTGCTGTCACCTTCATTTATATTGCTGACGCCTTCCTTTATATTGCTGTCGCCTTCATTTTTATTGATGTCGCATTCTTTCAACAATGACAATTAAGTCGCATTCATAAAAATAATGATGTCGCATTCATTCTTTTCAATGTCGCATTCATTCTTTTCAATGTCGCATTTATTTACAATGAAGTCGCATTCAATTTAAACAATTCCCGTCGTATTGGCGTTTTAAATAACTCTTTTCCAGACTACAGGGGTTACCATTAACATACCCCCCATATTTTTTATTCTAGATATTAATATAAAAATCGTCGCAATTGGTAATAAAAGTGTCGGTTAAATCAAATAGACGTACCATTGTAGTTTGTTTTTTTTTCGCACTTGAACAAGATAAGTAGGATATCCTCCTCTTGAATACTAAGTTTACATTTGTTAGACATCTTAGGGCCTGGTGCAGAGACGTTTTCAAGTATCGCAAAATAACGATTCCTCGCTAAATTAACAGAAAGGGGGCGTGGTTTCGGAAAATCACGTGCTTCGCGCCAAATCGGTGTGCAGAGACAACTCGATTGCAAAAATAGCAGGAAAGCATTCTGTTTATTTTGCAAGAGGCCTACCGCAGTCTTTAGCCGCCGAAAAGCTCGCGAAAACAATGGCGGATTGTGGTACGCCAAGAGCTCGGGAAATAAATTGAGAAGTAAACGCTTTTTACCTACTTTAATAAGATAAATATTACAACGCGATAGGTCAGAATTTTTCAAATTATTAAAAATTGAGTTTCTAGCTCATTATCGCTTTCTGAAAAATTATTGTCAGAGCCAAGTCCTAACCAAAATCACGATTTACGATTCCGAAACACTAAAATAAGCTAGCCACTCTTAGAAACTTTACAGGTAAGAATAAATTATAATAGGGAATCTTATACATTACTACTTTGGGTAGTGTATGCAGTAAAGACATGGTGAATTGGTTCAGGGAATCATAGATCTTTAGCTATCAACCTGCGTTTATACTAATTTATCTAATAAGAAGATACCTTTCCTCAGGTAGACTAGGAGTTGCGATAAAAGATGTATTGAAATATTCAAGTTTATTTGGCATGCATCAAGAGCTTACCGAGCCAATTTGAAGTATTACCTTTAAAGTGTTTGTCAGTTAATTGTATACGATTATATCATTTGTTACGATTTGTACCGTGACTAGGCTATGTAAATGCCAGATAATTAGGTAGAACAACAACTTCTATCAAAAAGCAGGACCATTGTTTTACGTGTGATCAATATCGCATTTTTAGCTAGAAATTGCTTTAGACAATTATCAATTTTTGTACGCTCGTGAAATTGCTTTTTATTATTTATTGATTTATTTTAGAACTAGATTTATTTTAATTGCTATGAGCTAAGTTTTGAAATAAATATTTTACCAAAAACCAAATGATTTGGCTCATTTTCTAATAGAGAATTCTTTCCGAAAATGTTGACTTATAATTGTTATGAATCGTATTTTTATTCATTATTTTATTGTTGTACAAACCATAATATAAAAATATATTTTTAAAATAACAAAACCATTAAACTGTGAAATAAATAAAACCAGTCTAATAAATAATAAGAGTAAGAAAATTATATTATCAGAAGAAACTAATTTCCATGTACTAATTTATTGCTTTAAAAAAGATTTTGGATAACCTCTCATTCTTAAGAAACTGATATAAATATATTTTAAAAAATAATAGATTTCACTTTAAAAATTCTTAAACCTAATAATAAAATGAGAGTAAGAAAATTATTAATTAGAAGAGCCAGGCTTTTATCGTCCAAATGCAAGCCAACCATAACCACGTGATAGCTTTTTGCGTCAAAAATCGAGCTCTCCTATTGGTCCGTGACTTTGGTATAAAAATTCGGAAAAATAATAGCGTCGGCGATTAAGATGAAATCGCAAAACGTCTCTGCACCAGGCCCTTACTTTTCGCATTCCAATACGGAAGGAACATTTCTATTCATGCCGCATTTGGAAGAATGATTGTCGTATTGCTCCGCGTTTACGACATAATTGATTTTTTTATCATTTATTTTTTACATTCTGGGGGCTACCATTAAATAAGCCCTCTTTTTATCTATTACTGGTCACATTTCAATCTGGTTACGAATAACTTTTTTTAATTGATGTCGCATTGGTTCGCTTTAACGACGTTATTTCATGTAATTTATAATATATTTTTTATAGTCTTGGGGCTACCTATAAATTTGCCCCCTTTTTTATTTTATCTATAATTGGTCACATTCCAATCTGGTTAGATGGAACTGGACCATGTCTTCAATGTTATTCAAGCATTAGGATTAGTGATTTCGTTCCAGGTAAAAAAGAGTACGCCACCAATAAGCTTTGATCTGACATAAATTGAAAAATAATAAGCCATAAAATAAACAGTAAAAGCATGAAGGGCATTAAATGAAAATGTCCCCGAGACCACGCCGAAGTGTAAATACGTAAGAGTCTACTTGTGCTACAGTACCAAAGTTGTCAGTACAAAGTAACCATTGTGAGGGAACTTAAATAAATGTTATTCCCACTTTATATCGAGATCCGTTATGTTTAGGAATTCAGATCTAATTAGAAACGTGTGCACCACAACATTTTAAGTTTGAAAATGTTTTGGACTGATGTAAATATATCAATACCATGCGATCTTGCCCGTTTTCTATTAGAAACTGAGTTTCTTGGTCTAATGGTTGTTAAGAAAACATTTAATGACCTAGAAGCCATGGTTCAAGTTCATTGATTTTTTTATTTTACAAAAGCTACCTGCGCGTGTTATGTGACCTGAAAAGTTCAAAATCGTAGCTTAAACAGATTGTGAATTATGCTCCCTTTCTCGTTTTTACCTAATAAAATAATAATAATCAATAATCAGCTAGGCTAATACCCAAGGCACCACCATAGGCCTAAGTCATCAAGCGACTTTTGAAGCCATTAATTCAGGTGGCCGGGTTACAATGTGAAGGAGGGTGGTGGCAAGCGCTGCATGCCACGCGATCGAGCCAACAGCTCCCTACACTAACTATTGCCGTTAACCTCAACAAGTTTTTATGGAAGGGGAAACCGCTTCTTGTTAATACATTTTCTATTGGTGTGGATATTTGGATATCTACGATTCCTAATGCGGTCATTGATTTCCTGGGTGTGCGAATCATTATATGATATTGGAAATTGGACGGTATTGGTCTTTTTGATGCGGATGTGTCACAACGTCAACAGGAAGTCTACGTGTCGTTCACTACCAGATGTCGAATATAGCTTTTCTTCGGTATCTTCATCAAGGCCGAGTGTTGAAATAAAATGAGCGTTAAAGATGCGGCAAGTATTTGGTTAGCGAGAAATATACAAATACCCTCTGTAGATATTTCTTTAATTAAAATTGGCTTCGTATTATATTTAACTGATAATTTTGTACTGTAAATAATTAATACCGCTAGTCACAATTCGTCCGAAGAGAGGAATATTTTGGCTTGCCACCTTGTTTAGTGGACACCTGTATACATTACGGCGACGATTACACAGTACGCCAAAATAGTAAACACAAATCCCTTAATGATTGTGTGTGGAAATGAACGAAGAGACCAAAATTAAATTAATTTAATAAAATATATTACCACTTCTGATTTGAGTACGATGAATTTAGATGGTAAACCGTTCACGTCTGGTTGATTCCCGCGATATGAAAATTGATCTTGTAAATTTCGTCTTCCATAATAGTCATTTTGAAATGTTCGAGAAAAGTCGATATCAAATAGGGTTAGTTCTGTAACTTTATTTTTCTTTATGTAACCTGAAGCCACATTCGCTGAAGATATGATCTGCTAACTATCACAAACAATCTAATACGTTCTAAATTTATCACTTTGGAAACAACGTTAAACCGCGCTGCGATTCAGTTTGAGTTAATCTCAAATGAACTATTTTCTTTGGAAAGGGCGGGGTCCGAGTAGGTTAGTCAAGTGATGATGGTTTTTGTAATAATATCGTTACAAACAACATCTTTTAATTTTCTTCTAAAAAAGGACCATTCTGTGTTTTTTTGGTGACGGCATCGATGATTTCAACAATCATGTTCAAAGCGACATGACTAGAGATATGCTACCATGACCAGGGTAATATTAAGGCTTTTGAGGCCCTAGGTCCATTATTTCATTGGGGAACCTGTAGATCCCGATTTTTGTCCATATTTCCTAGGCTCCTAAGTTGAAGTTGCCAAGTCAATTAACTCACCATCTAGCTAGAAAACGGCGTAAAATTAAATATATTGATTGCGTTCAATCAGGTGAGAGTACTAATATAAATTTTTAATTATCATGTTTTTAACTATAAGATGATTGATCATATTTTTACTTTTAAACACGAATTGTTGCCCTCTTGAAATCAGGAGCCATAGGCTCTGATTTATTGACATTATTGGGTAATCCGACACTGCAACACGAAATGTTTATCGACCAACTCGCCGGAAGTATAGCAAATTTCGCTGGTTAATATTTAAAGGGAGTATAATTGTTGTCGAAAATTGGAGGTTCAACACTGTATTTCCCTACGCTTAAGAAAGAGAAGCCCCAGACGAGCGTAGAAGATTTGTGATGAATTGTAAATCAGAGCCACCGCGGCCGCAGTGTACACAGTAAAAAATAAGGGACTAAAAATGGATTTTAAAGGGTTTGTAATATATATAGCTACCCTTAACGGTTTCATTTTACACCTCAGAAAATTTACACCGCAAACGGTCTAAGACACTTTTTTATCTACTTCCTTTTGGGTTGGAAAAACAACCATAAGAGTCATAGACGGAAACACGGAATATGGTTTATATTACGAAACGTTCTATATTGATAATTGTAAAAAAATCGGAATTTCAAATTTACTTGGTTAATTTTAATATACTTTTTTTTAAATATAATAAACATCCCTGGCCGCAATAATATTGGTTTGAAATAATTGTCAGAATTTAACTCTTCGTTAATATTTATGAAAGCAGATAACGCCACTGTCGACTACTGTGGGAAAGTATTGTTAATATAATTAACTGTTTTATTTAAATTTATATCATTATTTTATAATTGCTATATATTTTATTATAATATAATATTTTATAAATAGTTTTATTTTTATTGCTATATATATATATATATATATATATATATATATGGCAACCTTTTTTAAAGTGCGATGATAATTTCCGGTGGACGGTATTGTATTTCCCCGTGGGCTTATGTTTAGAAACTGCAATTTTGTCACTATATCAAAAGTCAAAATTTCGGCCAGAGATTCCAACAGTAGACCGAGTTCGCCCTTTTGGGGCTAATCAGTACTGTGTAGAAACTCTGGCTTTCATCGGAAATCTGCCGATATCGGTAAAACCAATAAACATTCAGAGTGCCCTATATGTGAGCAGTCCATTGCAACTTATTGTCAGGCGTAAGTTGTCAGGCGTAGAAATAACGAGCCGGACGTAAGACAAATTACTTTTATTGGTTATTGAATATTTACACAGTACAAGATACAAAAATATTATTCACGCGTGGATACCGCTTCTCTCCTATTGGTAAGTGGCCTGGGGTAAGCTTTTACAGCTTTATGCGTCCCAGTCCGGTTACTCTAGGTAGGCTGGCATATTCAGCCTTAATAATCCCACCGAGAGTAGAGCGCGGAGAAGACTGCCCTCTCGACCTGCGTGGGGCTCCTTTTATACTGCGCTCGGGGTTTTTCCCCCCGCCTTCCTTCTTCTTTCTCCTGCCACCGAGAGCCGGTGAAGCGACGTGGCGAAATTCCCTTTTCTCTCCTATTGCACCATGATGGTCAATGCCGTTTCCCTCTCTCGCCGTCCTTTCAGTCCGCGGGCGCAACAGCTCCCCTTCCGAAGAAGAGCCGCCTCGGCGATCAACCTGCTCCAGAAGGTGAAATTCGTCGTCGGCATCAATAAGATCGGTGATGACATCGGCGTCGAGAGATGGAAAATCGTCGGCGGCAATTGGGTTGTCGGGCACTGAAGACACAAGCGCACGTTGTAGCCGGCGTAGATTTCGTCTTTCCTGTTTAGCGATCTTTCCCAGGACGTGAAGATTGAGAGGAGCAGTGAGCTTTATCTGTTTCACGTGAGCCTTAAAGCTCTGCTGGCGGCGTATGGCACACGGTTTCATGGCGGATGGTGGACGAATTTTTGAGGCGAGTGAAAAGAAAATGCAGAGCGAAAGTGACCACGACTAGCACAAGAAGGCACACGCGCGAACTACCTGTGGGAGAACAAAAAAGGGGAAAACCGAATAGGTCTGCTACGACGGTGAGTAACGCGTCGAGGAGCCTCCAGGGGTGAAGAAGCAGCTGAGGAAAGTGGGGGCGAAGGGTCGAGGGGGGGGGATATGGTGTTTTGGGCGGGAGGCGTGAACGGGGGTTGGTGTCGGTCATCGCAACGGGATGGGTGTCGGTCATCGCCACGGGACACGATGAAGGAGGGGATGTCATCGGGGGAATATTCGACAATGGAGGGAGATTCCTGGAAATGAACGCGGCGAATGGAGTCCGGATAGGTCTTACGAGTGATGTACGACTTCAAACGCTCGATGGAAACGATGTCGGTTTTCTTTCCATCGGATGCTCGAACTTCGAAATTATTGGTGGCGGTTTGTCGTAGGATTTGATATGGACCAGCATACTGATGAAGCAATTTTTCTGATAATCCTGGAACGCGGCGTGGTGTCTTTAAAAATACCAAATCGCCCTCCTAAAAGTGCGCTTCCCGGCGGCGCAAGTCGAAGCGCTCTTTATCCTTTGCTTAAGCGATTGCGTGACGCTCGGCTGCTAGGGCACGAGCTCGCAGGGCGCAGAGAATATGTTCGAAGCCGAACTGGGTTTTCACATTCGACGATGGCAGATTTAATGCGGCGTCCAGGCGTAGGTCGGCCTCGTAGCCGTGTAACAGGAAGAACGGGCTATAGCCGGTGACGGCGTGCAGCGATGTATTATACGCAAAGACGAGAAAAGGCAAAAACCTGTCCCAATCTCGGTGATTGTTGGATACGTATTGCGACATCATATTGGCGAGGGTCTTATTAAATCTTTCAACCAGCCCATTTGTCCGAGGGTGGTAAGCTGTGGTGCGGTTGTGCTGGACGGTGAAGAGTTTATTGATTTCGGCCATGAGGTAGTTTACATTTTCGGTCCCACGGTCCGTGATAAGCTCCCTAGGGGCGCCGTACTTGAGCATGATATCTTTTGTAAAAAATTGAGCTATTTCTTCGGCAGTCCCGCGAGGAATAGCCTTGGCGACGATCATCCGGGTGCAGTAATCAGTGCAAACCACAATGTGGACGTTGCCGTCTTGGGAAAGAGGAAACGGACCAAGTTTGTCCAATCCGACCCGCTCGAAGGGTTTCGTAGTGGGCGGAATAGGCTGGAGAAGGCCTGCGGGCTTTCCCAAATAGATTTTCTGTTGCTGACACGCCAAGCATGATTGGACGTAGTTCGTAGTGTGAGCGAGCATTTTGGGCCAGAAAAACCTATTGCGGATCCTCTGCCATGTACGATTGAGACCCAGGTGGACGGCGGTCACGTCATCGTGAAGTGCAAACAATATGGCGGACCGGATTTTTTTAGCAGCAACCAAAACAGATTTCAGGCCATCGTCAGACCGAATGTGGCGATAGAGAAGACCGTCAATTAACTCGAAGCAGCGTGCTGATTTAATGAGGGCTTTTGGTGCCGAGAGTGGTTTAGTTTCCAGAAACTGGATTAAGGACGCCATAAAGTTGTCGTTCCGTTGAAAGGATGAGATGTCAAATTGGGTTAAGTCCAAAGAGTCGGGCGGCGACGTGGCCAAAAGAGCGTCGTGAATGAGTAGAGCTGGCTCGAACGGGGCCCGGGACAGGGCATCGGCGTCCTGATGTATACGACCGCTTTTATATCGAACTGTGAGGTCAAACTCTTGGAGAGTCAATGACCACCGAGCCAACCGCCCATTAAGGTTTTTAACTGACGTTAGCCAGCATAACCCGTGATGATCGGTGACGACGTTGAGCGGTCGACCATAGATGTAAGGTCGGAATTTGGTTTCGCCAAAGACGATGGCCAAGCATTCCCGCTTCGTAGGGCTGTAGTTCATCTCAGCGGAGTTGAGCAGACGACTGGCGTAGGCAATGACTCGTTCCTGATTATGAATCCGTTGTTTTAAAATAGCAGCTACACCATAAGCCGACGCGTCGGTATGTAGCTCAAAAGGCTCCTCCCGTTGTGGGTGACGGACGACAGGGGAAGAAGCGAGACAGGAGCGAAGATGTTGGAACGCTTCGTCGGCGGCTGTGTCCCAGCGAAATGGGGTGTCCCTTTTAGTGATTTCGGTCAAAGGTTTAGCGATCCCGGTGAAATTTTTTATGAAACTCCGATAATAACCGGCCAGCCCGAGGAAACGCTGCACTTGCTTGACGGTTTTTGGTTGACGGAATTTGTCTACGGCCTCAAGATTGCGGGGATCGGGAGAAATACCCTGGCCGTCGATGACGTGACCAAGATACCGGATTCGTGGCTGAGCAAACGAACATTTGCTAGGTTTAATTTTAAGGTTAGCTTGACGTAAGCAGGATAACACTTTACCCAGATGTTCAAGGTGGTCCCCAAAGGAGCGTGAAAAAATTACAATGTCATCAAGGTATGCCATTGTAATTTGCCACATTAGATTTCCCAACGTTTTATACATCAGCCTCTGAAACGTCGCAGGAGCATTACAGAGACCCATTCCCATGACGTTGAACTCGTATTGCCCGTCGGGCGTGACGAAGGCTGTTTTCTCTTTCGCTGAATCTTCGAGCTCAACCTGAAAGTAGCTAGAAGCCAAATCCAAGGTTGTAAAGAGCGTGGACCCTGCGAGACGGTCTATCCTTGGTCTGAAAAAGGCGTTGTTCCAATAGGCAATCCAATAGAATTACCATCAATGTTGTGTAAGACCTTACGTGGACGTAATGCTGAAGAGGGAAGTCGATATGAATTGGAAAGTTGGCTGCTTTATAGCTCAACTGAAAATGAACCATTAATTCATATTTTTGCCAGTGACCAAGACCTTGGAATTTTATACGGTAGCCACACTTGGATTGCAGATGGCACATTTAAAGTAAGATCAACTGGATAATTAATAAACTAATAATTTATCTAATGGATTATTAATTCGTTTTACAGTTTTGCCTCGAAGGATTTATACAATTCACGGATTTGGACATTTTGTTTCTGAGGCTGTGCCGTGTATCAGTATGCTATTCACTAGTAAACGTTCAGCAGACTACATAATTGGTAGCATTGGCAAACTCGAAACTGTGTTGGTGGATTTCGAAATAGCTATGCATCAAGCCCTACGAAAAGTTATTCCGAACGTTAGAATTTCAGGGTGTCATTTTCATTTCTCTCAAGCCATAGTACGAAAAGTCAGTGAGCTATTAATGCAGAGTTTATTTCGCCGATCAGAAAATGGTGAACAACCATTAAGAACGTTCGTGAGAATGGTAAAGGCCATGCCTCTTCTACCGCCGTGTCTGATGAAAATGGGATGGGATGTAATTCTAAGCCAGTTGCCTCTTCAATTACCATCAACGAACGATCAAGAGCATCTAAATCAATTCTGCACCTATTTTACTAACTATTGGATGAGTGGAAATCCAATTCCAATCGAAGTTTGGAGTCATTGGAAGAAAAGTCGTCATTTACGTACAACGAACCACGCCGAAGGTTATCATAACACAATGAACAACCACGGGATTGCAGAAGTGCATCCAGCTCTGAGAAATTTCCTAGCCGCTCTACAAAAAACGCATAACACTGTCCAACAAAGAGTTCGAAAATTGATTTCTCCAGGTTGATATCGCTTAACTTTTAGCGGTATTTTGGGTGCAAGTTGAGGACTGAGAAATAACAACCCAGTACTTTGTCCTTGCCACGTTTAGATCCAAGTGGATTAACAATTTCAAATTCGTCTATATAAATTTGCAACTGAAGTGTATTTTCCTTAAAGTTAGGGGTTTTTTTTTGCAAAGCGCGTTTACTTTATAGTTCGAATTAATGCTTTCGAAGGTGTTTCCGACCTCGGAATTTTTTTAAAATAATTCACTTTCTTCAATCAATATTTAGATTTTTCGATTGAATTACACTCAATACATTTTCCTTATTCACGGAAATAATAGGTTCACAAAACACCAGGATATCATTAGTTAATCCTTCCACTACGGTTCTTGGAAGATGATGCAATTCTCGATATTTCAGAATAATTTTCATTAAAGTTTCGCGAATTTCTGGAGGTTTCAAATCACTTTCGTTTCTTGTTAGTTCTGGCTCATCCATTATTACGAGTTCACCGGAATGTTTCATATTGATTTCAATTTCCTCTTGTGGTGGGCTTTCCTCTGGCGGATTTCATAATTCACCAGTTGCATTAAAAACCAATTTTTTGTGTTAATATCTTACTTGATATTTTTAAAAGATCTTCCGCAATTTTCAAGTCCACACACAGTACTAAAGTTTGCGTCATGAGAGTGTTTGTTCTGCCTTTGAGTTACAAGTGTAGTGAACTTCTTGACGAAAAATGTGCATCTAACACAGCTGTATAATCCTGATGCGGCCATAACTTAAGCTAGTTTCCCTAAATTAAACTATTACAATATATCATACCATTTTTTGGGAAAATATCCTAGTTAATTTTTGTAAATATTACAACTTTCTAAGGTCAATAAAAAAATACTAAAAACACTTTCTTTCTCGGATAAAAAGAAAAACTTGAAAGTAAAGCAGGGCGAAAATCGTAGTAAATAAGTGCTTGCAATTTTTATATCTAATTTGTTTCCCATATTTGATTTTTCTTAGGTAACATAGCAGATAAAAATGGTTTACTCCCCCTTTATTTTATCTGACCAGATATCTGCGAGCATTCACTATACAGGGTCTTTTTTTTTGCTCGGAAAAGTGTTTTTTTTCAAAAAGTATTTATAGTACCGATTTCAAATTTGGAAGGTCAATTCTCTATACCGGGGGACATCAGTTTGAGAAATTTGAGCGTTTTCGGTAATGTTTTTCACCAATTTTGAAAAATTATTTTTCGACCACTAGGTGCGAGATAAAAAATTTCTATTATAAAGTTGTAGGCCGTCATCGAAAACCCTTAAAAATTGTTCACTCGACGAAAAACAATTTATTTATCAGTGAAAATTCGAGCTTGAAAAATTTACAAGTTGGTGAAGCCAAATTGCGATTGTTTGAAACGATAATTGAAACCGAATTACCCAATCCAGTTGAAACTTTGGTTAAAAAAACGACCGGATTTAAATAACACGAGGCTATAGGTCAATCCTAAACATGCATTGGGTATTTAAAGGAAAACTTTGGGAGATTATTATCAGTGTTTGATAATATTTCGAACAATGCCTCGTTATTCAGTAGCTGAGCGTACCGAGATAGTTGCCATTTACTATGGAGAAGCAGCGCAAAACCTTAGAAGAGTGACTGAAATCTTCGCAGAAAGACATCCAAATGGAGCACCATCTGTAAATACAGTAAGACGAGCAATTCACGATTTCAATCAATTTGGTAACTTGCAACCTAGGTTTCGCGGATTGGGTCAACCGGATTTAGACTTTGTGAACAATGTACTCGCGTACTTTGTGGCATATCCTCGTCACAGTTGCGCTAACGCCGCTGCTGATTTGGGTTGTTCTGCAAATCGTGTGTGGAAAATTCTTCGTAAGAATCGCTATCACCCATACAGAGCTACGCTCCACCAAGGACTAATTGACGGAGACCATCAAAGACGTTATGAATTTAGCAACTGGTTACTAAATGCTGTCCAAGAAGATAGACAATTTTTGCGCCATGTTTTGTTCTCCGACGAAGCGTCATTTTCTAGAGATGGGCCCTTTAATCATCAAAACAGCCATCTTTGGTCTGACATCAACCCACATTGGGGTTTTGAATATCATCACCAGGTTCAATTTGAACGGGTCAATGTTTGGGTTGGACTTGTTGGAAACCGTTTGATTGGTCCCTTTTTCTTGCCGACGAACCTCAACGGCCAAAGGTATTTACATTTTCTACAGAACGAACTGAGTGACGCAATCGACGACCTTCCATTGGCTGAAAGACGTCAGTTGTGGTTTCAGCAAGATGGCGCCCCTCCGCATTTTTCCCGGCAAGTAACTGAGCACCTCAACAACGAGTTTCCTGAAAGGTGGATAGGGAGAAATGGTCCAGTGCATTGGCCAGCAAGGTCACCTGACCTAACACCGCTGGATTATTTTCTCTGGGGATTCGTTAAAGCAAAGGTATACGCCACGCCCATTGAAACTAGGGAGGAACTCATTAGACGAATAATCAGTGCTTGCCGAGACGTCACACCAGAAATGGTAGAGAAAGCGTTTGAGAACTTAATTGTCCGCGCACAAACCTGTGTTGCAGCCAATGGTGATATTATTGAAAATGTTTTGTAAAAATTTATGTGAATAAAATATCTGCATTTAAAAACCAAACGTGTACATTTTTTCAAGTGTGAAAACTCTACTACGTTTGTATTAGACTTGTTCCCTTTTCAATTATCGTTTCAAACAATCGTAATTTGGCTTCACCAACTTGTAAATTTTTCAAGCTCGAATTTTCACTGATAAATAAGTTGTTTTTCGTCGAGTGAACAATTTTTAAGGGTTTTCGATGACGGCCTACAACTTTATAATAGAAATTTTTTATCTCGCACCTAGTGGTCGAAAAATAATTTTTCAAAATTGGTGAAAAACATTACCGAAAACGCTCAAATTTCTCAAACTGATGTCCCCCGGTATAGATAATTGACCTTCCAAATTTGAAATCGGTACTATAAATAGTTTTTGAAAAAAAAAACACTTTTCCGAGCAAAAAAAAAGACCCTGTATATCTTAACTGTTCAAACTGATTTTTAACTTAAAGATGTGACAGTCAAATAGCTAATAGCGCGCCTAAAAATTTACTATATTATTTATTGGTTTTATAGCGTTTGGTTCTATAGTCACTAACTAGTCTTTTCTCATTTCTATAATAGTTTAAGAAAATATTTAAATTTATTATTATCGGGTTGCCGAAAATTTACTAGAGACAGTGACCTCTTGCACCAGATCACAATTCATTTTTACGTATACATTACCAGATTAACCAGCAATTTTAAGAAACCCAGACAAATACAATGCTCTTGGTCAGAAAGCAAAGAAATCGATGAACAAAGCACTAATACACATTTTGTTCTGTGATGCTATCAAAAGGTTCGGCTTGTAAGTATTTTATATCATTATAATTTTGCATAGCATGTAGACTAAGTTCCAATTAACTAATTGGCGTTCAATTATTTTTACAGATATTCATTTCACAAACATGTCGCTGAAAAATTTGTTTTATAATTCCCACACCTACAGACCGAACCATGAGATGGACATGAAACTTTTTGACAAATACTCAGGGCTGGCAAGTTTAAAATTAGTGTTGAAAACACAGGTTTAGCTTTTTCAATTTGTCTTAAACAAATTTTTTAAACATGTTTTTACTTAAGACCAGTTTGTTTTTAATTATTTTGGTTCATGAAATCCATTAATTAAGGCTTTATTAACGATAAAAATATTTTTTCTCACAAAATACATCCATTTTTAAGTTTCTTTAGAAAAAATCTCCAGTTTGACAACCCTGTAGGGTGAACAAACTTTTGTTTTAAACATGTTTACACATTTGTTGAAGAAAAAAGAATATTTTTGCCAACCATGCAAATAATGGTTACTATTAGGCTTATAAACTCCGAAAGAAGAGGCTAAGGAAAAGCTATATTTTATTTATTAAAAATTATATTTTAGAATCACTGGCACAGTACGCTAGTGTCAAAATACAAGAACTTTCGGAAAGCTTTAGGAAATGTGAAAATTGTTGCCGAACATAAAAAGAAATACGGAAAAGCATGTCATAAAAATACAGACACAACTACGATAGACGACCATCAAATAAACTCTATCGTAACTCTAATAAGGTTGGAGGTACGCATGTTCGAGTACCCGATTTCAATCGAGTACTCGACTCGATACCCGAATTTTTTTTTTTTAAAAACCCGAAAAAGTTTCGGGTCTAAACTCAAAGCATAGGCTTAGATTTTTGGGTACCCGATGGAGCAATTTTTGAAAAAGGCCCTACCCGCGAGTTTTCGGCGGGGTATTCGAAAAACAAAACCCGATACGTTGTATGGATTTTTTTCCAAAAAAAAACATATCGATGACTTCACCTTAAACCTTCGAATAGGTTGAAGAGTAAGAATAATTCTTGGGTTCTTCCTAATTGGATATTGTTTTTAAAGCAAGTAAAGGTACAGAATGAAACTGCAATTTAAAGCATAACCATAACTTAAAGTTCCCTCACCTACCAGGACTTTTTTGTAGCTTGTTAGTCACTAGTCGCGAACATTTTTAGGTAGTTTAATTTTAATTTGGAAAGTTAGGCTTAAGTTGATGGGCTTTAGTTTCTTTTATTATAATGGCTTCAAACAAACGTACAAGGAGGAAATCTTTTCAAGAGGAAATTTTGGAGGCAAGTGATTTTGAAACCGTGTCGGATGATGAAATTACTTCTGAATTAGATTCATCTGTAAATATGGATTGTTCTCAAGAAATTAGTGCTACGCCAAACAATAGAAAATGGAGCGCGTGGAATTTATTTGTTACCTTGGATAAAGATAAAGCAAAATGTTTGAAATTCTAAAGTGTTTTCAAATGTAAAACTGGAAATACTTCGACCATGCGTGGCAAACATCCTAATGAATATAGCTTGGTAAAATCCGAAGAAAAAAGTTAACCAACCAACCTTAGAAGAATCTTATTCTCGAGTTACTATGTTTTCTAAAAGTCATCCAAAAGCCATAGCTATAACCAAAGATATTGGGAAAATGATTGCCATGGATTTCCAGCCATTTTCGTTGGTTGAGGATGAAGGCTTTAAGAATGTTATAGCAGCATGTGAACCACGATAATGTGTACAAAGTAGGACAACTTTTTCAAGAAACGTCATTTCAGATCTATTTATAGACATGAACGATACCATCAAAGCAGAATTAAAGTAAGCTCTTGAAGATAAAATCTCACTCGAATGTATATCTTTCACTACAGATTGTTGAAAGTCCAGATCCATGGATCATTTTATGAGCCTTACATGCCAATTCACAATGAAGACTTTCAATATTGTTGTTTTGATCTTGGCTTGCTTTCCTTGTGTGGAAACTCACACTGCGGAACTCATGAATGAATCTCAGAAATCTGATGACAAACTTTATCCCTCAAGAATTTCTAAGTTGAACAATTCCCATATATATTACCACTGATAATGGAAGGAATGTCACGAAAGCAGTGAAAGATTCAGAGTGGTCTCACATAGCTTGTTTCTGTCACACGTTGCAATTGGGAATACAAGACTCTATTAATGAGAACCTTAGAAGCAACGAATGGAAAGTCGTTAAATCTTTGATTGAAGTATTGGAACCATTTGAAACTGCCACGCAAGATCTGTCGGGAGACCAATATCCAACATTATAAATGGTGTTTCCAGCCTTACACTGTTTGGAAAGTGAACTCAATAAGCAAAGCTCCTTGTCTCAGGCGCACTCTGAAAATATACCACAAGTTTTTTTGTTACATATGTTCCTAAAGTACAACTTAAAAAAGTAGAAATGTAAGTCGGTAAGAATTAAAATTGTTACAAGCTGTGATATTTTAAATTATATGATACTGTTATTGTCTAAAGACAATCTCTGGTGTTATAAAGGGTGTTTGTTTTGTTCGAAAAAGTGATTTTTTCAAAATCTATGTTTTCTAGAAAGTTGATATTTGTACTGTACATAAAACGTACCGGGGGACACTTTCTACCAAAATTGCATCTAAATCGAAAAATATTTTCACTTTTTTTAAAAAATTAAATTTTAGCCGCTAGGTGCTATATGCAAATTGTCAATGAGTAAATTGTAGAGCGTCACCGAAAACGTATAAATAGCGTTGGCGCGAAAAAAATAGAAATCTTTTTCACTGACAAAATACGACTTGAAAAAGTGACAAGTTGGGTAAGCTAAAACAACTTTTTTTGAATTCCTTTGAGAGAGTAGTGTAACTTTATGAAAGTCTGAAATTTGTTAATCTGGTGTTTAATGCAATAAACACCGCTGAAAAATCGAGAAGGCAATGGCGAAGAATTTATTACACGATTTAATTTCGTAGGATGAAAAATGCTAATTTTTTGAAAAAAAAACAAAGAGATATTTTATTTATCTACTTACAAACAAAATTTGTAAGTACGTTTCGAAAATACCACCTTCGGCTGCGATACAGGTTTGGGCGCGAACAATCATATTGTCGAAGGCAGCTTGAATCATTTCCGGGGTTACTTCCCGGCAAGCGCTTACAATTCGTTGACGCAGCGCTTCAAGGCTCTCAACCGGAGTGGCGTCCACCAAATCCTTAACGAAGCCCCAAAGAGAGAAATCCAACGGAGTCAGATCGGGCGACCTTGCTGGCCAGTGTACGGGACCGTTTATCCCTATCCATCGTTGTGGGAATTCGTTGTTTAGGTAATCACTCATGGCTCTGTGCTAATGAGGTAGGGCACCGTCTTGCTGGTTGCGCCAACGGTAGTTCGTCAAGTTGTTGTTCTAGCTCATTTCTCAAGAAATCCCAATAACACTGGCCATTTAAATTTTGCGGTAAGAGTACTGGACCAATTAACCGGTTTCCAACAATACCAATCCAAACATTCAAGCACCCAAATTGAAATTGCATTAAACACCAGATTAACAAATTTCTGAATTACATAAAGTTACACTACTCTCCCAATGGAATTCAAAAAAAGTTATTTTAGCTTGCCCAACTTGTCACTTTTTCAAGTCGTATTTTGTCAGTGAAAAAGACGTCTATTTTTTCGCGCCAACGCTATTTGTACGTTTTCGGTGACGCTCTACAATTTTCTCATTGACAATTTTCTTATAGCACCTAGCGGTTAAAATTTAAATTTTCAAAAAACGTGAAAATATTTTTCGATATAGATGTAGTTTTAGTAGAAAGTGTCCCCCGGCACAGTACAAATTTCAACTTTCTAGAAAACATAGTTTTTGAAAAACATCACTTTTTCGAGCAAACAAAACCCCTGTATATTCAGGAGTGTAGTATATTTAAAAGCATTAAATATAACTCAGTGTTAATTCAGCAGTTTTTAAAGTGAATTTTGTTTTTTCCTTATAAAATTGTGAACTGAATACTCGAAACATTTTTTAGCTAAGCATAATTATTCGAGTACTCGAAGTAACTCAAGTAACCGAGGTTACTCGAGTACTCGAAACCGCCTTTTTTATCTAAGCCTAAATACTCGAAAACCCGATAAAATTTAGGTACTTGACTCGATACTCGAAAAGCAAAATCTTTTATACTCGATACTCGATCCGAAACCCAAAATCAATATTCGCACATAATTAGTTGGAGGTAATTGAATATTTTACTTTTAGCAAGTGCTTATGGACATTTAATGAATTTACCTTCTCTTTAAGCCTACAGATTCTAATAATGATTTTGAGAACGAAGAGAGTATAAACTCGCACAAAGCCCAGATGATCACTATGATGCAAAGTGCCGAAATTGATTGGGTGGCCATTAATAGCAGAATGGATAAAACCACTAGCGATCGGCGAAATCTAATACAGGATATCAATATACCAATGGTTCTTGAATAATATCCAGCTCTTAAAATCGCAATCAAGTACGATAATATTTTTTAAAATAATATATTTTATTTTATAAATACTTATAATTAAAAATATATTTGTTAAAAAGATGTTTCTGGAATTCGAGAGACTTACCAAAATAAATATTTAGGGAAAGATCGAACACTGTTTGGAGAAGTCTGAAATTTTAGAAGCTCTTAAAATGGAAGAACCAGAAACAGTACAAAGTAAACTTAAAATGTATATTCTTACAATTGTAGTTGATATTTTAAATTCTGAATTTTTTCGGTTTAATCGCTTAAGAATGGTTTTCTTTGCTTTTAATACCGTAAATTTTTAGTGAAAACCACGAATGGTTTTTTCAAGAAATCTGACATTTCGCGAATACCGAAATTTCCGGTTATTGTCCATGTGGAATCAAAAATATTAGCAGGTGCACAATAGGAAATTTATATTGACGAAAGCAAAGTGACAGAGGCGTAGAATTTTAAGGACGCAATTTCCGGGTTAATGGTCACGTATTGGATATTAAATATCCAATACATATCCGTTTTATTTAAAACATTAAGTTTTGTTGAGTCATGTTTGTTAAGCCTGACCTATACGAAATGTCCCAGCAAACACTAATCGTCCCTAGGACGTCCCTGCATGGTCCATATAGCCCAGCTTTGACCAATCCAAAATTTGTCATACGAGATGAATTTCGGACGTCCCATTTTGGTCCTCAGATTCAAGTTTTGTGACGTCCAATAATCAGCCCTATTGACGTCGCGTAGATCTCCAATATTCATCCGAAAACTGGAGAGGTTTTTAGAAAAGAAAATTTAAATTTGTTTTAACTACCCCTTTTAATTTTAACTGAATCGATCATGGAAATATTTAATTGGAATTTTTTAATGAAAAACCAAATATTTTTCCCTTCATTTAACTTGATTAAGTGATATTATAAAATTGTTATTTCAAAATCTCGAATATAGAGCCTGGACAAATACCAAAAATTATTGTCATTTTTTCTTATCTTCATTATTTCAAAGTATTATTATTTTAGTTTTCGTGGTATATTTACGTTTTAAAATATCTGAAAGCACTGCTTGTAGTTTCTCTTGTAAGACCATGGCAAGGCTGTAGAAGAGACGGTTGAGGAACTCGAGTTCTTTTTTAGTGAAATGCTTTCCCCCACTTTACCGTCTAGCTCTTTATCTTACTGCTTCTACCATCTAGCGGCAGCGCGTCGTAAAACAAAACCAAAAGTATTCGTCTGTTTGCGAGGAGGGTTTCAATTGTTTGTCTAGTAACCGTTGGAAATGCTAATTCTTTTTCTATCAGTCAGGTAATATATTAATGAAAAATACAAAAATAACAATTTAGAACGAATTAACTAACGTTATTTCAGGGCTATAGCACTGGGTATAATCGTTTAGTCATTACACTTCTCACTGCCATAGGAAAGAGCTCGAGTTCCTCAACCGTCTCTTCTACAGCCTTGACCATGATACGACGCCATCTTTGGGTCGTCTTGTTTAACAGTTACACGTTAAGTTTTGTGAGTAAAACAGTTATTTCTAGTACGGTCGGTACTACCGCGGAAAAAAATCATAAGAGTAAGTATTAAATTGTCTTCCCTTTACATGATTTTGATCTGATTTATGTTTTAAATTTTGCTTTTACAGATGCATGCCTAAAATTGATTAAAACATGTCCATTTTGACCCTCTACATGTTGCAAATTTACTTTTAAAGAAAATTATTCTTCAGTCACTCTCACTTTTTAATTTAAAGCTTTAATTTATATTGTAATACATAGTTTATTTAGTAAAATTATATTATTTTGCTTTTAGATGTAGTATTTTTCACACTCATTCAAGGGTTCACTTAAAGTCCTAATATATAAAGCAGTAGTTTATTTAGTAAGTTTGTGATTCCAAAAGTAAGTTTTGAGGTGGTCTCTTTGAAAATAACGGATGATTCGTTGTTTTCAAAGCTCTTTTGGCCAATAACTTTTTATTATTTTGCTTCTATGGTGTATAATTTTTCACTCTCATTCAAGGGTTCACTTAAAGCCCTTTTTTATAAAGCAGTTGTTTATTTAGTTAAATTGTAACTCCAAAGGTAACTTTTGGGGTGGTCTCTTTGAAAGTAACGGTGAGTTCGCTGTTTTCAAAGTTCATTTTGGCCAACAATTTTTTATTATTTTGCTTTTAGGGTGTATTATTGCTCAATCTCATTCAAGGGTTCACTTAAAGCCCCTATTCATAAAGCAGTAGTTTATTTAGTAAAATTGTAACTCCTAAAGTAAGTTTTGGGGTGGTCTCTAAGAAAGTAACTGACAGTTCGCTATTTTCAAAGTTCATTTTGGCCAACAACTTTTTATTATTTTGCTTTTAGGGTGTATTATTGCTCAATCTCATTCAAAAGTTCACTTAAAGCCGCTATTCATAAAGCAGTAGTTTATTTAGTAAAATTGTTACTCCAAAAGTAAGTTTTGGGGTGGTCTCTAAGAAAGTAACTGAGAGTTCGCTGTTTTCAAAGTTCATTTTGGCCAACAACTTTTTATTATTTTGCTTTTAGGGTGTATTATAGCTCAATCTCATTCAAGGGTTCACTTAAAGCCCCTATTCATAAAGCAGTAGTTTATTTAGTAAAATTGTAACTCCTAAAGTAAGTTTTGGGGTGGTCTCTAAGAAAGTAACTGACAGTTCGCTGTTTTCAAAGTTCATTTTGGCCAACAACTTTTTATTATTTTGCTTTTAGGTTGTATAATTGTTCAATCTCATTCAAGGGTTCCCTTAAAGCCCTAATTCATAAAGCAGTAGTTTATTTAGTTAAATTGTAACTACAAAAGTAAGTTTTGGGGTGGTCTCTTTGAAAGGTAGCGGCAGGATCACTGTTATCTACGGTTTTCTTTTATTCAATTTAGGGTTTAAATTTATACCAGTATTTAACCGGAAACGGTTGATTAATACACTAATAAGGGAATGAGTTTAGGAATAAAGAAAACCCAAAGAGCTTCGTTGATACACCATTCATGTTTTGAATTTATACCTTTAACATTTGCAAGCTGGCTTACTAATATACTATTTAGGGGGCGAGTTTCTGCTATAAGAATTCGAAAAACAGTTAAATAATACACCGTTAATGGCTTGAATTTATACCTTGAACACACCCAAAACGGTTTAAAGCCCGGTTTGGATTTACACCGTCCAGCCAACTACGGTTTTAAATTAAACCCTTAACGGTATGAATTTCTGACAAAAATGAATATACCCTAAAAGGGTTTTTTATGCCCTTAATTTTTATTGTGTAGTTTTCAAAAAGCTTGATTTTCCCTTCCAGGGTTATCTTTAAACTAGGTAGGTTCACACTTCACGATTTTTGTTAACCAACTTGTCGGTCAAGTTTACTATTGCATTTTCCAGCCCATGAAACTAAAAAAGGCGTTGTTTGAGACAGTCTAGAGTCCGCTCACCCATATTTGATTACTAAGGGTTGTGAAATGTATCCGGACCACGCCAAATCGGGAAAGCTAAGGGAGACCCGTGTGTTGGACTTGCTCACACGGTCATTCATATTTCACGCCTCCCAGTGCATATCTACGGTCACCTTTAACCCGCATATCGCCACGCTACTATCGAAAGTGAAATCAAGACAACGTTTCCCTATTGTCCTCACAACGCTGACGGGGATTCTATTGAAGGCTTCAACTGCAAGGAACTAATTCTATTATTTCTTCAAATAGGTCTGTAAACAGTATCTTTTATATTGTCTGGCTACACTATTACCAAATATAAGCCCCGTCAGCGCAACGATAACGTCATAATGACGAAAACTGCTCGATCGAATTCTAGCCGTAGTCCAAACAAAGAAACTAACGAACCTACATTAGCTGACATGTTTGCAGAGGTAAGATCCATTTAAAAAAAAGTTGACTTAGCTAACACCAATATCAAAACTACCAGAACTGCGGTCTCCGCCATAGAAAGTAGACAATTAGATATGGAGAAATCCATCTCCGTCATTCAAGACGCGATTAAAGACATAGGATCCATACAAGATAGGGTTACTATTAGTCGATTCAACAGCCAAACAGCGTAGCGAATAGAATAGACTAGAAAAAGACAACCTAGAAGTTATGCTAAAACGTAATAACGTAGTTATCCGCGGCATTGTCGATAGTGATTCTGAAGATAAAAATGGGTTGGTGAAAAAAATTCAAGATGTTTGTTCCCAAAAATTACAAATACACGTTCCTGTACTACCTACCCATGTTTACCGTAAAGGAAAAACCAGATCAATAGTCTATAAGGCGGAAACCTATGATATAAAACTATCAATCCTCGTTAAAAATACTATGCTGAAAGGTACTAATATTTTTATCGAACATGATTACACTATGAATCAACAAAAGGCCAGATATCATCTACGACAATTTGCGAAAACCAAACTTCCAGAAAAATATAAATGGGCTTCGACAAATTCTATAATCATTAATAACACAACATTTAAATATGACTTTGCAAGAGACATCGTTGTCCAAATTTAAATACAAATCTATGTTACTAATTATTTCGTTATTCCTATCTTAATAATGCTTAATTTAATCTCTTGTAATATCAAAAGCGCCCACGCCAATTTTCCCCACCTCCTCAGTCAATATTCAATAGATACCGATATTTTTGCGCTCTCAGAAACCTGGTTTAAGGACTTTTTTTACGAATGTTTTCCCAATTTAAACTTTGCGGGTAAAGGTCGTAACCTAAAAAGAGGTGGTGGCGTAGGGTTTTACCTTAAAAACAGTCTGAACTTTGACATAATCAATGACGCTTGTATTTCCAATGATATTTGCGACATTTTTACTATTGTACTGGCAGTAAAGAAAACGAATTCATTATATCACTAGAAAATGTAATTCAAAAAATGGGTCCCCCACATAGCAAAAAACTTATTGTCGGTGATTTTAATATCGACCTCAACAAGCCAAATTCTATAACACAACGTTTGCTCGATTAGACACAAAGCTATGGACTGAAACAAAAAATAGACGAGCCCACTAGAGTTACCAATAATTCGACTTCATTAATCGACGACTGCTATACGAACTGTGATGCTATCGTTGACGTGTTGAGTGATGCTGATATCAGTGACCACTTTCCAATTAAAATAAGCATTAACATACCCAGTATTACAAAAACCAAACTTAAAATCAGAAATGTCGCCCAACATAATGTTAATTGTTTTAGTAATAGCCTAAAAAAAGTAAATTGGGACGAAATAATTAGAAATCAAGATATAAACAGCGCGTTTAATAATTTTCACGATACCTTTTTAAAAATCTATAATCAATCATTCCCCTATTATGAGGTCAGAAAAAGCGACTCCCATAAATGGATTAACCATGACATTCTCCTTGCCATTAGGCAGAAGCGAAAATTAAAAAATATCGCGAAACGTTTTCCCACAATTGTCAATGTAAATAACTATAAAACCCATAGGAACCACTGTAATAATCTAGCGAGAGATTCTAGAATTAACTATTATAATAATTATCTAAAACAATGCCAAGGTGACCCAAAAAAATCTTGGAAAGTGATTAACGATGTCTTAGGCAAAAATAGTAAGAAGATAAAACCCAAAGTAAATAATACGGCCCAAAATTTCAATGACTTTTTCGCCACTACCAACACCGATTCTAGCCTGAATACAAACTATAATTTACAAGGAGTGAAAAATCTGCCGAACTCTATGGTGATACTGCCAATAATAGAACTTGAGGTACTTAAAATAATTAAGTCTTAGAAGTGATTCTGCAGAAGGATTTGACGAAGTACAACCCAAAATCTTAAAATGTGCCGCTTTAATACTCTTAAGTCCGCTTACGACACTAATAAACTTATCTCTTATGAGTGGAATATACCCTGACCGCCTCAAATAATCAATTATAACCCCAATTTTTTAAAAAGGTGACCCTACTCTACCTACAAACTACAGACCTAACTCGGTTCTCCCTATATTTGCAAAAATATTTGATAAATGTTTTTATCAACAACTATTAAAATTTACAAACAAATATAATCTTATCTCCAATAAACAGTTCGGCTTCCGAGAGAATTCAAACGTTGAACTAGCCAATTTAAATGTATATAAAAAAGTATCGATTCTCTGTATAATAGCCAATATGCTATAGCCATTTTTTTGGACCTTAGAAAAGCGTTCGACTCTGTAAATCACGAACGCCTTCTTTTAAAACTCTGTAATATGGGTGTCAGAGGGATTTGTCACGGGTGGCTTCAATCGTACCTCACCAATCGCCGCTGTCAAACTAGGTTGAATGACTCTCTCTCAACAGAAAACACTATCAAAGCCGGGGTTCCCTAAGGCTCGATTCTCTCACCAATTTTATTCAATTTATATATTAATGACATCATTACAGCAAACGAAAATGACTCCCTTACGCTCTACGCGGATGATACTGTGAGTGTGCTGGGTGGCCCTAATGTCGACCAACTAGTTAACATAGCGAATAAGACGCTAATAAATCTCAATATGTGGCTTAAAAATAATCTCCTCGAAATTAACAGGGACAAAACCGTCTACATGATATTTTCAAATATTAATAAACCCCGCCCCCGGCATGCGGATATTAAACTGGACGGTACCATAATCCACGAAGTTGACTGATAAAAAATACTTGGGTATCTGGTATGACCACCATCTAAAATTTAACAAGCACGTTGAAAATGTTGCAAATAGAGTCGCCTATAGTGTGTACCTACTAAATCAAAACAGAAAAAGTTTTCAATATGATATTCGCCGGCTTCTCTACTATTCTCTGATTTATCCCCATTTAATTTTCTGCATTTCTATATGGGGAAATACCTCAAGAACAAATCGTTATCGGTTATTTCTACTTCAAAAGCGTGCGGTTAGAATTATAGATAACAAGCCTTTTTTGGCCCACACGGCGCATATTTTTAACCATTAATCAAATATATTGCTATTACTGTCTGATTTTAATTTACAAAGTGCGGAAATCAATTTTTTTAATCCATTCGAACTAAATCAATGCAGTCACTATGGGGTTCGCCACATTAAAACCTTAAAAATTGAATATGCCCCCACTACGCTTTAACTTAACTCTATTTTTTATAAAACGATTAACCTTTACAATGAACTTAAACTAGATCCAAACATAGATATATGTAAATTTAAATCTCTCGCTCGAAAATTGGCTATTACTCGTTCAATTGTAGAATATATATGAACTTATATACTCCTGAACGTATTGCAAACGAGGGGTCTAATCGGTTTTTTGGTTTTTTATTTTTTATTTTTGCTGTGAATAACATTTGTTTTTCTATTTATATTTTTCTCTTTTCTCTGTAACACCTATGGAATATTATAAGGCCTAAAAGTCGGTTTATTATTATATTATTATTATTATTATTATTATTATTATTATTATTATTAAGATGGAAATTTATTGAAAAATGAAAAGAAACACAAAATTAAAATAAAAATCCATAACAAAAGTGGCTTAGTGTCGTAGCCAGGATTTTATTTTGGATTGATCTAAATCAAAACTATTTTATTCAAACGACCGTATTTTTCGGGGGTACTGGTAATCCCTGTGCACATCTGATTACGCCACTGATATCAATTAGGGTGACCTTGCCCAAAGCTACGGAATGATAGGACTCATCTTGTTAATAATATTTATCTATATTTTTCTTAGTATAAATTTTATTTTTGACAGTTGAATGATTGGCCTTAGTGAACTGTGAAGAATTTCAATCACAGTGGACTAAGTGTACTGTAAAAGTTTAATCAAAGGTTGGTGAAAAAATTGTGTTAGTTATAAAAAATAATATTGAAAAATTAAACACCTTATTTTATCAATATCAACCTTCAATTAACTATCCCCTGATCAACCTTTAATCTTATTAATCGTATTTTGAATGTTAATTTACACTCGTCAGGATATCATTATTTTAACCAATCAATCGAAATATCCCTTCATGTGAAGAAAAGCTTGAGTGAACACCTTCACACGTAGGAAGGTCTAATCTGAAGAACCCCGAAGGTTTTCGGGCAATAAAGACAAAGCTTCCTTCACTGACGGTACTTTTCCCACGGAGTACAGAACGGGAGATGAAAAGAGTTTTTTTTAGTTCTGCTGCTGGAAATAAGGCGGTGGCAGTGGGCAAATGACCAGTTTAAAAATTTCCCGGACCAGTTTATAAATTAAATCAGAGGGGGGTTAGTGGTCCACTGGACCACTTAATTAATTCGAGGTGTTTGAATTTTTTTAAGTGCTTCTGCTTGAATAGTGTGCAATTGGTAGGTCCAAATGTTATATTATTAGTCCTTGGATTTGAAGGTCTGTGTAACGGCGACTTTGGCATGTTTGTACACTCCAATTCGAATTAACTAGGACTGTGGGAGTAGTGGTTTTAGGCAATCGAGTCGGGTATCGAGTACGAATTTTTTTCATCGAGTATTCAAGTCGAGTCGAGTAATCGAGTACTTGATTAATGGAAAATTTTCTTATTCGAGTAAAGTAATTCAAAAAAAATATCGAGTAATATTTTTAACTAGTAGGGTTATCGAGTACACTTGATTTGCAGCTTGTTTTATTCGAGTAGTTATAAAATTAAATTTAAAATTAGTATAAAATAGCTTTCAATGCTGAAAAATATTCCTTTAATTAAATGAACCACAATTTTCAGAACTAAACTAACCTTAAAGTGACTAGTGGGATATAAAAAGACTAGTATATTAGGCTAATAGCCTAATAATTGTAATTAATATTGAAGTAAAAATAGAATATACTTTTTTTAATAAGTATATTGCTTAGGAAGTTAAGACTCCTAAGTTCTAACGCCAGCCGACATCCGAATTCGTGAAGTGGCATTCAAAACCAAAACAAAAATTTTATAATATTGTTTGAAGAAAAACCGTGCAGGTGCACTACGTATTAAAAACCGTGATCCATCCACAAGGTCATTCAAAGCATTTGTTGTTTGTACGTCTTTTAGTTACCCTATATTTTCCACCCCCAAAAAATTGCAAAAACCCGTCTTTGAACTTACAGCAACTTATTCGAGTAATCAGATACCGGACTATTCAACTTTTTGGTTGAAGATCGATAATCGACGAGTGTTTTCCAATTACTTATTCGAGGTCCAGTTCAAGTACTCGATTTAAAAAAATGCCGAGTAATCGATGATGTTCGAGTACTCGCAACCTAGAAATAGAAATGAGACTAGAAGCAAGATTAAACTGTGGTGAGATGTTCAAGTAAGAAGCCTGCCATGAGAGTGGAATCGCCAGTATTCTTTGTGGGAGCACGCCATTTTTTTTAAAAAATTTAAAGATGAAATTTTATTTAATAGATGGCACACTCCTGAGTGGATTAGTATCGAATCCATTCTCATGGAATCCTTCTAGCTTGCCCGTTTCCCTTGAGATTACCAGATAGCACAGTGGTTCTAGTCTCATTTCTATTTCAATGACTCGCACAGCCCTTGAATTCACCCTATTAAAAACCTGTAAAAGTTAAAACAAGCTTTTGTAATGTAGCAATTGACGTGCACTGATCATGGTCCAGTTTATTTATTCTAGGCCAGGGGTGTTCACTTTAAAAAAAAACCTTATTTCCCACCCTGCTTCAACAGGCTCCTTTGCAATATACCGGCCACCTTGACAATTTAAAGCCATCTATTGGCAGTGGCTATTGGGTTTTAGTTGTGGATTTCAAATTTTACACCCAAGTGGTGAAAACTAGCATGGACCATTGTTACTTCAAAGTAAATCGAGTTTCAAAAGTCAAATTAACTTATGAAAAAGATTCAAAACGGGAACCACCTTCCTCCGTAATCAACAAAGCCACCAAAATTAGGTAGATGGCGCAAAAAGCCGTATCTTGTCCCGTTGTTTCCAATCCCACCTAACCTTGATTCTCTGGCTTCTTGGTTAAGAACGCTCAAAGCTCTGGTAAAACGACTCCCGTTCTGTGCTTTTCCTTCGCGCAGATAAGGTTTTGGGATTTTGGCCGGTGGGGGTTTTATTATTTTCTTCGAAAAAGGTGGTTCCAATGAGAGGTTTCCAAACTTAACAGTGCGAAATAAATTTTTGGAAAGTGAAAAATTCGTAAAATACCCACCCCTAAAAGAGGGTGCAACCATATTTGAATATTTGTTTATGACTCACAAGTGGTTGGTGAAATCAGAAAAGCCTTACATATCCTTTTGTAAAAGGCGTCGGTGATATTTTGATGCCTTACTTCCGCTCATATATTACCTTTTGATTAAGGAGGGAATACTCCAACTTTATGGAAGAGTGCTGGTAAAGCCCATTAAAAAATCGATTTCGCTGGGAAAGCTAAAATTCATCACCCAATGTGTTTGATTAGATATTTTATAGTGTCATGCACATTCACTTGTCAAAATGATTTGATAATTTTCCAATAGCAGTCCACATGGCTTAACAAAAGGTGAAAGCGTGGCGGCAAACCATGTCACTTTAAAAAAATTGTATCAAAAAGTCATAAGACACAACAAGTTGATGTTATAATTTAGATCTAGCGAAAGCCTTCGATAAACTGACACTTAACCTTCTTATCAAAATTCTTGACCGGAATGGTCTTCATGGAAACCTGTGGGATATGGTTTAAGATTGCCTGAGTAACAGGATTAATGTTTAAAATTTTCTGGCATATTTACCTACGTTGCTTACGCTGCTACCTTTTTGTACCTCAGGGTTCTTCACTAAACCCCTGATATTCAATATGTTTCTCTATGACGAACAATTTGTTATTTTAAACTCCAATTTCTATCAATTTGCGACGACAATAAGGTTTGTTCGACTTTTAATAATTTAACAGAATAAAACTCAATGGGTAATCCGTTGTCAGCCACAATAGTTAATCTAGTTATGGAAAACACTATCTTATTGAAAATAGGTTATAAAGAGCAAACACAATTTTTAGAAGATTCTTGGATGATATCTTCTTAATAAAAATAAATCGTTAGATATAGAAAACCTTTTAAAACAGTTAATAATATCAATAAAAATAAACAATTTAAATTTGAAGGGGAAAATGTTGCATGTTTACCGTTTTTGGGTGTTCTGGTACAACATAAACACCAGATCATAATTTGTTCAATGTACTAAAAGCCTACCCACGCTAGAAGTTATTTACATTTTTAATACTCAAATAAAAATAATATAAACATTGGAATTGTAAATACATTTAAAAATAGAATTGAGAGTTTATCAGATGACCAAATTTCTGATAAAAATATTTGAAAAGAACAATTTATTATTAAAGAACTAGTAAATGTAATATTTAACAACCACACTGTAAAAAATAATATAAAAAAGAGCAACCGGAACATGTCATATCACTTGCCTACATCAGGGGTTTGTCGGAGAAAACTCAAAGACAATTAAAAAAATTAAATATTAATTAAGTTAAACTATCAATACTTTAAAACAGAGTTAATAAAAAATAACCCGAAAACTAAAGACAGGAAAAAGACAGGAGGGGTTTATGAAATTAAATGTTATTGGGATAAAACATACGAAGGGCAAACTAAGAGATAATTATTGAAACGAAAACTGGAACATAAGAATTGTGTTAAAAATTGCTGAAATTAATGGTTTAGGCATTTATATTTAAAATAAAAATATTCATGATATTGAATGGAATTCGACCAAAGTGTTATGTCAGGAAGGAAATTGGTACAAGAGATATTTTAATGAGGCTGTGTTTATTAGAGATATGGGATATTTAACTCTAATAAAAAAAAATTGTTAAATAATTAAACAACATAGGTAATATTGTATTCTGAAAATATTCACTTGTAAGTAAAATTGTTATCAGTATGTAGCGGCTGATGAAGGACTACGGTCCGAAAGATTCCGGATATTTTAAATTAAATATTTTATTTTATTTCCATGATGTAGCAGTTCTTTTTGCATAAATCATTTCCCTAAGAATAAAACTCACTTCGAAGCGATCTAAACACGTTATTCATCTGGTGCTCAGTTAACCATATACCAATAAATAAAGACTAAATCTGTGGTGATCTCGTTCATAAGGATTACAACTTCTATAAGGAACTAATATAAAATAAATGATAACAATATAAATAGGAAAAGTTGTTTAGTTTTAGATCAGGTGGCTTATTCTTGTCTTGGTTAAAATTTATCGCTTCGCCATAACGACATTACGGATAACTACATCTTAATGTCAGCCAATGAAAAGATGAATTTAAGAGATTGCGTCCTAACGTGTTTGCGTCAGATTCGTCTGCTTTTGTTTTATTTTGACAACTTCATTTGTTTTTACGTTCCACTTCATTGTAGGTTTTTTTTTCAAAATAACAATGAGTCGTGCATCAAAAGAAACGGGTGAGTTAAAGCTAATCATCATAGAATTAATGGGAACAAACAAACGTTGTGTAAGCAGAAAATGTAAGGCGTCATTTACAAATGATTCTTACGATACTTTGTGGGTAAACCTTGTAGAAAAGCTCAACTCTTGTGGCGGGGAAACAGTGGAAGAAGGTAAGTAGTTAAATTTAAAATTTGTAATTTGTATTACATTACTCTTAGAATATGACAGACTGGAAGTCTGAAACTAGAGCTAAGGCTCTCAAAATACAGAAGCCAATTGAGGAAGGTGTTGCAAATCCTGGGCAGCTTCATACGATTGAGCAGCGCTTGGTCAATGTTTTTTGTTCAGGAGGAACATTTGGCCACAGAGAAGTCCCAAAAGTTGGTTTTGTGTCGTAGTTGCAGCCATTGAGTTGGGAATATTAATCTAGAGGTCCAATCGAAATGTCGGATTTCAGTATTTCGCGAAACAAGTTTTTAAAAATAAGAATACCGTCGTCTGCTTCCAAATGGCGAGAAAACGTTATAATTCTACCCGTGGCGCCGTCTATATCTCGATGGTTCGTTCAAATAAGACGCTTTTTCCGGCAAAAAGATTTTGTTTTTCAAAAATAATGGATGGCGCCACGGGTCATATGATAACGTTTTCTCGTCATTTTAGAGGAGACGACACATTCGTAATTTTCAAAAACTTGTTTCGCGGGGAGCAGATTTGATTGGATCTCTTAATTAATATTCCCAACTCAATGGTTGCAGCAATGGACGCAATATTAGCTTCACTTACCTACAGTCCCACATTTTGTTTTATATTTTGGCCCCTGCGTAATCAGTCTCTTCTGGCCAATTTTTAACCGTGGCAACCCCGTCGATCTCCCCGACTGAACCAGTCTCAGGGAGATAGGCAATCCTTAGCTGCATTGGTTAGCTACAACTGCTAGGAATGTAAATTTAACAGCAGCTGCACAAAGTAAGTAAAAATACCCTTATTTAATCATATATCAATAAATTGTAATACTTATGTTGTTTAAAGGGCCTAATCAACAGCGGCAGCAAAGGGTCGTGTAACTGGACCTTAAGCTAGGGCTCAAGAGATGTTTGAGAAGCAAATGGTAATTATGGAGAACCAAAGTTAAATATGGTGCCACATCGCTTATTCTCAAAAGAAAATTGCAAAAGCCGAGGCTGAAAAAGCTATACTGCTTTTATGCTGGCAATGGCCTTGAGATCAATAGCTGCCTCGTTCAAAACATTATACGGCTCGGCCAATGATGATCAAGAACAAGAGGAGGAATAGGGATCAGTTCAGGAGTAGTTCAGAGAAAAGCCCTTTTAAGGGTCACAGGGCAGAGGTATCTAAATAATAAGATGAAATGGTTTCTTCTACAGTGAAGTATGGTAAATGTGATATTTTTGCCCGTTGATTGGTGATTAAGAAGCTTTACCATTCATATTGTTATTCCTATTTTTATGCCTTGTGACGCTATAAGTTCGGTTTGTTTCGGGTTTCTATATGAAACGCGTTGCAACATGAACCTGTTCGGAGTACCGGCCTCCCCGTTTGGCAAGCGTTGGTTACTTAAGTTTCAGAACTAGATTTATTGAGATTTTGGGACTAGATATAAAAATAGCTTATAAAATTAAAAGTTCTTGACTTAAGGCTAACAGGTACACGGTTATCTAAACAATAAATATTATAAGAATTAAATTAACTCTTGATAGTACGTGAATAAAGCATGTTCATTTCTTAAATAGTTGTATTAAGAAGAGGGAAATATGCACATAGAAAAGGGAAATATACACAAATAAAAGGGGAAAAAATGCAAATAGGAAGTTGTTAAAAATAACTGTGAACAAAAAATGCATTCAATGGCACGTTGGCCAACTCATCATCTCAATCTGGGCCTAATGTTGTGAAGAACAAAGCAAGCGTTAACGATACACCCCACAAAACGTGGTTCATAATGCAGAATCCGGTCTTTAAGCAGGCATCTAAAGGTCTGTTTCAAGACCCAATCGCACCTCTCTTTGCCAATTGAGCCATCCTTTGCCGTCTTGTGTACCTTCCTTCAGTTGAAAAACTTGGTGGTCTTGAAATGGGTGGTATGACCAACTGTAGCTGGGGATAGCCTCTAATTCCTACTATATCAGATTTTAAAAACTATTTTGATTCATATGCTAAGGTCTAATACAAGGTTAGTATTAACTATTTATATTTTAGATGGAGATATAATACACTTTAATAAAATATTCAAAGAAATAAATTAGTGGTTTTTTTCTTATAACTCGTACATCCTTTTATACTTACTGTTATATTAAAAAAACACCCAAACTCATGAAGCTAACATACCAAGCAGTCAATAGTTTCAAAGGTTTGTGGTTCATGAATTTTCTTTCAAGGTACTTTGACATAAAAGAAGACTTGATAATATCGGCCTTATGAGTACCTCCACCAAACTGTGCATTGAAATTTGATATGATTCAATCATAATCACATATTTTAAGAATAATATTTTTAATCTTATAGATTTATAAACTTGTGTATATATATAAGCTTATCAACTGCACTTTCAAAGAATGGTATTAATAAAATTATTGTATTCTTCAAACTTTCATTACAAATAATAATAAAATATTAAGTATTTAAAATTTTGTATTAGAAACAAAAATAATATGATGTTTACCAATATTGTTTAATTACATAAATGTATAATATTTTACATTCAAACTTATAGATTTCTTAGGTTTTATTGAATATTGATTATAATCTGACGGGAGCGCGTATGTTTGGTCGATTTTAAGTCCAACTTGGAAACTGAGACCGCCTCTGTGCAGCAACTACAAAATTATGGTTGGTAATGCGTAACAAGATTTATATTGATAAAATTGAGATTTTAGAAAAACCCAATAACATTTTAATTTAGAAAACTTCGTTCATAAAACTAAAACATAATCATACAAGAAATAAAACTTTATACGGTTTCCCAATAAAAAAGCACTTCTTGCAGCATGGTTTTTATTCGAAATAAGTTATTATCAATTTTATTTTCAAAATGAAAACCAAGATAAATAAATTGCTCGCTATGCTAGAAAAATTCTTTTATATAAAATGTTTCGTCAATGAAGGCTTAAGCGTCATTCCAGTAAAATATTACATCGTTCTTAACGAAACATAAGCTTACGTGACCCAATTCATCTCATTCTACCATTAGCCCTCAACATTAGTTACCTTAATAGTTAGTCGCTATTTACGCGTACATATTTAATGGTTTCCTTTCGAAATGAGCTTAGGCTACAACATAACGCACTCCACTTGATTAAAACACATGACCTTATGAAGCGAAGCTGCTTTTTATTATATGGCTTTTAGAACAATATTTTTATGAGCGATACCCTATCTGAGCTCCAAAATGACGTAAAAACAGTTTTTGCGTATAGTATTTCAAATAAAACAAAAGATAAAAAATAAAAGTTTTCCTGGATTTGCAAGCTTTAGAATAATTTAAAAGTTAAGTCGTAGTTACAAATAAAGTGTGCATTTAAGAGAATCCTTCGAAAATTATGATGTTAAAGTGTTAAAACAAATTTCTCAAAATTTATGTGGAATTGGTTAAATCACATTTTAAACTGTTAAAAGTTAGTTTTTTTAACGTGATCAAAACCTTTTAAAAAATAAATTGTGTATAAAATAAAAAATGTTGGTTTAAAAAATGAGTTTCCAACCTAAGATATGAAATATATTTAAAAATGTTTGTCTGAAACATTTTATTTAAATTTAATGCCTAAATTTAAGAACCTCTTTCTTTTCTGTGCGATCATATTCTTGAATTAGTTCAGCTCTATTTCCTAAGCTAGAATGATAAAATAATAAATTATCTTTTCCAAGATAGATTTACGAGAAAGTTTTTTTAATGGGGAAACAGAACTAAATATTACCAAAAAATTAAAAAGTAAACCTCGTTCAGACATTTACCCAATTCTCTTAAATATTTATTTTTAGATTTAATGTATTTCACTTACCTGTTTTTAGAAATATGACTAGTGAAACAAGAATGCTAATAAAACGTTTTTTCACTTACGTGTTTTTGGAACAATGACAAGCAGAAAAACAATACAAATAGAAATCAAATATTGAATACATTTCCCTTTGAGGTATGCGAGCAAAGAAAAGATATTACTATAGCTGCTTTTTTGACGTACAACTCATTTATGGAATCCTGAAGGTACAGTGGATAATTTAAAACTAACGAGTTGCCTTAAATTACGTTATTTAAATATATCATGAGAGCATTTCACTAGGAATAAAAATGGAACAGCGTAAAAAGTATTTTATATTGCGTTGGTTCTTTTGGGGTGCTCTTGTCTTTAATAATGTGGAGTCACACCTGAATGTGCAGTATGTATACTGCATTTTTTAACGCTTACATGAATACTAAATTGAGTCCACAAACGATGAAATTATTCTACCAATTATTTTTCAAAACGTTTCAAAACAGCATTACGTTTGGGCACAAAATATATATTTTTTTTAAATAAAGTAAGTTTGTTAGTCGACAGTGGATGAATTGTATCTATCTAAGGATTTCTAGGAATTCTGTATATTAGTTACACATTTTTGTAGGCGACGCAGCCAACGTTATTGAGATTACTTTCCAACCATTACTGTTAAAATAGTTAATGGTACATGTACGTCAATTGATAACAATTATCGAACCCTCGTAGGAAATATTTCAGTTTTTTGAAATCAGAACCCACTTAATTGTCCGGTGCAGAGACAATTTGCAATTCCGGTTCATTTCAAAATAATCGCAATTTAGGGAGAGGCTGATCACTATCCGTAATCGGTGTACAAGCGTGTAGCTTTCACTGTACTTAAGTGATTACGTAATCAATTATAGACTTTGCACTACCATAAATGCAGCTGTAATCGGTGTACAGAATTTAAGAAAGGGTTAGCCCATGTTATATAGCGATTCAGATTAAGCGAGTTGTTTATTTTGCGTTTATCAGAGACATTTTAGCGATTTTTGATAATCGGGGACGTTGTTAATTTGCACTATTTTCATAGCAGACACACGGACCAATGGAATAACTAAAATTTGAACGCGAAAAGCTATCGCGTGATATGCTTATCTTTCTTCCAGTTGTGGGGCAATTTGGTGGTGGAGGTCAGGCTCTTCTAAAAAATAATGTTTAACTTTTTTATTATTTGTATTATTTTTAGAGTTTAAACTTTATTTAAATAAAATACATTTTTTAAATGCAATAATAATAATTTAAGAATAATAACCAGAATAACCATTAATGACGAACTATATTAGGGTAATACACGAAAGGTCGGACACTTGCCATGATTTTGTACTGGATTTCGGGATTTCGTAGAGATTTTGGCGATTTAATCATTACTTTTTGTTGTGATTTTGCGATTTCAATGGTAATTTACCATAGAGAGAGTTAAAATATTTTGCGATTTTAGACAAAGTGTACGGGATTTTGGTTAATGTCCGACCCCTCGGTAATACAAAAAACTGGCACACAATGCACGGAAAAAAGACTAAAATATTCCCAGAAGTATTTCATCGCAACTGCTAAAATACTTGAATGATTCTGGGTAGATGGAAACTGTAAGAATCACTGTAAACGCTGGTTAATAGCTACAGATCTATAATACACTGAACCAATTTACATTGTCATTAGTCATAACCCACTGTATTCTAACCCCTAATAAAGATCCATACAAAATGAAGATTTATAAAATACACATAGTAGTAATATATGGGATGTCCATTATTATTTATTCTAACCTCTTTTAATGTTTCGTGAATCGCGTTCAAGATTGTGTCTCTTGGAATTAGTAATTTTCCTCACGAATTAAGAATTTACAAAAATCTGCCCTATCCTGATATATCATATTTTTATTAGGTTCAATAGCGTTTAATTCTAGATATTTTCCTGAGCTCTTCCCAAATCACCAAACGGAAAATGGTCCACTTTTGGTTCAGCGTGATTTTTGGAAGGCTAGCGACAGCCCTAGACCACTGACCAAATATAGAGAATGGTAAACTATTATTTTGGTGTACTATATGTCTCTGCATCCCAATTTTACTCGAAGTTTGCTATTTTATTAAACCACACCCCTTCTCTGATAATTTAGCGAGTAATCCATTCTGAAATATGACTCAGCAGCATTTTCGGAAGACTTGAAATTGAAATCTACAAACGTTTCTTAAATAAAGTTCGATTTAATTGCAAATAAAATTTTTGTTAGTATTTCTTTGTACGTACTATTGTGGTATTTGAATTAAAAATCATTCAATACAGGGTGTTAACTAAAAAACGATACAGAGCCAATTACTCAAAATCTGTTTTATGTAAGAATTTGAAATTTGCAGGTTAGATAGAGGCTGCAGGGGGACAAATGACAATGAAAATTTCAATGACCTTGAACCAGGTCTTCAAGGGCATTCAAATTTTCTCTTGAGAACCATTAGTATTAGAAGAATGGTTCCAATTAGAAATGTGTTTTACGTTTAATTTTAAGTCTTAACAGCTTTGACCAAACACCATAAGGTCGTGTGTGGTATTCTAATCAAGACACGGCATTTAAAGGCCTATAAATCGAAAACTACCAAATCTAATGGATCCAAATTGTCGTGACACTCTAAACTGAGTGAGAGAGTTCGAAATTTCTAACTTATGATGACCTTAAAACATTAGTTCAAGGTCATTCAAAATTTATCTCGAGAACCATTAGGATTAGGAGAATGGTTCCAATTAGGAAAATGCCCGCCAAGGTTTTTTAAGTCAAATTACCTTTAACCCGAGGTAAATAAACCAATAAAACTCCAAAATAAACGTTAATTAATTAGTTTAAGACGTACCAAGTATTTTTAATAGTAAAGCAACCTAGACATCGATGTCTTAGCGTATTTTAATGCAAATCCTTGCCGTGGTACCACAGAAGCTCAGGCAGAATTGGGAAAGTTAATCTTCAGTTTTTTCATTATTTATTTATTTAAATTATTTGTAAATAATTCGTACGTTTATTAGTTGCTTATTTATTTCAATTTCTTGTTTCGTTTCTTTTGTGTTTAAAAAATTTAAATTAAAAAGTTAATAAAAATACTTGGTACGTCTTAAAACAATTAATTAACGTTTATTTTGGAGTTTTATTGGTTTATTTCCCTCAGGTGAAAGTTAAGTTGACTTAAAAAACCTTGGCAGGCATTTTTTTTTATTGGAACCATTCTCCTAATAATAATGGTTATCGAGATAAATTTTTGAATGACCTTGAACTAATGTTTCAAGGACATCATAAGTTAAAAATTTTGAACTCCCCCACTCAGTTTAAGTGTCACGACAATTTTGATCCATTAGATTTGGTAGTTTTCGGTTTATAAGCCGTTAAATGTCGTGTCTTGATAAGAATACCACACACGACCTTATGGTTTTTGGTCTAACATTTCTCGGCTTCCCATTGGTCAAATTAGATCGGGTCATAGCTGTCTAGACTTAAAATTAAACGTAGAACACATTTCTAATTGGAACCATTCTTCTAATCCTAATGGTTCTTGAGATAAAATTTGAATGACCTGGAAGACCTGATTCAAGGTCATTGAAATTTTCATTGTCATTTGTCCCCCTGCACCATCTATGTAACCTGAGTAGTAGGTAACTAAAACTTAACGCTTTTATTTCCAAGATGGCCGCCAAGATGGCCGCCATAACAACCCCCCCCCCCCCCAAAATATTTTCCAAAAACAAAACTTTTTGTCCTTGGAAAAAAATCAACATAATATTTTAATTTCAATCTCAAATTTCACCTTGAAGATGCTCTTTGACCTCGACGCCAAGTTTGGTCACGATCGGACAAGGTCGAACCGAGATATCGGTGGTAATATGTAACCCCACCAAATACTTTCACTTATTTTTTTGGTGTTACTTTTTTATTTTTTTTCGTTTTTTAGCGGTTTAAAATGCTAATTAGTTATTTGCGAGATGGGGAAACGAATTCGCGACCTTCGCTTTATATCCTTGGCGGTTTTGGCCCCACCCAAAATACTTTAAACAACTAATAAACGTGTCTAAACTTGCGATAATAACTATTTCTATAAATAATAATTGTTTTTACATTTAAAAGTCAAAGGATATGTGTAAGCGTAAGACGTCTCAAAAATCGAGCTCTTTAAAGGTTAAAAAAATGAAGTTATTTATGGGGAAACCAGAAATTAAATGCAAATCGCCTACCGAGAACCCTTGTTATTATAATGAGCCATGTCGCAAACACGCTTTTAATTTCTTTGATAATTTAAACTTTAGTGTTAAATGTTGGGTTTGTCAAGCTTTATTTCTGGAACGAAGAGTTTTTAAGATGCATCTGCTAAATCATTTGACATCTAGTTTTTCTAATAAAACACTTCTTAATATTGATGTTTGCGATTGTCTTCATTCAAATCAACCAAAATACACAAGCGAAGAAGAAATATTAGACGACAAAATTATTGATTATTTGAACGAGTTTAACGTAAAAAATCAAGAATGGCTCGACAAGTTTGTTAATGGTACTGGAACTCCAAAGAAAATTCATCGTAAAAAAAAGACAACTGGTATTAAGAGTGAAGAAACTTTAAATTCAACAATGAAATCAAATGTTGTATTTCCACCGGACTTTGTCATGCCATCTGATGAGCAGATGGAAGCTATTATTTTTTTCAAGAATATTGTAAAAATAATCAAATTTTAACTCTTAATCAAGTTGAAACGCCCATTGAGGTTTTATAAAATCTTGAACAAACTTGTCAAATGATTGAAAATATGTGAATAAAGCTGATTTTCTAATAAATATATTGTTCTTATTTTTCCTACGTAAAATAGATATTTTAACTCTTTCGTGTTAAGGTTTAGCGTGGTAGATCGGTAGCGTTGCAAGATGTTATTCAAACAGTCTCAAGTTCAAATCCCAATCCTTTCGATCTATCACGCTAAATCTTTTTATTAGTATAAAACGAGATGTCGCCCAACTAAACTGTCATTATGAAGATGTCAAGTTTCGTAGTATTTCTACCTTCGAACGCATCACCCGATATTTACCCGGAAAATACGCCTTCTAACTTTAAAGTACAGTTATCAAACCCTTTAAATTTTAACAATGAAAAATGGTCTTGTGCATTAGCAGAAATAATTCTTTCTGAAACTTATTCGAATATAACAAATGAGTATTCGCATTTCCAAGTAGGACACTAGTCAGATGTTATTTAACCCGAAGAAAATCAATGGGATTATATTAAAATTGAAATTCCACCCAAACGTTACGAGGGTGATCTAGACCGAAATAAGAATAATATTCCAACATCTCTTCAAAATAATATACTCAACGAATTTGCCAAAACTATTGAGGCCAATCAAACACTTAAAGGAAAAATACAAATAAATACTGTAAAAGCAGATGAAAACGAAGACAGTTCAAAATTAAAAATACAGTTACAAAAAGATGTGCAAGTAAGAATACCTCAAGCATCGCCCCTAGCGTCTGTTCTGGAATTTCGAGAACATGATTTTGTCGACAGTGATTATTTTTCTAATTATCCTCTCTCGAATCACGCCAAAACTATTTCTTTAACTTACGCTACAAATTTTATCGAAGTACGAATTAAAAAAGCGTTAGTTGTGAATAAATATCAACAAAAATATTTACCACGACAAATTCCCGTGGAAGAAATACAATCACAACCCAGGAGAAAAAAACAGAAAATTAACAAGAAACCGAAACTAAAACTAAAAGTGAAAGAAGAAGAAAAACCAAAACTTGAACCAAAAACAAATTTAGAAGAAAAGCCAAATCTGAAACCAGAAGAAAATCTAAACAACATTTTACCAACAGAACCTTTAATTCCAAATATTAATGGAGACGTCAACCAACCAAAAGTTTTAAATCCTTCCGAAGAAAATAAATTACCAAGTTCTCTTCCAATACCAGTTAATCTACCATCTCAGCCTGTTATTAAACAAATACAATGGAATAATTACGCAATTGTGTTTGAGGCGGGCAGATATGAGGGAGAAAGACAATATAATAATGAAATTCAACCGTTCACATTACACTTAATTATACGTGATTTATTAGAACGATGTAAACCAAGACAGTTTGATGGATTAAAAACCGCGATATCGTCCGATGTTGAAGATAATTTATATTTTAATTTAGAAATACCGGTAGGGATGGAAATTAAATTTCAAAATCCATTAGCAGACCTTTTTAAAATTCCAACAGACACTTATTTTACGGGTATTCAAAATTTGGCCCGTTAAATAATTTAAATAATATTACTTTTAATTCGCGTAACAATTTTATCGACATACGTATTGAGACTACAAAAATACCGCAATTTGAGCAGGAAGATAGGGCTTTTTACTCCATATCAATTATCCAGCCTTTTTTATTTGAAGGTCAGAGAGATGATTTTGGAAATATTATCCCATTATCTTTGCATAGGCAATTTAAAAACGAGATTCAACAAGCTACAAACTACCCCCCTTTGAATCGGTACGAAATTAGTTACGCAATTGAAGAAATAAATCGAGGTCATTACTTAAGAATTTCATTCCCTAAAGATCTACAGATTGCCTTCACCGGAAGATTAGCAAATATTTTTAATATAAACGCGCCAGAATTTCGAAATGGTGTAATTAGCAGTCAAAATCCTTTAAAAGTGTATGAGGAAAAATTTATGTCAGATGAGGAATCGGTTATAGATTTTAGGTAAAATAAAAATTTTCCAATTGAAGCCCCTAACTGGGAAAATGACAGTTATACGTTTGAACGTAATTATTACGAGTCTGATAAGGATTTAAGTGGGAATTTTATACCGTTATCTCTTCATTTCAAAATTATTTTGATTCGCATATCTCACTTAAGGCTGGTTTTTTATTATCAAAGAAAATGGAAATTATTATTTTCAAATTGAATTAATGAGTGGCTTGGAAATTAAAATATTCGGTCCTCTAGCAGACCTCTTACAAATTGAGTACAAAGTAGATTATATCTCCTCAGTTTATAAAAGCAAAGCATTAGACCCACTTCAAATTAGATTAGAATTAGATAATACGGTTAATTTTAGAATTTTTCGAAACGATTTAAACAGAGTTGAGAATAGTCGACGACAAAAACGTGATATTGATTTCAACAATTACGAACATGGTAAAAATAATAAACTAAATATTGTAGACAAATTCCATTGTCGAATTCCAACTGGTGTTTACCACACTATTGATGATGTTTTAATTGCAATGAAACATTCATTACCACATCAGAGTTGGGCTAAATTCGAGTTTAATTTAAATTCAGATTCGACAGTTTCAGTTAAAGGTTTGGGTGGAAACAGTTTTTTAACCTTTCCAATAGATAACCCCAAACTCGGGCAAATGTTAGGTTTTTCAAACAATCAAATTGAAAGACTTCTTTTTAACGAAATAGGTATGTACCCCGCAGATCTCAACCACGGAATATCTGGAATTTATGTCTATACAAATATTATACAACCTATAATTACAGGCCACACTAATACACCCCTGCTGAGTATTATCAAATTAAACGAAAATAAAAATCAAGCGCAAGTTGAAACATTTAATTTTTTAGACTATTTTCCAGTTCTCTACGATCAAATACAAACTATAGAAATTTCTTTAAGGTCGGATTACGGTGAACTCCTGCCATATAAAACAGGCAAGACTATTATTAAATTAATATTTAAAAGACTGGATGCTTAGTCTAAAGTACACTTAAAACAAGCTCATCATGGAAAGATATTATCATCATTATGTACAAACAGGACGCGGATATAACGTCTTTCGAGGAAGTCAATATCAGACTGGTCGTGGATTTGGGTCAATTTTTAAAAGTTTAGCAAGATTCGTAACACCTCTTTTTCGACCCGTAGCTAAATCACTCGGTATTCAAGGGTTGGTTATGGGGAAGAGAATTATGGACGATGTTGTTGCGGGTCAAAATTTTAAGGAGTCGTTAAAAAAATAGTAAAATTGCTGGAACAAATCTTTTAAATAGTCTCGATGATACCATATTAAATACACAGAAAGGCTCTGGAGCTCGGAGAGTAAAGAAGCGCAAATCAAAATTACGCAATAATCAAAGAAAACGCAAGAGAACAAAAACCGATTTTCTTGACTAAAGCATTATGCCTCAATTTGAATCTATGTTTTCAGAGTTAGAGCTTTTTAACGAACCCCTGATTAATGGCAATATTGAGGGGAATAAATTTGTAGATTATTTCCCTATAGCTCCCTTGTCTAATGCTACACAGATTGATTTTTCTATCCCCGGGGGAGATTATTATATTGACATGTCAAACTTGATGCTTAAAATTCGAATTCGGGTTAAAAAAGAACAAAACGGTGTTTTAATAGATATTCCAGCAGCCGAAAAAAAAGTATCACTATGTAATCTTCCATTTCATTCTATTTTAGCCAAATAGACGTGTTTATGAATGAGACTTTAGTACAATCTAGCAACACCTGCTACCCATATTTAGCATATTTAGCAACAGTTTTAAATTTTCATAAGGGAGCCAAACAATCTTACAAAACCGCCGAGGGTTATTACGAAGACGGGTTTTGCGACCCAACGCTAGCGTTTAACGATGTTCATAAGGATAAAAAAACAATGGAATTTTAAAAAGAAGTAAAGATATTGCTGGATCGAAACTTTGTGAATATGTGGGTAGACTTCATGTAGATTCTTGTAAAATAGACAAATTTCTTTTAAACAAAGTAAATTTAAGAATTCGACTCTTGAAAAATTCCGATGAATTTATAATTATTTCACAAGAAGATGTTAATAACAAATATAGATTATGTATCGAAGATGCGGTTCTTACGGCTAAACATATTCTCGTAAATCCAGATCTCCAGCTGGTACATAATGCGATATTGCACAAACAGAGAGCTTTGTACGATCTAACACAAACTGTTGTTAAAACTCTAACAATTTCAGCAGGAGCGAGCGATTTCGTGAAGTCAAATATTTTTTTAGGTAAAATTCCAAATCGGGTAATAATCGGAATGGTAAACAATTCTACTTACAATGGGTCTAGTCGAGAAAATCCCTTTCAATTTAACCATAATAATCTCTCGTTCTTACAACTTTCATTAGACGACCAAAATATACCAGAAACTGCTCTAACTCCAGATTTTAATAAAAACCTCTACACTAGGTCATATTATTCACTTTTCTCGGCAATGGATTTAATTGGAAATAACTCTGGTAATTATATTGATTACGAAAATTATAAAAACGGTAATACATTATTCGCGTTTGATTTAACTTACGATTCCTCGGCAAACTCTAACAATCTCTCAATTCAACGAAATGGTAGTTTACGGATGGTAATGAAGTTTTCTTCCCCCTTAACTAATATTCAAAACATAATTATTATTGGAGAATACGAAAACCGATTTGTCATTAACCAAGAGCGTCAAGTTACGTATATTACGGAATAAAATCAATCAACGAGGGCAAAGATTGGTTAGTTATTTCGCGAAATCGTAGTGGTAAAGATGTCTCGAACTCACAGTGATAGGTTATGTCAATCCATCCATCAAAATTTACCGACTAGACACTTGCGCCGAATTTGAACTGAATTCGGAAGCCTCGTCATCTCTATTCACATTCGAAAAGGAAATAACTGATTTTTTTGAAGACCAAGTTGCTAGTTTTCACACCTGGCTTCCTCTTGAAGGTTCAAAGTTAAAAATCGTTTTAAGGGACAAAAGGAAAAACCCGTGGATGTACGCGCTTGTGCCAGAGGAAAAAATCATCTATATCATCTTTTTTATTCAACAAATAATGGTTTTACTCTCAACCAAGCAGGGTGGAAAAGATTAAAACATTGTAAACATACAATCTATCAGGAGATTAATTTAATTTTGTCGGCAAAAAATATTATGCGTGACATAATTGTTTATGAGCTCACGGATAAAATGTTTGAAATTACCGAAAATTGTGAGAATCCACATTGTAAATCTTCGATTACTCACGACCTCTCTTGTAAACTAGGATTTAGCACAAATTTTGAAGACCGAGTGGAAAATATGATATTAATAGCTATCCCCCAATTAAACTACGATCATATTGTTGTTAGATTCCAAAAGGAATTTGGTCTTGACCGCTTAATAGTAGAAAGTCAATTATATTTTGATATTGTTCAAAATGTGTCAAACTTAAAATGTGATTTAATTTATTAAAATAAAAACTTTTACTATAATCTGTTTTTATTATTTCTATTCATACATTTAAAGATGGTGTTGTCAAAAACAGACAAACAATTAAGTAAAGTTTACTACGATGTTGAAAGCCCATACAGTTATTCTGACAGTGTTACTTTAAGAAAAAAATTTCCCAAAATTTCGGAAAAAGAAATTAAAAATTTTCTCAGCAATCAACCAACTTACACACAACACAGAGCTAGGAGGTTAAATTTTAAACGTAACAAATTATACGTAACAACGATTGATGAGACATTTATGGCCGATTTATTAGACCTCCCTATTTTACAAACTTTTAATAAAAATTACCGTTATACGTTATTAGTTCAGGATATCTTAAGCAAATTCGTTTTTATTCTGCCAATTAAAAATAAAACCTCGAGCGAGATTGTGAAGGCCTTTAGAGAAATTTTCAAAAAACGGGTACCCTTAATTTATGTACCGACTCAGGGTCAGAATTTCGAAACGCCCCATTTCGTGCTCTCTTAAAGCGTTATAACATCCACCATTACCTCACGTACTCTGAGAAAAAGGCTTCTATGGTTGAGAAACTCGTTCGCACGGTAAAATCTAAAATTTTTAAAATAATTACCAAGACCGGCGATTTACAGTATCTTAATAAACTACCATTAATTGCAAAATCTTATAACGCTCGAAAACATTCAACAACGGGAATCGCCCCTAAAGATGTCAATAAAAACAATGAATCGGCAATTTGGGAAAAAAACTATGGCAAACTTAGTATGATTGGAAAGCCAAATTTTAAAATTGGGGATAAGATTCGATTAGCCGTTGCAATAGCAACATTTGATAAAGCATACAGGGGAACGTTTACAGCCGAAATATTTGAAATTCATAGAGTAATTACGAGAGATCCCTGTATGTATATTGTGAAAGATTTAACCGGCAATATAATTAAAGGTGATTTTTACGATCAAGAAATAGTTAAAATTCAAGTGTAGAGCGCTAAAGTCTTTATTCAACATTTTGTTAACCATGGGTAAAGTACATATTCTCCTGGGTCTCGCGATTGTAATATTTGGCGTTGGTGCAACAATAGTAACATCCGCGATGAAATTTAAAAAAAGAAGTCCCGAATACAGCTTAGATATTGGAGTTTGCGACAAAGCCTACGATCTAGGAAGAGACACGTACCTCGTAAAATGTAACGAGACTTTCGACGTGCGACATTTTAAAAAAGAAGAGGGTAGTTTGAAGCCATCTATCAGGGGAATCAACTTAACAAAAGATCAATATGAGAAATTATGCATTTTGACAGTGACGTGAAAGATGAACACTAATCAAATCCAATCTATACTTAAGTGTGACCCCCGCTCGAGAGAACTAAAATCATTTTTTTCATTTTATCTTTTATTGAATAAATTGGCAATTAAAGGAACAATAGAGCCTAATAAAGCCGGTATGAAGAATCCCGTAACTTTCTGAATTATTAGAACACGCTTCTTTTTTTGCGAAATTTTCGGACTGGCTAAAAACCGTATTGTTTTTTTATATTTAGAAAGTTGTTTTTTTTTGGCTTTAGATAATATAATTCCACCCCCTTTCAAGTTTTTGCAAACGGTCTGTAAGGCTTTTAATTGCGTTGGAGAACTGTTAGCTAATAAATTTTTACGTATCCCTCCTTTAGATTTATACAATAAATTTAAATATGGATAGTGTGTTTTAAACCTGTCAGAGGGATTTGCAATAGGAGTAGTTTTTTTACGTACTGTCTTTTTTGGTGTCATTTTCTTTAATGAAGTTGCTAATAATATAGTAAATTATTTATTATTGGAAAAAACTACCATTTGTGGTCCGTTTTGATTAAATGTGTACGATCTTAATCGTAAGCTATCTGGAGTGGTGACAGATGTGTCTATAAATAGGGAATTGTAAGGTTCTCTAGTAGCCATATCGTAGGCCATTTTAATTATTTTTGTATTATTTGGAGATATTTGATTGGCCAGATATGGGATTTGACTTAGATCTCGAGGAGATTTAAACAGATTTATATATGACATATTAAGAGAGATTAAACGAGATTGTTTGCCTCGGGGAAATAGGGTTTGTGAGATTAATACGACTGAAATTTCATAATGATGACTGTCTACGGTAACCAATTTAGCAATTTGATCATTTTTGTAAAGTTCTTCTGCTAAGTCATCAATAATAAGTAAGGAATTTCTATTTGATTCCCAGAACTCGCTGTCCATTGGAGGAAGTCCTTGAATAAACTCTATATCGGTTAAAAACTGAGATAAATCATGGTAACCTGATTGCCAAACCGAATAACAATAAATAATTTTAATAGGAGGTTTATCGATTAATTCATTCCTCCATCTAATTAGTGAGATCGTCCATGCTGATTTGCCCGACATAGTAGGTCCTGACACCATCATTCGAAATGGTGAAAGAAATTTTATATAAGACATTACTGTTTAAACAAAAACAACATACTACGTATTTTGTTAGTACATTGACTGTTTTATAGAATATATGTAAAAATAAACAAACACATTTTAAATTTAAAAAATTATTTTATTAAAAGTATAATGTTTCTTATCAAAACCATTCCTTCACCAGTTATACAGGGTCTTTTTTTTTGCTCGGAAAAGTGTTTTTTTCAAAAACTATTTATAGTACCGATTTCAAATTTGGAAGGTCAATTCTCTATACCGGGGGACATCAGTTTGAGAAATTTGAGTGTTTTTGGTAATGTATTTCACCAATTTTGAAAAATTATTTTTCGACCACTAGGTGCGAGATAAAAAATTTCTATTATGAAGTTGTAGGCCGTCATCGAAAACCCTTAAAAATTGTTCACTCGACGAAAAACAACTTATTTATCAGTGAAAATTCGAGCTTGAAAAATTTACAAGTTGGTGAAGCCAAATTACGATTGTTTGAAACGATAATTGAAAAGGGAACAAGTCTAATACAAACGTAGTAGAATTTTCACACTTGAAAAAATGTACACGTTTGGTTTTTAAATGGCAGATATTTTATTCACATAAATTTTTACAAAACATTTTCAATAATATCACCATTGGCTGCAACACAGGTTTGTGCGCGGACAATTAAGTTCTCAAACGCTTTCTCTACCATTTCTGGTGTGACGTCTCGGCAAGCACTGATTATTCTCCTAATGAGTTCCTCCCTAGTTTCAATGGGCGTGGCGTATACCTTTGCTTTAACGAATCCCCAGAGAAAATAATCCAGCGGTGTTAGGTCAGGTGACCTTGCTGGCCAATGCACTGGACCATTTCTCCCTATCCACCTTTCAGGAAACTCGTTGTTGAGGTGCTCAGTTACTTGCCGGGAAAAATGCGGAAGGGCGCCATCTTGCTGAAACCACAACTGACGTGTTTCAGCCAATGGAAGGTCGTCGATTGTGTCACTCAGTTCGTTCTGTAGAAAATGTAAATACCTTTGGCCGTTGAGGTTCGTCGGCAGGAAAAAGGGACCAATCAAACGGTTTCCAACAAGTCCAACCCAAACATTGACCCGTTCAAATTGAACCTGGTGATGATATTCAAAACCCCAATGTGGGTTGATGTCAGACCAAAGATGGCTGTTTTGATGATTAAAGGGCCCATCTCTAGAAAATGACGCTTCGTCGGAGAACAAAACATGGCGCAAAAATTGTCTATCTTCTTGGACAGCATTTAGTAACCAGTTGCTAAATTCATAACGTCTTTGATGGTCTCCGTCAATTAGTCCTTGGTGGAGCGTAGCTCTGTATGGGTGATAGCGATTCTTACGAAGAATTTTCCACACACGATTTGCAGAACAACCCAAATCAGCAGCGGCGTTAGCGCAACTGTGACGAGGATATGCCACAAAGTACGCGAGTACATTGTTCTCGAAGTCTAAATCCGGTTGACCCAATCCACGAAACCTAGGTTGCAAGTTACCAAATTGATTGAAATCGTGAATTGCTCGTCTTACTGTATTTACAGATGGTGCTCCATTTGGATGTCTTTCTGCGAAGATTTCAGTCACTCTTCTAAGGTTTTGCGCTGCTTCTCCATAGTAAATGGCAACTATCTCGGTACGCTCAGCTACTGAATAACGAGGCATTGTTCGAAATATTATCAAACACTGATAATAATCTCCCAAAGTTTTCCTTTAAATACCCAATGCATGTTTAGGATTGACCTATAGCCTCGTGTTTTTTAAATCCGGTCGTTTTTTTAACCAAAGTTTCAACTGGATTAGGTAATTCGGTTTCAATTATCGTTTCAAACAATCGTAATTTGGCTTCACCAACTTGTAAATTTTTCAAGCTCGAATTTTCACTGATAAATAAATTGTTTTTCGTCGAGTGAACAATTTTTAAGGGTTTTCGATGACGGCCTACAACTTTATAATAGAAATTTTTTATCTCGCACCTAGTGGTCGAAAAATAATTTTTCAAAATTGGTGAAAAACATTACCGAAAACGCTCAAATTTCTCAAACTGATGTCCCCCGGTATAGAGAATTGACCTTCCAAATTTGAAATCGGTACTATAAATAGTTTTTGAAAAAAAAAACACTTTTCCGAGCAAAAAAAAGACCCTGTATAAACTTCATAATAACATACAAAAATAACATTTTTGAATAAAAAATAAATCATAATATCTGCTTCACCAAAAAAATTATTAATTCCCGTTTTTTAGTAAAAATTCAATTTTCGAAGTTAAAAGTTTAAATCTTAGGTTATTTAAAAATAAAGTATTTACTCGATTTTCGGAAGAGATTTCATTTACGATAACTATGTTGTTAAATGACACCTGTTTTGCTGGGTTTTTGTTACATGATTTTTAGATTAATAATTAAAAGATAACAATTTAATTTTACAATTCATCATTTTCACATTCTAAATAGCCGTAGGGGACACTAGAAATATTATCTTTTAGAACACGTTTACAAAAAGTCTTTTTGAAAGTTTTACTTAAGTTGCCAACACGTAAAAGCATTTTGTACTTATCTTTTATTACGTTAAAGGGAATTTTCACCTTAAACTCGGTATTTCGTACAAAAATCATTTGTTTGAAAGCGTCGAAATGTATGATTTCTGAATTCTCCCTGGTAAGAGTTATTCCTTTAAGTTTTATAATTGTCTGGTTATTTTCAAGTTTAAAGCTGTAGCTTTTAGGTCCAGTTGATACGAATTTTGTGATATATGTATTCGGAGTCTCGCACGTAAGTTCACCTAAATTACCACCGAGGGGGGGGGGGTAGCCACTCGTTTGGTTGATGTGTAAATTTTACTCCGTCAGTGTCATAATAAATTACACGCTTTCCCAACTTATTAATTAACTTATGCAGATGAATACGCCCGTAACTGGTGACAAACGAAGCAACAATAACATTACCTTTTGAAAATGTTGGGGCTAGCTCACTTTTTTTTATAGCTTACCATGGCAACATCGTTGTTGATTAAATGAAAGTCTGTTAATTTATTCGATGTGTCTGCTAAAATCTCGGTTAATTGGGAGTATCTATGTATAATTTTAGTTGATGATTTATCCATTCTTAACGCCATTCTGCCATTTAACGAATTTTGCGCCAATTTCGCGAAAATTCTTAAGGATGGGTTATCAACAATTTCCTCAGGCTCTAACCTTACTCCATCAGCTTCGTATATCGCGTCTAAATACTCTTTATGCTCTTGATATGTTTTAATATTGGGTGGAAATTCTGAATTTTTAACTTTTGCTCTAAAAAAAATGTCAATATATGGTTTGAAAAAATTTGTTGTAATACTATAGTGGTACACTTCGAAAATTTCTAACAGTTTGTAGTTACATTCTTTTATTGAGTAGTAGATTTCCACCGAGGGTAAGACTACCGTTATAGCTCGTTCGTCAATACTGTGGGTACATTTGTCATCATTATTTATTACACAACTTCCGCATAAAGGATAATAAAGTTTCTTATTAAATCGGTAGGGAAGCACGGGTAAGTAGAGGTCTCTGGGGGGGAGGATTCGACAGCTAATTATTCCAAAATACGCGTCCGGTGCATAATCAAAGTTGTGTGTGATAACTTTAAAATTTTTACAACCGTATTCCATTTTTTGTAAGCAATAGGCATACAGACTACAAAAGTCAAAATATCGTATTTGTTCTCCAATTGAGGGGTCTATTTCATGGTACAGCTTAATTGTTTCTACACGGCCACCCACTAGCGAATCTCTAGGGTTAATTTTAGGAATAATTTTAATTGTATTAAAAAATACTTTCGCCTCGGCATTTTTTCTCAAAAAGTCTAATATTTCACATTCAAAAATTTGAATATATGTGTGGTTTGGTAAATTTTGTTCAATAAATTCTTTTCGGTCTAATTCTCTTTCTCTAATTTCTTTGAATGATTTTCCGACAATTGAATTAAAGCTCGAGCCAGAAAAATGTTTTGGACAACCGTGCCAGAAATCACCCATTACATCAATTACTATGGGTGGATTTTCACAGTAACCATCTACAAAATACGGTCCTACAGACTGTTCTCCCCCTGAACTTCTGACAGTTTGCAAAATTAAATTATTTTCCTTCTCATACCAAGATAAATATTTTAAGGCAATCTCGCTTTGATTCTGTCTACTTGCCAAACCGATAGCCGGAATAGTACATAAGGTATATGGTTCTAAAAACTTGTCGATAAATACATTATTAAGTGCCCCAGAAAGAGAAATACCCCCATAATTGCTGATATCAATTTCAATTAGTTCTTTATATAAGATGCGAAATTTCTGCATAGCTAAGCGTAATAAATTACAATCTAAAAGACAATACGCTCTGGATTCTGATTTAATACAATAGACCGGTTCGAGCAGTTTGTGTGAATACCAATTTTTAAATTCTCGGTATTCAAATTCTTTCATTTTATGGGGTTCAAAATATTTTTCGTCCGGAATTGGTCCTGAATAGTTCAAAGTGTCTTTTGTCCAAAAAATATAGGGAAATATCCTTTAGATTGAGGCAAAGAAAACATTTTAGGGAAATGTCTTAGTGGAGCACTAACATAGTTCAAAGAATCTACAAAACGAATATCTACCCCTTTAATATAAATAGTAAGTATCTTGGCTCCATCGTAAATAACCTCGGGAATGACATGATTAATTAATTTAGAAATAATAAACATTCCGTCGAAAGATCTTAGATTATGGGCCATTACGATGAGGTTGGTAAATTTCGGCCTAATAGTTTTTATTTTTCGCTCTCCATCCTTAAGTAAAATAGTTTCATGTTGAAACAAAAAATTGAGAAAGTTATTTACACAATATTGTCCTTCAAAAACCGTGGTTTCCACAGGCTGATTTAAAATTTCACTTTGGGCCACTAACAGAATAGGTTTATGCATATTATTCTCGATTATAGTTTCAATATCGAAATATACATAGGATCGTGGTTTTTTTTAAATGTCGACTGTTTAACATAATGCTGGTTTGGAGGATGATCAATTTTACAAGACTCGCAAGCTGTTTCACATTTGTGAGTTTTTGAAGTTTCAAATTGAACACAGCATTTTTCGCATCTGTGGAAAAGCTTGCAAGTTTCATTTTTAAGGTGAAAACTGTAACATTCACCTTGTTTTAAATATCTATTACAAAGTTTACAACGAATTGAAGGAATTTCTAAAATATCGTGAAAATCTCGACCTAAACATCTTTTACATTTAATATTTGAAGCAGCAAAACAGTGGTGCTTGTTTCTATGTGTGGTGGAATAAAAAAAAATTTCACAGTCTAAGCACGAAGCTACCCCACCCCAAATGGAATGTAGATTTTTAGCTAAATGAACGTGCGTGCCAATTTTTACAAGTAGAATTTTATTTTCGGCAGGGGGAAAACCCTTGAAATAAATTTGAAAATTTTCCGTGGCGTTAAATATTATTATCTGATATTTTGGGGCTAAATATGATTGAAATTTAGCTATGTCACCAATTTCTACAGCTCCTTGTGCAATTCCTACATCATCGTGCAATTTCTTAGCGGCTTTTGTTTGTAATTTACTACGAAAGTATGTTAAGGCTCTATACTCTTTAAGAGCACTTGTTAATGGAAGTTTTTTCTTTTTGTACTCGGCAATTTCACAGAGTTTTATTCCGACCACAAGAGCTCTCGCCACGCACAAATTGTCTACATTGTTGATATAGTAAAAATTGGCTTTAGATTTCAAAAAAGCATCAAGATCGATAATATCTCTGTTTTTTAGAGCTAAAAATTTTTTTCCCATTTTCTGTGGGGATTTCAAAAGAATTATACTAAATTTAATTTCTCCATCTAGTAAGAAATCTTTTTTTTTGATTGAGCAACGCGTGATATATGGTTAAATATTCGAGAAACAGTTAACTGATCGATTTTAATAAATTTAATGTTAATTGGATGTTCTAAATTTTCCGATTGAATTGCAAATCTGAGGAAATCGAAACCGGGTGCTTGTTGTCTTACGTATTTGATAATTTTGGACAGAATCTTTTCAAATACTGTAAAAAATAAATGTGTGGGGATTTCGTTTAAGTGTATTAGTTCTAGATCAATATCCAATTGTTTACATTTCCACTTTTTTGAATTTCTAGGGCTTAATTTTATAAAACTTTTTATAATTAAAACTGTTTAAAGATGAAAAGTCTAATTGAGAGTCCGAATAGTAATCACTGGAGTCATCCATGTTCTAATTTCGTTTCCAGGTCTAAAATGTTATTCTAATTATTATTACGAATAATTAATTAATGAGTTTAACTGGCCTTCGTGGGTGGAACAACAATTTTTCCTTCCGTCTGCTCAATTATCTTTTTCAGCCTGTTTGTTGAGTTTATGATTCGAATAACGTCCATGGATAGGGTGTTAGCTAAGAATTTCACCCTTTTATAATCACCCTTCCAGAGTTCATCTTGGGGAAGATGTTTGATGTTTTTATATGAATATATCTGAATATCTAGATATACCCCCTTGTCGCTCGCTTTTTTTCTCGGAGTTTTAGTTTCGTAAGACACTCCACCTTTTTTAACTTTCACTGATTGTTCGATTCCAACTTCTTCGATGTTCGACATCCGACGTACCTCTTGAATATAGTCCCCATCCGATTCGTCCGACTCTAATAACATCTCCTCTTCAGGCCTATCAAAAACTGAAACTACCTGACTCGCGGAGCTTTGACTATTGCTTGTGGAAGCCATTTTAGCCTGTTATGTTTCAATAGTAAAATTTTTGCCCTTTTATACCAAATGTATTTTTTCATTAATTTTTTTCAAAATATAAAACCTTGAATATTAAAGTGTTTAATACTACAAGGATAGAATCTAGGTATAACTTATCGAAATGTAAACGGTATTTAAAATTGTTTGTAAATAACAATTTAAATATGTAGATGTGTATAAAAATATAAAATTATTAATTATTTTTTTGAAGGACTTTATATTATTTTTATCATTGAATTTTCCGTGACAAAAAAGACAACGCCCTAAGAGTTTTAATATTTTTGCTTTAAAAAGCGATTATAGGTGTAAGAATTTTGTTAATTACAGGGTTAGATGTTTTAAAATTCTATGGGAAGAAATATATTTCTGCGAGGCATAAAATTTAAACGAAGGGATAAAATTATATTTCTGCAGGGTGTATTTGATAAAAAATTGTCTTTTGACTTGATTTTAAAACAGGTTAAAATCAGGATGTAAAAAATTAAATATTCTGAAATTTTTCATATAAAAAGAGTGTTTTTCAACGTATTCCTTTTATAAACCATGGGCTCTCGCGACGTTTTGACTGTTTCTGGTAAGATTTCTCATCCTCTTGCTGTTAATCCCTTTGCACTAAAATATTTAGCTTTACGTAAAGTTAGGAATTGTAATCTTTTTAAAATTAACGATATTTCAATTAGAGTTGAAAATTACTGTATGAGAACTGCCTTTCTTGAGTGTAAAGCATTAATAGAACCCTTTAAAAAAATTGTTTTTGCCTGTCCCTTTATAAAAAACTCTTTCAAATTATCACCAGCTGTGTTCGCTTCGGTTTTTTCTACAAGAATCAATAACAATTCTTGTCTATTTGACGTTCATTCTATTAATTTTGTCTGTCCCCACGAGGGTTTTGAGTTTGATGGCTTATTGTTCCACACTCAATCCACTCTTGAAGGCTGGTTTTCTTACGAAATTTTACGTTTAATTGGAAAACATATGCGCATATATCAAAATTTAAATAAGATCCCATGGTTTCGCCAACACAAAAATCGTAGGAGCCTTCAACGTGACCTTTTGTTACTGTTTCAATTACAACAAGTTTCTTTTTTTCGAAAAAAAAACAATTAAGTATAACAACTGATTTTCGCCTAACGAGATATACCATCCGTTTAGAATTAGGGATGATCGTTTTTTTTATTAATGATTTGGATCGACAAGAAGTTAAAATAGTTACAACTTTAGAGTAAGGAATACTAATTTAAAAAAAATAATTACAATAATTAAAATAAATATTTTTATTTTTAGTTGCAAATTATCTCGAACAGATCAAAATTTAAACGATCGTCGGCAACTTTTCCAACTGCGACTCAAGGTATTTACAATATTTTATTTATTTTTTTTAAAAAACTAAAACTATTTATTTTTTGAAATAGGACTCAAACCTTATAAAATTCTAGAATAGTTCTCAGACATTTTTTATTTAAAGACTTTTTTGTGATTTTATTTTGGTGAAAGATTTTTTAATTTTTGAAATGTTTTATATTTTTTATTTTAAATGTTTTTCAAATATGTTTTCAAAAATAACTAGCTTTATTAATTTAATTTACGAGGTGGAGGTTCTTTTTAATGGTTCATACTCTATTTTTTCTTTTTTAATTTAATTTATAGTATTAGATTTTATTAACTGAAATTTGATTAGTACGCTTTGTACTAGATTTGATGTTTTTCTATTATTCTTATTATTATTAATCTCTTTGCTTTTGCATCTCTTGCGCTATATACCCTTGAGCCTAACCGAAACCTTAAAAATCTACCTGAGATTATTAACATTTCTTTTCTATAGCAAACATTCTTTGTTTTCATCTTTTTTATCCAGTAAATTTTCAAGAAATTTTATTCTTATCTTTTTTGTTAGGTATCAAATTTTTTTGGTTAAATTAATAGGGTTATATAAATATCTTTTTGTTTTTTATTAGTATTAGTTTTTTATAGTATATTTTATTTTATTATTATTATTATTATAATTATTATTTAAAAAAATTCTTGAAAATTCGTTGTTTAAAACCGATTTAAACAAAGTTCATCTGGGATACAATCTATCGCCTATATCAAACAACCCATTGATTATTTATTATTCTTTTTGATTTTTTTCATATCCTCTATGTACTTTTTTATACTAATATCGGTTAAACTTTATTGTTTTATGTTTTTTTTTGGTAATTGATTATTATATTAACTGAAAATTGTATAAGTACATTTTGTACTAGGTTGTTTTTAAAAATTGAATATAATTGTTTTATTAATTTATAAAAACTTGTTTAAGAAGGATAGGGATAATTAGTTAAACTTATTTGTATTACAAAATTAATAATTATTCCCAAAGGCACTATTTTTAAATTTTTAAAATATATGTCGGGTTTAAACTATAAAATCTCAATGTAAAGGATTTTACCAAAAGAAATCTAGAATCAAGATGTCTGGTGAATTACATCTAAAACCTGTACTTTCTTTACCATAATCTTTAAAAATTCTCTCTTTTCGAGTAGTAAGAATGTTTATTCTTTTGTAATACTCGTCAAATTTCGTGGTGGAATCACAAGAATTTAAAAAGTTTAAGTCTGAACTTCGTGTGTTAGATCAAATTCAACATGTTGGCACTGTACAACATACCGTTTGATCTGTTTTAATTCAGACATTCTCGAACTATATACTTTCGAAGCGATTAAGACCAAAAACAGTGTTTTTATTCGTGCGATGATAGAGCAGCAAAAAGAATTCTTGTGGTAAATATTTTTTAGATATATTCATTTTTAATAGATTAATTTATTTATATTTATAAATTCTAGCCCGAATTTCCAACCCGTTTGTACCGAAGAGGAAAAATACCTTCTACGAATTGATGTAATTATAATTATTTTTAATTATACACTTAAAATATTTTTAACATTGTGTTTTTATATTTTTCAGCCTTCAAAATTATTTATATATCCTTCTTTAATTCTTTATTATTTATTAATTTAATTTGTTAGATTTTAGTTTTATTTGTAGTGTTTCATATGTTGTTAAGTGTTTAAAAAAATATATTGTTTGAAATATTATAGTTATTAAATATTATAATAACTAATTGTTTTTTACTTTTATTACAACTAGCATTGTTTTAAAATAATAAAATATTTGCGAAAAATGAAAAAAACTTATTTATATTAGTTTAATTATTTAAAGTATTTTGGGTGGGGCCAAAACCGCCAAGGATATAAAGCGAAGGTCGCGAATTCGTTTCCCCATCTCGCAAATAACTAATTAGCATTTTAAACCGCTAAAAAACGAAAAATAAAAAAGTAACACCAAAAGTAAATAAGTGGAAGTATTTGGTGGGGTTACATATTACCACCGATATCTCGGTTCGACCTTGTCCGATCATGACCAAACTTGTTAGGAGTATAGACCGAGGCATAGTGGTTGTATCTATACTTGGAACTGCGTCATTGATGACGTAGGGATGCAAACTATGTATTGATTGTTTATTTATTTATTTCCAAAAAGTAAATAAAGTTTAATTTTCAACAGGGGTAAGTTGGATATTACGTGATTGGGTGTGGCCAAACGTTGTCAAGGATATAAAGCGAAGGTTTCCCCATCTCGCAAATAACTAATTAGCATTTTAAATGGCGAAAAAACGAAAAAACGAAAAAAGTGACACCAAAAGTTAATTAACGTAAGTATTTGGTGGGGTCACATATTACCGCCGATATTTCGGTTCGACCTTGTCCGATCGTGTCCCAACTTGTTGGGGTGATAGACGGAGGCTTAGTGGTTGTAGACAGGTGTCAGGCGTCGAGGTCAAAGAGCATCGTCAAGGTGAAATTTGAGATTGAAATTAAAATATTATGTTGATTTTTTTCCAAGGACAAAAATTTTTGTTTTTGGAAAATATTTTGGGGGGGGGGGGGTGGGGTTGTTATGGCGGCCATCTTGGAAATAAAAGCGTTAAGTTTTAGTTACCTACTACTAACCTGCAAATTTCAAATTCTTACCTAAAACACATTTTGGGTAATTGGCTCTGTATCGTTTTTAGTTAACACCCTGTTATATAATATACTAAGTAATAAATCAAAATGCCTAGTATTACAAATTCGTGATATACCTCTATAATTTTTATGGCCGCGGCCCCCAATTTTTTCAACATTTGCCAATATGAATGTTTTTGGTCGATTTTATCCATTTTCGACTAGGAATCTACAAAAATTTGTCAAATGAAGTTCAATTTGTTTGAAAATAAAATCTTAACTTAACCCTGGTCAATATCGCTCTACGTTTATGGTTATTCCAGAAATTATAATATCTATAAAAATTTTGCTTATTATCTGAACCCCACAATTCACAAACACACTTTTGTGATATTAAATTATAGTAACAACTGGAAGTTCAGAAATCGCATCATTTTATCTCTAAATATTTGAAATAGGACCTTATGAGATCTAAAATTATCGGCGTGTTGGACCATAGCGAGCTTTCAATAGAAACACCAATGGTAAACCAATCGATAAGTGATTTCGTGATGTTGCTTAAAGAATTGCGGCGTTTAGGTGATATACATGTAAGGCACTCAATGTCACAGGTTTCAATTTTGGACATTTACGGCCTCAGATATCAAGCAGTAGCTGTTTCTCGATAGAAAACAAAATCGACAGATGATATCGTGCCCTCGCTGTAGTTCTCTTAATTTTGGTCTCGTGAAGGCCAGGCAATGAGCATTGTCAGTAATTTTACATTTTGGAATATAAAATAAAATTGTTCATATATCGAAAAGAGATATCATGCCCCAACTAATAACGCTCAGTTTTGGGCACTGAATGCCTCCAATTAGTGGTTAGCAATTCATCTGACTAACGATTTAATAGATAATCTAAACCCATAGAGGAATTGGGTCGCTGAACGTGTTTAATCTAATTTTATAAATGCTTTTCACTGTGTTTTTATTGATCATTTAATCAGTTACCTAGTTTAAGCTGAGTTAACCAAAAACGTCTGTTTCCGTTACTAATCGGAAAAATCTATCACTTGTAACAACAATATTTATGATACTGAGATTCTGACCGTTAGAGCTTAAAATACAAAATAAATCTATTGGGTTGATTTCTCCACATCTTTCAGTACATGCATGTATTGGTTTATTGACAAAACATACGATCCCATTTTAGGGAAGCGACATTTTAAGGATCGCTTTCCCACTAGTCCAATTAAATAAACGGTAAATGATTCATGTTATTATTTCCACAATATTAACTATAGAAGGAAATATTATATACAATTTGACATACTGGGTGTTTCTGACAGGTCTGGTACAAATTACAGGTCTTGGTATTTGGGGAAAACCAAACAAAACATTTTCCAGAAATAAATTTAATTTTCTTATTAAAATAATTTTCTTTCAAAATAACATAAAAGCACTTGTTTTCCAATAAATAATGTATATTTCTACCATTTTATAGCACAGTATTTATTGGATGAATAATTTTCGTGTAGTTGGTGTATCAATTTTTAAATAATTCATATAGCAGAGAGAGACTAAAGATGAAAATTTAAATAATAAATCTGTTGTATAACCATAGAAAAAATACCCATACCCACCCATTTTCCTATACAGTGTGTAACGGAGAAGTATGTCATTAAATCAAGGGCAATTTTTATGGGTCCTATTAAGTAAAGAAATACCTACGAACATGAATCTTTTGGTTCTTCGTTTCAGGTATATCAGATCCCAAAAAAATCCTTTAAAAAACAGTCACACAACCCTTAATCTGGAGAACGACGTTCTTCCTTAAACGACATTGTATATAATCATCGGGTTTTTTGATCTGTAGAGCTAGAAATTTATAACAAGCGACAAAGGTTTATTAATAAGCCTTTAGAAGTAAAATATTTATTTATTTATTTCCGTTGACAATGAACACAAGCTATTCCAAAAGTATTTATACTGTTCCGAATAAATTTAGTTTAAATTAATTTTTTACTACCCAGCCCACATGTAAATAATATCTATGTTTTCTGTAAGTTACTCGAAAAATTGTCGTTAGAACTCAGACAGTGTTTATGATTTTTCTTCATGACGAGACTCCATCTTATTTCAATCCGATAATTAAAAGTCATTTGAATTTAACGTTTCCTTCAAGATGTACAGGTCGGTGCTGTTTTCCTTACGAGCTACCTAAGTAATACCAGATTGATGCACGTGACGTTGACGACCAACGACAACTCACAGTTAAAGTTGTGAGACTATTCCTATCACTCCTAGATTTTTTAAACGAGTACCTCATTCATTTAAACGATGTAATCACGCTTGTTTTAGAGCCAACTGTGCTCATTTTGAACCATTTTTGAAAAAGTGTGAAGTAAGAAATGCATTTGTATCTTTAATTCTTATTATTAAAACCTTAATGGGTAATATCTGGAAAAAAAATATATTTTTAGTTAGAACAGTTTCAATAGCTTGTATTCTTTGTCAGGCTTGTCTTATTTGTTAAGCTAATTAATGAACGTTTGTCACTTGTTATTTAATTTAAAGCTTCATCGATAAAAACCACTCCCAGAAATTGGGTTCAATGAAGATACCGATGGTTAGTATCAAGACTACATACAGATTTTAAACGCATATCTCTGAAACATAGCACATAACGACGCAAGTTTGCTAGCCATTGTCTTCTTATAAGGACTCATAAAACTTGTCAATGAATTAATTACATACTTTTCAATATAGTATATCTGAGCACCACTGTTTAAGAAACTAACAATGTAATTAAGCCAATCGATTGTTAATTTTAAGAATCCGGCTCATTATCCAAAGCTGTCAATTGAGTCATTTTTTTCTACGCCTCTGTATAAAAAATGCTTGAAGTAATTCTTCCATTTATGTTTAATGTTTTGGAGTTCGTTATTGTAGCTGGGCCTGGGTACAGCTTCACATTTAAAATGATACAGTTGCTTACAGCTACATAAGTTACAGAAATTAAAAAACATGGTTATATAAATTAAATATTTCAGCCTAATGAATCCGAATCAAAGTGAAGATTTGAATGATTGCTGGAAGAAACCCGACCCTACATTTCCGATTGAAAGTAAAAAAAAACATTATATAATTTGAAAATCTAATACTTAAGTAAAGTGTACCACATTAATGGTTTTTAAACAGCAGCATAAATGAACTTTAAGATAATGACTTGGTTAAGATGCTTTCTAGCGTTAGTCACATATTTCCTTCGAAGAGAAAAACTTTTCCCCTTGAAAAAGCAAATCATCCCAGTATCTCATTGGTGTCATTTATGTGGCCCTTCCCAACTCGTGCTGGAGCAATTGGACCACAATGGCTTCGGATCGTCTATAACAGTCACTCTTTTAACTATAATTAATTCGTTCTTGATAACATTTAAAAACATAAATTATCTAATCCCGTTTATTTGGTCTACAAAGTCACAAATATTTTTTTGGAATAATGATTTTTATTTTGAACAGCGATAAACTCGTCTGGGATTCTTAAAGTTTATGTATCCTTGTCATTTTTGGATGTTGAACAAATCGATGAAAACAATATGGTAAAAAACTAAAGTTAAGGCATCGTAATTGTGAAAATATTTAAAAGCAAATTGGAAACTTCAACTTATGGGTTTATATACAGGGTGTTAAAGTTAAGAGTACCGAAACTTTTAAAAAAAGTTTATGGGTCCTTGCGAGCTTAAAATGTCAAATGAAATATGGTCCTAAAAAGCCCCGTTTCAGAGTTACTAGCTCTCACAAATCAGCCTATTTTTTTAAATTAACGCAAATATGAAATCTTTATGATTCCTTGACCCCAATTGTGTTCATAAATTTATTGTTTGTTTTAAGCGATAAACTGATCGTTCAGAAGTATGCACCGCCAGAGTTTGAACTTACTAAATAACATCATCTAAACCCTAGTAGTGAGGGATACGCATAATTAAATTGTTATCTTTTTTTAATAAAATCAATAAAATAATTTATAACAACTATTCAAAATGCCCACCTTGTTCTCTAATACACAAATGAGTACGTCTTAAAAATGATTGTTGAAGATTTCTGGTGATTTACAAGTCATTAACCATAAAAAGTTTTTTACACCTAGGTAAGGATGAAATTTAAGCACTTAGAAATTACACTAGCCATAGTGATGTCCAATACGAACGAGCCTTAGGAAGAGGAGATAAAGTCCGTTAATGGTACCAGAAATCTTCCCTCAAGAAAGATGGACCGGTGCTTACGAGATACTAGCCAACTCTTACCCACGCGAGAGGGATTGTGAAACGCTCCGCTTGATGTAGAAGAACAGGTAATTACAACTTCAAACTTCGTTTAAATTTTCGGCTCTAAAAACCGTTTGTCTGGAAAGTTAAATTTACTGATAATTTTCAACTATGAGCTTAATACAAGTACTAGATGAATTGGAAGGCACCTGGACGTTAATCATGTCATGATGTGGAGAATGCTAAATGGGCATTATAATCACCATAACCACCTTCGAGAAGTTCAAGCCATAAACGAAGTCGACTATTCTCGCCGTATCATCTTGTGCCAGTGGTCTGTGGACATCGCACAGGACGATCCGCAGATCCTAAGTATCATCCTTGCATGCGGGGAGAACAATTTCTCCCGAGGTGGTATTCTCAATTTGCACAACAACCGCCAGTGGAGCCAAAACAACCATCACGGAGCTGTTGTCGCATTGCACCAAGATAAATTCAGTCTCAACATCTGGTGTGGCATTGGTGGGGCCATTTTAGTGGAACCATACTTCTTTCCACCTAGGCGTAATGGAGAGTCGAACCAAAAATTTATTCAAAGAGCGCTACCAGAGCTACGAGAGGACGTTCCAATAGTGACTAGACGTTGATTGTGGTTCTTTCACGATGGAGGTGGGTAAGACGAGGAGGAGCCATTCCATGGCCGGGACGATCTCCCGATTTGAACTCATGTGATTTTTATCTTTAGAGACACCTCAAAGACTTAGTTAACGAAACCGAAATCCGAGGTGTCGATGACTTACGGCGGCACAAAATTGATGGATATGAGACTATTCGTATACAACAGAAATCTTTGAAAAGTTTCTTCGATCATTTTTACGACGTTGTTGTTTGTGTGTTAGAGCTCAGGATGGTCATTTTGAACAGTTGATGCAAATAATTTTTTTGTATTTATTAAAAAAGATAACTTCATTGTGGGTCCTTTGTTTGTGCGTATCATTCACTACTAGGGTTTAGCTGATGTTATCATTAACTTGAAGGATTGAATAATTTGTCAATCTTTCCAGGTTAAATCCAAATCTAGTGGTGCATACTTCTGAACGATCTCTTAATGATCTTCAAATCTTCCACAATCGGTGTATCACTTTATCGCAAAAAAACCCGGTAAATTTGTGAAAACAATTGGGGTCAAGGAATAATAAAGATTTCCCATTGGCGTTTATTTAGAATTTAAAATACCGATTCTTAAGAACTCGCAACTCTGATACGGGGCTTTTTATGACCTAAGTTTATTTGACATTTTAAACTCGTAGGGACCCATAGAATACAATATAAAAGCTTCGGTACTCTTATCCGTAACACCCTGTATAAAAGAATCTTTGTAAATATACTTTTAAATAAATTAAGGATGTATCATTAATAAAATTAGGCATCGCTGTGGGATAATGATCCCATATTTTCTGAACTTGAAGGTTTTAATATGAAGCCAAACTACATCGTCTCAATGATTACAAATTTTAAAAATTACTCATTAAACCAAAAATTTAGGTAGGGTCATCAGCATCCTAAATATTTATACACAGTACTTGCCGGATTCTATTAATAAATGAATATATTTTAAGTACTAAATGTTTGTCGTGTTCCAGGAAATGAAAATTCACAGCTACACCCTGATTAAATGGCTTAATCCGAAGATTAAGTTTGATGTTATTAATATACGTCGTCCAATGCTTATCCCGGAGGACATGGCCAAATGCATGTGGAAACCAGATATCATATTTGCAAATACAAAGGATGTTCAAATGTTTTTCAACACTGTCCCCAATCTAAGTTTTAAATTGTTTCCAAACGGAATGATCACCAGAACTGAAAAGTGAGCTCACATCCATTTTGAATTGTATTAAATAATTTTAATCAAAACAATAAAAAGATAAAAAAGAGTAAAACTACTTTAGTTACACAGTAAAAACTATTAATAAAATTTTAAAATTTTTATCGCGCTACAAAGAGCGAACGACTCCGTATGCGATGGCGAAACTAGTCGTTCGCTCTTTGTAGCACGATAAAATTTTTAAAATTTTATTAAAAGTTTTTACTGTGTAACTATAGTAGTTTTACTCTTTTTTATCTTACATCATACACAGGTGTCGTTTGTTAATTAAACTTTCTTTAGTTTAATTAACCCTCTTATAAAACAATAAAAAGTTCATTTCGTTAAGTGTAGTATAATTCATTGGATAAAATGTTACGCATTTCGATTTAAATCGAGACTGCCAGTTTTATATATTATTTTGAAATCCAATTTCATCAACCACTTTCGAAAGGAACCCACTATTTATCCAAATTATTTTTGAAACACACTAACGGAAGCCTATCAAGACATCATATACAGGGTCTTTTTTTTTGCTCGGAAAAGTGTTTTTTTTCAAAAACTATTTATAGTACCGATTTCAAATTTGGAAGGTCAATTCTCTATACCGGGGGACATCAGTTTGAGAAATTTGAGCGTTTTCGGTAATGTTTTTCACCAATTTTGAAAAATTATTTTTCGACCACTAGGTGCGAGATAAAAAATTTCTATTATAAAGTTGTAGGCCGTCATCGAAAACCCTTAAAAATTGTTCACTCGACGAAAAACAACTTATTTATCAGTGAAAATTCGAGCTTGAAAAATTTACAAGTTGGTGAAGCCAAATTACGATTGTTTGAAACGATAATTGAAAAGGGAACAAGTCTAATACAAACCTAGTAGAGTTTTCACACTTGAAAAAATGTACACGTTTGGTTTTTAAATGCAGATATTTTATTCACATAAATTTTTACAAAACATTTTCAATAATATCACCATTGGCTGCAACACAGGTTTGTGCGCGGACAATTAAGTTCTCAAACGCTTTCTCTACCATTTCTGGTGTGACGTCTCGGCAAGCACTGATTATTCGTCTAATGAGTTCCTCCCTAGTTTCAATGGGCGTGGCGTATACCTTTGCTTTAACGAATCCCCAGAGAAAATAATCCAGCGGTGTTAGGTCAGGTGACCTTGCTGGCCAATGCACTGGACCATTTCTCCCTATCCACCTTTCAGGAAACTCGTTGTTGAGGTGCTCAGTTACTTGCCGGGAAAAATGCGGAGGAGCGCCATCTTGCTGAAACCACAACTGACGTCTTTCAGCCAATGGAAGGTCGTCGATTGCGTCACTCAGTTCGTTCTGTAGAAAATGTAAATACCTTTGGCCGTTGAGGTTCGTCGGCAGGAAAAAGGGACCAATCAAACGGTTTCCAACAAGTCCAACCCAAACATTGACCCGTTCAAATTGAACCTGGTGATGATATTCAAAACCCCAATGTGGGTTGATGTCAGACCAAAGATGGCTGTTTTGATGATTAAAGGGCCCATCTCTAGAAAATGACGCTTCGTCGGAGAACAAAACATGGCGCAAAAATTGTCTATCTTCTTGGACAGCATTTAGTAACCAGTTGCTAAATTCATAACGTCTTTGATGGTCTCCGTCAATTAGTCCTTGGTGGAGCGTAGCTCTGTATGGGTGATAGCGATTCTTACGAAGAATTTTCCACACACGATTTGCAGAACAACCCAAATCAGCAGCGGCGTTAGCGCAACTGTGACGAGGATATGCCACAAAGTTCGCGAGTACATTGTTCTCGAAGTCTAAATTCGGTTGACCCAATCCGCGAAACCTAGGTTGCAAGTTACCAAATTAATTGAAATCGTGAATTGCTCGTCTTACTGTATTTACAGATGGTGCTCCATTTGGATGTCTTTCTGCGAAGATTTCAGTCACTCTTCTAAGGTTTTGCGCTGCTTCTCCATAGTAAATGGCAACTATCTCGGTACGCTCAGCTACTGAATAACGAGGCATTGTTCGAAATATTATCAAACACTGATAATAATCTCCCAAAGTTTTCCTTTAAATACCCAATGCATGTTTAGGATTGACCTATAGCCTCGTGTTTTTTAAATCCGGTCGTTTTTTTAACCAAAGTTTCAACTGGATTAGGTAATTCGGTTTCAATTATCGTTTCAAACAATCGTAATTTGGCTTCACCAACTTGTAAATTTTTCAAGCTCGAATTTTCACTGATAAATAAATTGTTTTTCGTCGAGTGAACAATTTTTAAGGGTTTTCGATGACGGCCTACAACTTTATAATAGAAATTTTTTATCTCGCACCTAGTGGTCGAAAAATAATTTTTCAAAATTGGTGAAAAACATTACCGAAAACGCTCAAATTTCTCAAACTGATGTCCCCCGGTATAGAGAATTGACCTTCCAAATTTGAAATCGGTACTATAAATAGTTTTTGAAAAAAAACACTTTTCCGAGCAAAAAAAAAGACCCTGTATAGTAGTCAATCGTATTTCATTTTGTCATTAGAAACCACCATCGATCAACTATCAAAAATAATTTAATTCAGGATTTTTGCTTCGAACATCGTGAAATGTGCTTTTTTAACCACAATTTTCGATTTCTGGACAATATAAACTAAATTTAAAATTTCCCGTAATCGAAAATAATGCGTGAAAGCCAACTGTTCTTTAAAGTACCAGAATACATACAATTTTTCTCCAAGTTTAGGTCTATTATGACGACATTTTGCCAAATGGAATTTCATCTTTATCCTGTAGACACTCAAACATGTTACATTAGGATTGGATTAAGTAAGATTCCCTTTTAAGATCAACCCAAGAATTGTAACAAAATAAGTTATTTTTTGTTTTAAATAATGCTTTAAATTTTAGAAAAGTTTCAATATTATTTGAAATTTAATTTTTCTAAGTGTATAGTTCTGATGACGATATACATCTTCATTGGGCTTCTGAGCTACAAACCGATCCGTTGTACAGAAACCAAAGCGGAGCAGCATTTGCGTATCCAGTCCACTCTTTGCAATTCGTTGTGGACGAACCCAGGACATTCTCAAGGACTGAAAATTGGTATTCAGGTATGGTCTTCACGTCTTAGAAGGAACTCTGAAAAAATAAGTTGAATATTTTGTTATTTTTATTTTACTAGATGGTGAAGTGAATAATTTCCTACTTATGTATAAATTAATATCACAAAAATTATCAAATTTATGGGCCTATATTGGCAATGAGGGCTCCATATCTGCTAACTACTATGAAGTTTCTAGGGACCCTAACCATTCACAGAAGAGGGTCTTCCCTTTGTGGCGAAAATTAAGTTAAGATCGAAAAAAAGTTGTTCCGTCCAATTGCCGTATGTAATGTCAAAACCAAATATTTAAGTAGGTATTAAACGTTAAATAAAGGGATGCCAAAATCGATCGCCACTAAATTGGGATTATACAAAATCGTCTATATATTTTAGGGGTGGATAAGTTTTACCCCTATATCTCTTGGTGAGTTATTTTGAAGGGTCTGATGTTATGGCATAGAATTACTTATTAGATAGAATATAATTATTTATTGGGTATCTATGCTTCATGGGCTCTTAGAATGGTTATTATTTAAAAATAAATACCAACAAGTCTTAATTTGATCTTAATGGAAAATAGTTAAAACTATATCACTTTCCGAGTAAAATTGGTTTCGATCTTGCTAAATTGGCAACACATAACTCTTTATTCTAATTTCAGGCAATTACACCGACCTTTGGGTTGAGATAAAATTGCACGGGCGTTTGACTGGAAGCATCATCAAATTTTATTTCCCGAGCTCTCTGGTCGTCATTTGCTCTTGGTTGTCGTTCTGGCTGGACCTGGACGCAGTCCCAGCAAGGGTCACTCTGGGGGTGACGGCCTTGTTGACAGTTACCACGATCATGATTGAAATAAGAAGTAACCTACCTCCGGTCCAATACGTCACTGCTCTGGATGTTTGGGTGTTTGCCTGCCTAACCCTCGTAGTCGCATCCATTGTTGAATACGGCATCGCCTATTCACGATATAGCCGGCCTAAAAGAAAGGGAATTAAATCAGGGAAAATACATCCTAAGAATAGGGTAAGGGGTGTTTTTTTTCTGTACGAAACTTTCCCCCGAGCGTTCCAGCTATAGATATTTTTCCGTCAAGTTATTTTGTGTACTTTACCTTTATTGTGTACTCTCACCACGCAACAAAGGTAATAAAAGGGATAAAAAAATCATCAAACCAAAATCAGTAAAACCTCCCACCATATTGTTTCAACTTGCTTTGTTTCTGAAATTAATTTACAAAAAATTTCAAAAATTAACTTAGATAGATTAGAAGTCTATCAGTAAATTTACTGATAGACTTCCTTAAGGATTTCATATATATCTATGAAACTAGGTTATTTTAGTTTTTGAGCAATATTTTCGTTTTCTTGCGTTTGATATTAGGGAAACGATTTTGACATCAAATTGTTTGGAATTTTCAACTTGATTTCATGATGTATAAAATAATTTTATGTGTGTATGGGCTTAAAACATTTTGTTCGAGCCTGTGGGATGGCGTGTGCTTTTTCAAATTTTGCTTAACTTAAAAATGGATTTTATTTGCAGATTATTTTGACCGAAAATCTGCGTGATAGCAGTGAAGATGTTTCGAAATTAAAGGACCATTACAAATCGGATGAACAGAGCAAATGCTATTTAGATATTTATTCCCGGGTACTTTTTCCCGTGACAATGCTTATATTTTCCGTTATGTACTGGACGTGGGTTTTGCATAAGTCTGGCAGTTAAACCATTTTTTTTGTTTCAATGAACGCAGATAGGTATTCCAAGACGAAAATTTTAAATTTTATTTTAAGACGTCATTTCTTAATCTCATTTTATACATAATTGTTGATTTTTCTTTGGATCACGAACGATAAATATCGTAAACAACATTTATATTTGGTGTAAATTTCTTGATTAAAATTAATAATTTAAGTTTATCAATTTTCATCAGAAATTACGGTAACGAAGTTCATTTATCACGTCCAAACGACTTTTCTCATATCATATGATTTTAATTCCTTAGATCTAAAAGATGTCAACCTGAATTAGGGCGCAAACTAGATAATACCACGTTTAAAGCTAAAAATATATAAAACTGTTTCCAAAATCGTGTTTCGTGATTTATTGAAATTCGACTAGTGTGGTACATAAGTAACAATAAATTTCTGCATTTTGAGAGCATTGTGTATAAAAAGTAGATAATAAATGGGATCATTTGAACCATACATTTTAAATTACATTCTTTAAGGGTTTTTTTCGATCTTCGCTTATATTTTACCGAAACCGATTTCACAGTAAATGGTCTCGAGTGTTAAAGAAATTCCAGAAAACCACAATTAAAAAATTGGCATATGGAATTTCATTTGTATGCTTTTTGGGGGTATTCTGAATGCAATATTTATTTAAACAGATATTGCTATATATGGTCTATGAGAAATGTTATACTTGCAACACTGAAGTATAAAATATGCATTTAAATTCTTGAAATAAATTATTATATCTTTAAATTTACGACGAAATACAATCCAAATCAATCAGGATTGGTCTACATCTTTGGGAATTTGATAATTTTGATATAAATACATTTTAAACTGAAATATATTAATCATACAGACGCAAGACTGTTTAAATGTTCATATTTATGTTTGTTCTTAATCCTTTAAGAGATATTTTAAACCACTACAGCAATGTGAAGTAACGTCTTACACATCTCGTTAAAAAATTTCATCTTAACTCACATTTGCCTGGATTTAACAATTTTATTGACCAAAGGGGTCATCAACACATGATAATACGTGAATCAGTGAGTAGAAGAATGGTTCGTGTAAGATTTTCCAAATGCTACAATGTGGCTATTACGAAAGACTTGAGAGATGATATTCAATTAACCGAAATTTATTTCCTTTTTATTTTAAAAAAATAGTATTTTTATACATTTGTTAGCGGTTAAAATTGTATGTTGTTTTAATTTCAGCTTAGAGCGGTACAAATAAAGTGAACTCTCAAATTAAGGCCATTTTATTGTGGTATGATGAAAATATTAAATAAATAAATAATAATCAGCTAGGCTTATACCCAAGGCACGAATATAACGGTAAATATTGAGCAACGGAAAAGTAAATTTAAATTATTAAACCATAGGCGATTCCGAACCAAGACATCACACTATTGTATATATATACCCCGTGCACCGCCTAAGCATTACAGGTGTTTATCATCATTTGTCCCGGCCGAGCCGTCGACCTGTATACAAAATTAGGTAACGCTTCCTAAAACGACGTACACCAAACAAATATACAACTGTATATTTCTACCACCTACTCACGACTCACTCGTGAGTTCGTCAAAATTCACAACGATATAACGCATTACGCGTTCAACATCGTTAATCGTTTCGTTATCCAGATTTCGAAGACCATCCACTGGGAGTGGTCTTCTTATCAAATGGTTCGTTTTGGGACATTTACGAACATAGTGCTCTGAGTCTGCTTCCAGAGCACCGCATATGCATTTGGGGGATGCAATATGCCTAAAGTTGAACAGGTAGAATGGGAACTTACCGTGTCCACCTTGGATTTGCGTCAAATAGTAGTTTGTATTGAAACTACTTTTGACTTGAGGAAAGTACTTCCAAACCAAGACAGTAGATAAAGCTTGACCGGTGCCAGAGGAAGTTAAAAACTTGGCACAGTCAAATGACCTTACAACAGCGAAAATAATCCATTCCGGCCCGCGCAGCTGCATCGTATAATCAAACTACGACAAGCGTAATCAAGTTGTTTTATTCAAACGTGGGAATCTAGTTTTGCGTCAAAAACCTCTTTTTCTAAAGCAAGTCATGATTTAACTCTTAAGGCCCATTTGTAGTGCAGGAAAGGACAACTCCGTTGATATATCGGCTTGGGAACCAAACTCCAGTGATTAAATATGAGTAACGCTTTTGTCGCCGCTATAGTCATTCTACGCGCCGTGGCTAGAAGATAACCCTCCCTGGGCCGAAACCGGTAGGGAAGTAGAAACACCGGATGAGAAAATGGAAACTTTCTCTTGTTCTAAGAGGAAGAAAAGGCAAAGGGGAGTAGGAGTTGTGTAGACTTCCTCTATAAAAAGAGGCATAATCACTTTTGTAAATAAAGTTAGTTGTTGTGTACTCTCCGGCTCAACTGGCTCGTCAGAATATTACATTGAGTATCAATGCAATCCGTGTTCCAAGGTGAAAGCCTAGTTACCCCCTTCGTAATTTTAGCTGAAGATTGTTGCTCATTCGCGCCACGTTTCAGCAATAGAGACCAGAATTTTGTGCATCCCGACAATAGTTTGGTCGACAACAGCAGAGGCAAACTGCCCCAGTGTCGAAGGCATTAAAGGGCAGACGGCCCAGGGTTTTAATCGTCAAGGGGCATGCTGCTTTTCCCGGGGCATCATCACTTTCATCCTGTGGGTCAGACCGAAGCAACGTCCGATTAACGGGTGTCTCAATTAGTAGCTTCAAACTAGTGTCAGCTTACTGATGTATATCAGTGTCACCAGGTGGCCCAAGCAGCAGAGGGTTGGGGTAGTTTTACGCGCTACTCCACATCTCTTCCAGGGATGCACCTTTGCGACAGTAGCTCCGTGGGTTTCTCCTCTGGTAGTTGTCTCAGCGTTTAAGCGTTTCCCGTTGCAGAAGTCAAGCAGATTCTGGTTGCTGAGCCTGTCGTAGTCTTGTCCCAGTCTCGACCTAACGGATTTAGAACGCTCTCCTTTATGAAGATAACGATCCCGTCATTCAATAATGGCGACGAGCAATTTCTCCACGCTTTGGACCGCCCTGACATCGCACTTGTGGGTAAGGATGAGCTCTCTCATGGTTTTGGGCCAAAGCTGCTGGGAAGGCCCAGATGACGCATCTTCGCTCGCCTTGTATACCTTGAAGGGATTTTCCCCTTTCTATAAAAACGTGTAGAGGTTAACGGTAATAGTTAGTGTAGGTAGTTGTTGGCTCGCGTGGAATGAAGGCCTTGCCACCAACCTCCAACGAATTGTAACTGGCCACCTGTTTAAAGGCATATTAAGTCGCTAGATGACTTAGGCCTAAGGCGGTGCATTTGGTAATAGCCTAGCTGATCATTATTATTATTAGCTTCGTAATTCTTCGAAATTTGCGACATCTGACCCGAAGGTTTAAGAGCATGGTAAAGTCACTGGTGGTGCTTACTACTGAAAGGCAAGAAGTCCACCAAGATTTGATGGCGGGCTATCTTATCCAGTCAGTTAGGTTGGAGCCTGATTGCGTCATCCGAGGGGCCCACTGAATAAGGAGATATCGGAACACTGGAGGAATACATCTCGTTTTCCAGCAGGCAAAGCTTGTAGATTTTTTTCTCTCTTCTAGAGAACGTTTAATTTATTTTTCATGCCGAGATGATAAATATATATTCTATGATTTTCAAATAAAGATAGGTTTACTTTGCACTTTCGTCTCTCATATACTTGGTGAAATAAAAGCCAACAATTTCCAGGCTTCACATAGGATACCTAAATATCAACTATCTTAGACCTATTTCTTAACTATGAGCTTGACCAAATTGTTTCTAAACCAACAAAGATTAAAAAAAATTGGCAACCCTAAGTGACCATTGTTTTGATAATTTTCCGATAGAAACTCATTTACGATATCATATCCCCCTAAATATTAGCTTCGAAAAGTCTACCCAATTAGGAAATATTATATGTAATGCATTTTTCCAATAAATATGTTTGTATTATTATTAATGCCCTCAGCATTTGTTCTCTAATCAACAATCTAAAATCAGACTCATATCCAGGCTATGAAAACATAACCCTAAAATCAATAAACTAAGAAGGTCCCAATTTTTTCACCTACTCAAGTATCTTGTTAACCTATCATTAACTATTGTTGAATATCGTTATGAACTTAAAAAATCCATAACAATCCCCACACCCAAAAAAGGTGATTCGATAAGAGTTGCTTTCATGTTTACTAGTGTATATCAGATTTTTATGTTATTTCATCTACGAAAGATATGAAATTACTGTGGAAAACTTAGCTATAACTTTATGAAATGTTATATTTATAGTTTAAACAATTACCCATTGAAAAAAGGGGTCTATATAAAAAGCTCAGTTGGATTCGTAAATTATTTACGAAACATAACAAGCATTCCTACCTACGTTATCTCGAAACTTAAGCCCAATTAAAAAATTGTATGACTTGACTTACAAATTAATTATTCGTAAAATGAGAACAAACTAAATCTCAAAACTTCAGCCTATTTAGGACTCTACTTGGCTTAAAACTCTAAGATTTAAATCAATATGATATAAAATCCCTGAAGAAGGAGGAACAGTTCCTCCGAAACGTTGGATTTTTATATAAATATATTGTGAATTTTAAAACCGTTTTAAGTCTCTTTTCAATATGATATAAAGATTTTTCTTGATTAATCTTATACTTTTATAAATAAAATATTTTTTAATTGATGTCATAAAGAAAGTACGATGTTAGTCTGAATCAATGGTGAATAAGGACCTGTGGTAGCTTAGAAAATTGATTTTCGTGAGGGGTTTTTTACGATATTATTTGAACTTGAAAGTCTCAGGTTATTTATTTTAATAAATAGTTTTATATTTATTTTGCATTAAAGTATACAGTAATTTTAAATTATTCGTCCGTAAAGTATGAAAGTGTATATTACATTTAATCGAGCTGTTAAAAGAGCATATGATCAGTTTGAGAATAATTTTTAAAATAATTAAATTTTAATATACTTTCTACATCCCCTCAAAAAAACTTCAGCAACACCACTGAAAATAAAGGATATATTGTTTATCTCAATTTCAGTCACAGATTAGAGTAACGACTTATGCTAGCGGATTTAATAATTGTATTCACCAATTAAAATAATTTGTTTTGAAGGTTTGGCACCTCAAATGACCAAAATGCTTATTCTGCAAGTCTAAATCCCAAATAATTTGGCTCGAGGTAAGCCAAATGATTTGGTCATACAAGTAGCCTGCCAAATGGGTTTGATTTCTCATTTAGATAGTTTACCCCCCCCCCCTCTCACCTTATTGTCACTCACGTTTCCTTCCTTTTTGGTCGCCATGACCATTTTTTACAAGAATTTCGATAAAAATATGTTTTTTTTTTATATAATAATAATCAACTAGGCTAATAACCAAGGCACCATCTTAGGTCTATGAACTTTAGCGACTTTAAGTGCCTTTATCGGAGGTGGCCGTGTTACGATGTGCCGGAGGGGGATAGCAAACCCTCGTGCAACGTGAGCTAACAATTTTAAGGCTGTACGATGAGTGATTCTAGGCAATAGGGTCTGTTACCTAGTATCAATTTTGCTGAAAAATATTAATTTTATTTTAAGTAATCACAGTTTCTACAACTTAGTAGGTACCATTTCTGGCCCTCCAAAAACTTGTAAAAACCACTCTTTGAACTTTGAAGCAACTAGGGTAGAAAAACCAATACTCGACGAGTTTAGAAAGCACCTTATTCAAATAATCGGGTACTCGAATATGAAGTTTTTTGGTACTAGGTAACTGACGAGTATTCTCCAATTACTTATTCAAGGTCGAGTTCGATTATGTTCGTGCAGAGCCTTAAACAGCTCCCTACACTCACTACTATAATAATCCCCATCAAGTTTTTATAGAAAGAGGAAACCAAAGAGCTCGAGGAAAAACCCGAGTGGCAAGATAACTAGCAAACGCATTGCAACCACCAATTTTGCGTTTTTCAAGTACACTATTGTCAGTTGCTTTATGTGCTTACTTACCGTCTTATAAATTTTGTACCTTGTTACTTATGAGCGTAGTTGTACCGATGGACTAATAGAAAGCCACGGCAGTCCTAGTTGTGATAGGGCTTAATTTTCGATTTTGCAGCGTCTGGGAAGCATCCAATGAAGCTGCTGCTCTTTCCTGTTTGCAGCCTTGGCCTCTTATGGGTTGGAGTGTGCAATAACTGCTGCTTAACTGAGTCTCGGCTCAGGCTAACGGAGAGTGTCCGTGCAAACTTGCCGCCTTGAAGGATTGGGGTGCCTGCAGTGGGGTGGCGGCTCTCCGAATGAGGCACAGTGGTCCCGTTTCCGGCCTTTGGGAGTCCACCGGGATCCCCGGTGCCAGCTGTGTGCCCGTCGTTCCCCTTTAGGAGCTCATTGTGAAGGGTATGGCTCTCTGCTTACGTAGGGAGGGTGTTGGAGTTACTAGTGCATCCGCTCTTATTCCCACTGCTGTGTGCGAAGTGAGGAGTTGGTCGTCCCATTGTGGCTCCTTCTGCTTTGTTAAGTGGCTTGGGTCAAAGGGGAGAGCATCAGTAGTAGGGTACTACTACCCATGCTGGATTTGTCACCTGTCCGGGCTTGTGGACGCTGGCGTAGGGCATCATTTAATCTTACCGGATCACCGGGCTATAAATTCTGACACATATTGCAGCCTATTGGCTTTTCTCGCTTCATTGAATTCTATGAATTTGAGACGGGTTACTATAAAAGGTTTTGACAAAAAAGGATTTAAAAATTACTTTTTGTAGATTCAACGACTGTCCCCGAAATGTTCCTAACAAGGTCTACATTTTCGCTGGCTCTTCATTCTTCAACAACTATGGATTTTTCCACCTCAACTTCAAAACATGCATCCAATTGGATATAAGGTGCTGTTGGCTCCTCCTGCGGTGGAATACAAATAGTTGTTCAATCACTGAACCCAGTCCAGTCCAGTCACTGTCCCTTTCCCAATAACGGAAATAAGCCTTTCTTCCAAATCCGTTAAAGGCACGGATTGTGATCCACCACCACCAGTCTTTCACTCTAATGTCTTTGATTCCTTAGCTCAAATGTTCTAGCGCCATTCTGAAAATGCTAGCGAAGCCAATAGTTAATTTTATAGAAATTTTCGCAAAAATTTCATTTAAATTGAAAGATACCTTCCATTTTACAACGGTTTTGGACGGTCCCAAACCGCATCTATTGAGCTTACCGTTCAATTGAATCCACATTGCATCATTATTTGCCTTCGTGAAGTTCATGTTGCATTTCATGTGCACAAAATTAGTATTTGCTTCAGTTAAAATTGTAAAATAAAAGATTCTAAAACCAAACTTTTCGCAACACCTCTAAAACATAACACTAGCTTTGAAGAACAGAATTTTCTATTATGACGAGTATTGTTGTGAAATAAAACGAATTTCTTGGAAAGAAATTCTTTGACCACATTTCGATTCGGAAAGATTTGTTTTTTGGCTTAGAGAATACGGTTTTTAGCGCCTTATCTCAATGAAGCCGATCCAAATCATTAAGATTTTTAATTGTCTAAACGATTTGGTTTGTTTACAGTTTCGGAAAAATAACACTACTTTTAGAGTTACTAGAAATATAAGAAATTTAATAACTGGTGATGTTACCGGACGATAACGAAACTAATCGGGGTTTCATTATAATTTTATAAATATTTTAAACATTTTAGTTTTCAAAAGCGGTGTTTAGTTATTTGTTGTGATTTTAATGCATAGCGTAAAAACAACCACAGTATTCCTTTTAGAGTTACAATATAGAGCAAAGAAAGAAATAATAAATAGAATAGATGATTAAATACACATTTTTAGATTGAAGTTGGTTTGATTTTTTATGGAAATGAAGGGTTTTAGCTTCGATACTTAATAGTTTTTACAGCCTCCTAATGCAACACATTAAAACAGGAAAAAAACATTTCTTGATACTGAATGTTCGTTGTAGACCTAGTCAATCATAGAAAATTTTAAAGAATCTAAGCAACGGTAAAGTGTTTGCAGTGCTGGACGATAAACAGCATTACCACAGAGTGCAATTATCCGAAATGTGTTTATAATTGATAACCTTTTAAACCCCATTTTGCTAATTGCATCATAAAATCTTTGGAACAGAGCCCTTCAGATTTTATTCCACTAACTTCACGTCCAACGTGGGGATTTTGGTTATTAAAAAAACCAAAGCTACGTTCGCACGTAAGCATTAGGAAACTGTTGGAATCAGTTTAATACGATTTAGCATGATTCACACAACTTCTTCGAAAATATTTGAATTGATATCAAGGCCAAGGGTGAACGCTGCTTTAGTCTTAACATTTTATCCTGTTTAAATAAGACTGAACAAAGCGTGTATTGTAATAAAACACATTTATGTATTTGACCTCCGTGCCTCGTGAGGTTGTAACCAGGTAACATTAGTTGTTCCACAAGGCTTACCATCCCATTCCTCTACTCTACGGTTTGCACAAATGATTTCTAAGGGTCAAAAAATATAACGTCACTACGAGGTCTGTTGCTTATTTAGTTAACAAAAATTTTCACAAATTCTTTTAATCTAGTAGTACATAGTGTCTGATGTTACTAGGGATAGATTTTGACGAGAAAATGTTGTCATTTACACGGCTCAATAACAATCCCATCTTGGTAAAAATTCTACTAAAGTTGTTTTAATGTGCTTATAAAGTATATTTACAGTGTGACTAAAATAGTTTTCCAAATGGACCGGGTGAATGAGAAAGCTTTGGAATTATTTGTTCTTTGAGGTTATGTTAGTCTTCAGTTTTTAAAAATAGGATTATTTTGGTCAAATATATACATAGTGCCGTAATTTAATATTCAGGGATTCTAAAATATTGTTCATGTTTAATGGCCTCTTTTGCCATTACTACAAAGAAAAAACAACGTTTAGATTTTTAACATCAAAAAAATAAATGAACATGTTTAAATTGGTTACGGTAAAGTGTTGAAATTATAAACGGATAGCTGCTAATCATTAAAGCACCTATCACAAGTGCTAACAACACGTAATAACTACTCACCACCTAAGATAAACGCCAGCTAAACGCTTGTTAAACTATCAAACACAGGGGTTTAGAAAATACATAGATGACGTTGAAACCGCCTCCCGGGGTTAAGGAATTAATCATGTAGCGCGGTTAACCTAAGGCGGCATACAAGCTGTGTTCATTGTTCAATCATATCAGACTAAGACAGCACATTGATTCATCGGCGTCATAATTAATTAATTAATTTCCAGCGAATAAGACATTTTTCTTTTATTATCTAATTAGTGTAAGTTGACTTAATCATATTTAATTATTAACAAAATTAAAATAAAATGTATGTTGCTTTAGTGTAATAAGAACGCTTGGCGGCTAAATGCGTTTATCGCATAAACGCTTGGCGGCTAAATGCGTTTATCGCATAAACGCTTGGCGGCTAAACGCGTTTATCGCATAAACGCTTGGCGGCTAAACGCGTTTATCGCATAAACGCTTGGCGAGTAAACCCGTTTAGATTTTACACGTGCTTAAAAAAGCGTCACAAGCTTGAGTTCAGGAAAATGTTTAGATTCTAAACGCTGTTTTTTCTGTGTACTTGAACTTTAGATACCCATCAACGAATTGGCTGTAAAATGCCACAGCCTTCCCGTTATATTCCATGTAAAATAGTCTTAGCAGCCACCTTAAAAAACTTAGTCAAAAACTCTTCGATGGTATAACACAAACTTGTTAGATTTTTGAATATATTTTAACTTTTATAGCACTTATTAGGGAAAGAACTTTTCAATAAAAACAAAAATATATTTTATCAGTGAAACTAAATCGGAGTGATACCTTAAAACTAAATCATTTATCTTTTACGAAACTGAAGATTTATTAAGGAACTTCGTTTGTTTTCATTTTAGAATTTACCCATAAATTACAGCGGTCAACCAATATTTTGACCACACGGAAATTGTTTTCCTTAAATTTTCAGCTTATTATTTAAAAACACTATTAAAAAAATTAAAGAGCACTCGTTTTTGGCAGCGTAATACGTCATACAACTTCATTTTATAATATATGTTTTCTATGCTCTTTTACCGAAGAAAAGCCTGTGAATAAACCAGGTGCAAATTAAACAAACAAGTTTCGGATACGCGCTCACGTCAAAATATCGACGAAACTAATGTGTTTAAAGATATGCGAAGTAAAGCACATCGGGTACTCCTAGAAATACGTCGGGTATTTCAGACTTTCTCAAAGTATATCTACGCCTAATAACTTCTAGTTATGCTTTAGGTAAGTTTGAAAAATGCTACAAAAAGGCCAAAAATGTTTAACGTTATCGGTAGATTTGTTTTATCACTCTCCATTATGTATGATCTGCGCACCAGTGTCGCAACTGGTAGCAGCTGTCTGGGCCTGAGGATATCATTAACATTAAATTTTGATTGTTCCTGGATTTAAGTAGGCTATAACTTTTCGTGCACAATTGGTGATTTTGTAAATTGGGGGGTTACTAAGTCCCTTTTAAAGCAGAAAGTTAGTTAATATTAAACCTTACCTTTGAAATTTACACGCGGAAAACCTTGTCCAAGAGTGATAATGGTGCTTTCTTTAGCTATTACAGCATCCTAGATTTTTACCATAAGTTCATTTGTTTGGTGAATTCAAGGGTCATTAAAGACTTTCGAATACCAAGGTGAGAACGTCATTGGTAAAAATTAAAATTATGCCTGTTTAGTGACTGTGATTTAATTTTATTATCATTTCACCCAGTCAATTATGAAATATATGAAGCAGAGTGAGTTTAAATGCTGAATAGCTTGGGATAGTCAAATTTCATTATTTCTATGGAGCAACTCCATAAACCCTGTGATATTTCTTGGTTTATTTACATTATTCTCTTAGTTGAAATTAGCTGTTCGACTTAAAAGAACACCTACTTTTAAATTCGCCTAACCTCGTGTAAATGTTTATAACTTCAGACATAAAATACTATTTACCGTGCAGACGTTTACAATTTTTTTTTTCAGGGCTTAAAAAATAAACCTCTCATTTTATGGAGTCCAAGATTAGATTTACCTAATTAGTTTGCCAATTTTTAAGAAATATAATAGCAGAGATCGGGTTGATAAAACGAATTAAACGACAAAACTGGTAAAAAAGACCGTATATTTAATAAAAATAAATCGCAGTACTTCGGCAAAATATGTACCGCCTTGAAGGCATATTTTGCCGAAGTACTGCGATTTATTTTTATTAAATATACGGTCTTTTTTACCAGTTTTGTCGTTTAATTCTTATATATTGACCGTTGGTGGCCTCCTACTTTTGATAAAACGAAGTTAATCTTTCACCACGTATCGAGAATCTGATAGGATGTATCAAAAGTGTTATAAGACCCAAAATTGTTTCAGACCTACCTTTGCGCCTTAAATATAACCTACTGAAAGTGAGTCTTACCATCGACTACAAAGCCAAATAGATGGCTAAGCACTGGGAGCGGTCTCTTTAGAATATGGGATAACCCTTGACTTGAGATTCTTACTTCTTTTCATTCGCGCATAATTATAGGTTTTAAAACGCCACAATTTATGGCGATGGAGTTGCGAAACGTAAATTTTTTTTTATAACGTGTTATTTATTTACTCTCTTAAACTCTTTCAATTTCTCTACAAGCTCTTTCTGCAAATTTAGCGTTTTGGCACACTTTTGGGTCTAAGTCGTTTTTCGACGCACCGATGGTTTTAAAAACCTGTAAGCGTAGCACCTCTGATAAAGCCAGTACGAAGGCAGTGTGTACAATTGTGAAAAGAGAAGCTTCTTTATAGTTGATATGTATTTCAATTTCAGCAATAAAAGTATTGATTTTACATCAAATTGATTTTTAAAAACACCATCGCTTTTTCAAAAAAAAACATGGACCGCCATTGTGAATATATAATCCGATATTTTCCAGAGGACTTCTTGCTTTTCGAGAAAGTGAGAACTTTTTTTCATTCATTATTAATTGCGGTAAATAGAAAAATTAGCTTGAGAATAATTTAAACCAAGTGTACTAGAAGTTCAAACGATAAAGTCGAGAGTCACGTTAGCATTTCCGAAAATTTTCTTTTCGCGTTTCTACTTCCGAGTCGAATATTTTATTTCTTGTCTAGCTTGTGTGAGATTTCGTTAAATACTTTAAATTTAAAATAATTTAAGACATTTCGAACTAAACAAATCGAGATAATTTTGTTAAATTGCTCAAATACTTTATCGTTTTATTACTAAAGGAGTGACATATGCTGTAAATACAGTGCTCATGAAAATGAAATGTTTATTCAGAGATTAAAGGAGCGTGAATTTATTTCTCAAAAATTTATATTTTGGTCGTGAATTCCTTCTTTATGAACATCTTAGCATTTCCAATACTGTCACTGAAACTAGCTTAGATTTAATTTAATTTTACGAAATTAAAATTTTCCCAAATTGTTTAATTGATATTTGAAGAAGTGCACCTACTTTGGCTTCCCTAGATATAGGTATAACATTATCCCCATAACATTTGAATACTTTTGAGGTAGTGGAGCAGTAATCACGTTTTCCTCAAAACTTGTTCGATCCTAAATGGTGGCAGTGGGTGCTATCTCTAATCAACGCATTATTTGTTAAGTTATCGAGTTTTCTCCTTACTGCTTTAAGTAGTGAAACCTAGAATTTTTGCTTTACTTATATAGCTCTAGCACTTTGTTCAGGTTAACAGTTATAGTAAGTGTGGGGATCAGTCCGCTCGCGGGGCATGAAGAATTTTCCACCATTCTCTAACGCAGAATGCCCCTACACCTGAATAAATGGCATTGAAAGTCGCTTTTTAACATAGTTGGTGCCTTTTCTAGACGCCTAGAGTTTATTTTATAATACTTTTAAATTTTCGATTGCATTTTGTAAAGTATAAATATAAAGCATAAATATTTCAAATATGGGTTGTTGTTACAACAAAATTAACCAGATCAATACAAATTCTTCTGTAATACAGATTAAAAGCATTGCAGCAATCAAGTTTTTTCAGACCTTTAAAGTGGTTTAAATGTTTCTTAATATTTTAAAATTATATTTAAACCCAATGCCCTCCAAAAATATCCTTCTATAAAGTTATCAAGTACTTATTAAAAACTTTTTTATCCATTTTACTTCATACACTCTATTTATTTTTAATCTTTTATAGGAACTTATTAATTCCTATTTTTTTTATCAATCAATGCGACTTAATATATTAACTTCTAAAGTGGCCATATTGAGTTATTTTTCCCAGGGGACAATGGCCCAATGAGTGTCCCTGAAGTCGTGGGAAAAATGGGTGTTGCCAACCAATCATTTTACTATTTTGGTTTATCATTTAGTTATGTAAAATATTATACGGCAACTCTATTTCGGTACGTATAGTTTGATGCCGTTATCCATTTTCACTAAATTTAATAGCTGTTGTCAAACTTTTAAATATTCCATGTTATCAAAATTTCTTCGCATTGTGTTATTTTAAAGAAAACTTTAAAATAGGAAATAACTTAGTACTATATGATAATGAGGCGGCAATTGTATTTACAATAAAAAGATATACCAAAGAGTAAACAACTCGCATAGAGTGGAAGGCCCTATGGAAGCGCATGAAACATTCTCCTAACGGGCCAACTTGTTTTCGAGGCGTGAATGAATATAGTCCGAAGAGCGATGGTGTTGTTTTTACATTTTTTAGATAATAAACTTTGTTTTTTATACCGATTTTGCACGTTTACTTCAAGCCAACATGTTTATTTCACGCTTCGAAAACAAGACGTTGCGTTGGAAAAGTGTTAACAGGTTTCACTGATAGCCTTCCCCTCTATGTGAGTGGGTTACTTTATGAGATATTATTACTAAAAAACTACTAATTGCACAATAAAAAGGTTTATATTATTAAAAACAATAGACAACTTTCACTGACCTATTCGGGAGCTTCTTCAGTTCTGACGCTGGCGCGCGATTATGGTTATTATATATACAGAGTCACAAAAAATTAATAATATATAACTTGATATATCTACATTTAAATTTTTTAAAGTAGATAATTTTGACAAATAAATAACACTGTTTCATTCAACAAATCAAACTAATTATACAAACAGGATAGGACGAAGTTCAATTTGATTTTTGAATAAAGTTTGTGTCTACGACTCTTGGTCTAAAAACTTAAAGCATGTTTGTGACGAAAAAGTCAAAAAAACTTTTAAAAAATGCCTATCTTTAAATGCGGGAGATATTAAACGGTTAATTGTTTCTTATTTTTTAGCCTCAATAATGAATATCTTACCTAAAAATCTTAAACCAACGCTAAAATTTAGGCTGATTATCAAAAATGTGAATTCATAAGCGAATGAATCGCAAAATTAATAGTTAAAATATTAGGTGACCGGTTAAAAAACCACGAACATGCAATTAATAACTCCCCAGAACTTCTCATTGAACTAACAAAACTAGAACTTAAAGAAAATGACATTTTCGTTTCATTCGACGTAGTTTCACACTATTTAACTTCAATTTTTAAGTTGAATTTTGGAAACGCTAAGTTCTAGCTTTGTGACGGCATGGCAAACAAAATATAAATATGTTCTTAGATTTTTGAAATTCACTAGATCCGGCCTTACAATTTACTTTTGAGTCTGTAATTAATAATATTATTCCTTTTCTCGGCGTATTAATCAATAAAACTAATAATTGTTTCCAAACTAAGGTATATAATATACCTTTTTCCGTCTGGATTCCACCACACTCACGCCCTAATCACCCTAACAACCAAAAACTAAGTTTGTTTTATTATTTTATCGACCGTGCAACAAATATTTGTTCCAAAACCATCGACCGAAAACAAGAAATATCTCAAATAAAATACATCGCGAGCAATTGGGGTTATGACATTTCAATTCTCAACAGAGGCATCCACCACATTATCCATAGACACTTCCCCTGTAGCACAAAGAGTCGATTTAGGGTCAGGCTTTGGTCAAAAAGTCGCTTTTGGGTCCTGGTCCAAATACCGACTGTAAAAGTCCTAAACGTTTTTGAGGTAATTCCTCGTAAGTACGTTTTTGGTCGCTTTTAAAGTCTGTATGGCGACCTAACATTTTGGACTACTTATCGAGTCAATAAGTCTTATCATTGGAACTATTTAGCATCCGAACGCCGACCTTACATTGTAATAGTTTTCGTGACTTGTAAAAGACATGACACATTTATAGCCCGACCAACGACCAACTTGCCCTGTAGCACATAGTGTCACTTTTGGGTCCTGGTCTAGATACCGACTCTAAAAGTCCTAAACTTTTTCGAAATAATTCCGCATAAGTATGTTTTTGGTAGCTTTTAAAGTCGGTATGGCGACCCAACATTTTGTACCACTTGTCGACTCAATAAGTCTTATCATTTGAACTCTGACATTAAATAGCTGTCGTAACTTGAAAAAGACATGAAACATTTATAGCCCGACCAACGGCCGACTTATATTCGACATTTTATTGGCCAATTAATCGCGCAAATCTGTGAAATTTTGCGATTTAATAAAACAAATGGAAATATTTTTTAAATAACTTCTTTTCTGTACTCTATTCTTTTCAAAAAGATTATATATTCAATCTGCAAATGTTTGTTTGCTTTTTAGAAAATCTCTCAACTCGAGTAGGTTACATTCATATAATTGAATATGTTAGGTGAGATATTATTAATGAAGATTTATCTGATACTTTTTCTAAAACCCAGGAAAATACAGAACTCCGCACCTCAAATTCTAGAGCTTATCGATTGTAATGAAGTGACTACCCACTTCCGTGGCCTCCGAAAAATCGGCCTCCATAAGTTATTCATTGTTTCACTCTCGTTCATGGGAATGCACCAACTATATTTAATAGCTATATTTACGACATTACGTGGTAATTTTTCAGTCAGATAAAATATCAAAAAGGAAGTCGGCCCGACGCCGTCAAGCAGTTGGTCCAGTGCCTCTTGATAGCCTGCTCAGGGTCAATAAGTCAAGGTCGGCCTATCCAATTTCGACTAAAATATTAATATTTGAGAGTCGTACAATATTTGTCGGCCGACCGTTGGCCACTCCCGATGCGGCTAGGACATTTCGACCGAAAAAATGAGGGTCGGCCAACGGTCGACCGACCATGCGGCTCGACACTTTTTGTCGACGTCGGCCCGACCCTAAATTGCTACAGGGGTAAGTGAAAAAACTCACTATTAGAGAACGATTTCCAAAAGAGAGACGTTGTTTTCGAATCATATGTTCTAATTTCTAACACTATCGGCAACGTGTTCTGTAAGATTAACACGTCAATCCGGTTTATAAGCCCATAATCAACGGATTAAAGACAGAATTTGTAAAACTGGAAATTATAGCATGTAGCTGTGACAGTAATTACATTGACCAAACTAAGCACTACTTAAAATACACAATTAAAGAACATATATTAACAGTTTGCCACTCAAAGTCTTTAACGTCAGCTCTGGCCGAACACGTAGCCATTACTGGACATCACCCAATTTGATAAATTATTCCTAGCTCAACCTGATTTAGGAGTAGCTGCTTGTAAGTTTTTAATTGGAAAATAGTCATTTATTAGTTTCCGTTAAATTCTTTAAAATTAACTACATACACGGTATTTAAAGCAAGTATTATTGTAGTATATATGAAATAAATATTGATGTTATAAAAATTTCGTAATAGGGAATGCATTTTTTTAAGGATCCCGTTCAGACTCGTGGCTTGCAGTATGATCTGGGCAGCGACGGAAGAGTTATGAGATACGTACTCAGAAATCTGTGCAATGTCACGTGAGTTTCAACTTTTAATATTTAGTTAACACGCTTCCAGGCTGTTACAATAAACTTAGTGCATGTATATAATTGGACGTAAATGTTTTCAAAAATCGAACACCAAAAATTGCCTTCCACTATGTGAACGACAGAGATGCTCTGTAAAATCTAGCAATTGTGCTAAAGCAGATAAAATATATTTACTTACAGATTACAGAATGCATTTAAATATGACGGGTTAAATGAGCCACATTCAAATTGTAAAGTAAGAAATTATTTTAGTAATAAAGCAATGCACATAGATACTCGATAAAAGGATGGGAAATTATGGTGACATTTTGATCATAAAAAACCTTGTGGGGTTATTTTGAAGCAAAATCGTGTATTGTTGGAATATAATACCATTATTTAGTTTTAAGGTAACCTTTTGTCGGAAGATTAAATTGGAAATTGGTTTCAATGGTACTTAATCAATGGTTCCAGGGTTCTGTTTAATCTTATATTTTGATGGGAGCCTGGCGAATTATTAAAATCTGATGACAGATCGTGGAAAAACAACATATGTTGCATGGCTTAATTATCATGTTTCCCCAAAAACCATAGGAACAATCATATTAACGTAAATATTTAATTACTAATTATGAAGAGACTCATATTCATTGTTATCGTAGTATAATTCCTAAACAGCCATATTACAGAAAATACAGTGCCATCTACATCCACAATATGAAACTATATACCCTTCATTCCAATATGGTGTTTTTAGTTTTAACTTATAATTAATTATAGGGCTGCCAGCTAAAACAAAATTTAAAAGAAAGTTTGCCATTTGTCCTTTTTTAAAAGCAATCAATTTTATTATTTTAATTATTAGCTTAGCTACCTCACTTCGGTTTTATTTTTCGTTTATAAGGTAAACATTTCTACTAGTGTTGTAAGTCGGAAAATTTTCCGCGGAAAATGACCGAGGCCTTAATTCCGGAAAATTTATCGTATTTTTCCATTCCATGATTAGTCTAATATTGTTTGAAAATTTAAATAAAGTGGCTTTTTCACCTCATATTGTCGAATCTGAAAGTAAAATTGAACATCTAGACTAGTTTAAACTGATTAACAATGTAACACTATTAATTTTTGTAGTATGTTTAATGATATTAGAAATGTTATATCGATAAAAAGTTAAAAACATTAAAAATCCTTGAAATTATTTTTTTAATTTATTTTAATTTTTAATATTATTTTTCCGGAAACTAACAACACTAATTTCCATAGATGTGGAAATTTTTTTCTTGAACAGGCTTCACTTTGAACCTTCATGAATAATATTTTCTACGATAAGAGACATTTTAATAGAGAAATAAACACTTATTGTTTTCATATAACTATTGTACCGGAAGATCATAGGCATATTATCTACCCTAGTAGCACATAGGCGCCGAAATACAGTTGGTTAAGAGTCCATGTGTCGGGTAAGAGTCCAAAGTTTGTAGACGGTAAATATTACAATTGGCCGACTGTTCAAATAACTGTCGGTGGTATACTTGTTTCGGGCCTGATTACCGACAGTCGGCTGAATGTTGCATTAAAGGTATCTTTGTAGACGGTAAAAATTACAATTGTCCGACTGTTCAAATAACTGTCGGTGGTACACTTGTTTCGGGTCTGATTACCGAAAGTCGGCTGACCGTTGCATTAAAGGTATCTTTGTAGACGGTAAAAATAACCATTGGCCGACTGTTTAAATAACTGTCGGTGGTATACTTGTTTCGGGCCTGATTACCGACAGTCGGCCGACCGTTGCATTAAAGGTCTCTTCGTAGACGTTAAATATTACAATTGGCCGACTGTTCAAATAACTGTCGGTGGTATACTTTTTTCGGGCCTGATTACCGACAGTCGGCTGACCGTTGCATTAAAGGTATCTTTGTAGACGGTAAAAATTACAATTGTCCGACTGTTCAAATAACTGTCGGTGGTATACTTGTTTCGGGTCTGATTACCGACAGTCGGCTGACCGTTGCATTAAAGGTCTCTTTGTAGATGGTAAAAATTACAATTGGCCGACTGTTCTAATAACTGTCGGTGGTATACTTGTTTCGGGCCTGATTACCGACAGTCGGCCGACCATTGCATAAAAGGTCTCTTTGTAGACGGTAAAAATTACAATTGGCCGACTGTTCAAATAACTGTCGGTGGTATACTTGTTTCGGGCCAGATTACCGACAGTCGGCCGACCGTTGCATTAAAGGTCTCTTTGTAGATGGTAAAAATTACAATTGGCCGACTGTTCTAATAACTGTCGGTGGTATACTTGTTTCGGGCCTGATTACCGACAGTCGGCTGACCGTTGCATTAAAGGTCTCTTTGTAGACGGTAAAAATTACAATTGGCCGACTGTTCAAATAACTGTCGGTGGTATACTTGTTTCGGGCCTGATTACCGACAGTCAGCCGACCGTTGCATTAAAGGTCTCTTTGTAGACGGTAAAAATTACAATTGGCCAACTGTTCAAATAACTGTCGGTGGTATACTTATTTCGGGCCTGATTACCGAAATGTTGGAAATCTGAACATAATTAATAAAATAAAAAAAATAATTTTGATATAAATATCTTAACGTTGGAATTCAACGGAAGCCCGAGCGTAAAAGATGTCTGCTGAATAGCGACCGCCATGCAATAATTGGTGAAGAATTTCACTATAAATTGCAATGGACTGCTCACATATAGGGCACTCTGAATGTATATTAGTTTTATAGATATCGGCAGATTTCCGAGTTCAACCAGAGTTCCTGCACAGTACTGATGAGCCCCAAAAGGGGCGAAAGCGGTCTACTGTTGGAATCTCTGGCTAAAATTTTGAATTTTGATTATATTACACTGTTTAAATTCTGGATGTATTAATATAATACGTTTTTATAGGTTCATACCAGAATTATACGTTTAGAGACATCCTGATATTCCAAAGAGTTCGTGTTGGTTATGACTCCGTTACGGGGTCGGGTATGAATCCGAAACGTAGTCGGGCATGTATCCGAAACGGGGTCGGGTATGAATCCGAAATGGAGTCGGGTATCATGGCAATATTGAGTCGTAATACCTACCCATTGTTAGTCGGAAAGTAATTTCTTTGCCGTAAAAATTGTTTCCCCGACTCTAATTCGGGCGGACATAGTACCAGTCAAAAGAGTAGTTTCCCGACTGTATTTAGGCTACGAAATAGTCGCCGTCAGACAGTTGGCCCAACCGAAAATAGGCGCCATCGGGCAGGCGACAAATGTTTATTATCTCATATATTAAACATTAATGTGTTAGTTTTTCTTAAAATATTTCACTTCCACTACCTTCTTTTCTATAATGTTAAGTTATTTTTAGCTAGGTGGAGTAATTGATCTTAAATGAATAGCCGCTTTCTTTAATCGTGTTTTCAACGGGACAGTTCTGGGTAGTATAACCTCCATAGGCCTAGGGGTCTCTCTCCCCATTGTGTCCATCTCTTACCTTTCACTTCCATGTTGCCAGTATCTGCTTTCATGTTCCCTACCTTTTAAAGAAATTATTGAACCTTTCTTAAAAGCTCCCTTCCAATTTTCAGGCCTCATTCATTAGAATATATTTAAAGAATTCGTTACCTTTCTTACCGCCATAAGTAAAATAAGGATTGAAACGTTAGCGGGTGTAAATATTATGCAGCTTCTATTTTGAACAGAAAACGTTATTTGGATGAACTCGGTGCATTACGTGATAGGAATATCAAAGCCATTCACCATTTTCAAGGTCAGCCATTAAGCCTAATTCAGTGGTGACCATCTGACGATTTTGGTGATTGACGGTGTCCTAGAACAAAACCGAGGAGTTGGATCCCAAAGAGGCAGAGATGGCCTAGCTGAAATAATTATAGTGGTGCGTGAGGTTTTGAGTCCTGCCGCGCTAATACGAAAGTTCCGGAACTCACTCACGGTGGAAAAAGGTGAAACCTTAAGAGAGTTTGCAAGCTGTTCGCGGCAACTTGCGGTAGATAAGCTGAGCGCAGTGACCAATTCACCGAGGAGTCGAGTAGCGGTATAAATCGCGGTTGCATCACGTGTGGCGTCGTATGATATCGCGTTGCGATTTTAATGTGCAGAGTTTCCCAATCCGTGGCCAAGACTTCAGTGCCCCGATGTCATTTCGACATACGTATGGCTGTTTATTTGCACTTGGTACCAATTGCTAAGCCGTGGTTCTTATAGTGCGCAATGATAAGTTATAATTGTGTTTTAATGTTTATATATTATTTTACATTTTGGTTTATTGAGTTTAATGTTTTATTATAATGCTTGTTAGTTGTTAAATGCATGTTGGTATTCCAGTGTTTAAAACGTGCTGTTTAGTATTGTCCCATGTTTTAATGTGCATTTTAACGTACATGCTCATATATTAAATGGTGGCAATCCTTATCATAGAGAGTAATCTTTCCATAAGTAAGCTTATTACCCCAAGACTGCAGCTTTAGCTACCCACAATGGTGAAAGGTAAGCGATCGATGCGGGATGATTATCTAATTGTAGCAGCCTAAACGTAATTTGACTATGGTATTCACCCTGTATTCCTATAGTGTGAGAATAAACGCAACAATAAACTAATTTTTTATGAAATCCAGATGCTTATTGTTAATCTGCTTAAATTATGGTGAATAAACTATTTAAAGAAGCTTATTTATCAGAAGAAATCACTATAGTATTACTTTCTTTTTTCTAAACTTGGTTTTGTATTTGGTTGTGTGCATTTTTCCTGAAACAATTTTACGCAAAATATTTATTACCTTTAACTTTTTCTGAATTTAGCACGTGATATTTGTTAATAATACGTATCTCACGAGTTCAGAGCTGGAGACAACATTTCCAATGGCTCACGTGTCCCTGGCTTACGATTCGAATGGCTACACCATTATGAGCTGTCTGGATGGTGAAGGACAGTTGCTCGAAGTCTTGCTTCCAGAAGGAGCAATTGGGTCCAACAATTGGTTCTTGCTTCTTTTGACTTTATTTTCCATCTCGCTTCTCTCAGCTTTTCTGTTCAAAAAACGGAGACCGTATGGAACGACATCAATGATGAGAAAAATCTTCGATTGGCACTTCTTTTATTTCTCACATTTTATTCAGAATCGTTAAGTTTATTTTTCTTCTATATCGCTTTAAATATTGGAGAAATTTTATTACACACTCTTCTTTGAAGGCTTTCTACGTTTAAATTTTTGAGATGGAAAGAAATGTAAACGGCTTTTCATTTTGATTAATGCATCGAAAATGAACTCAAAATGTTTTGTCCATGGCGTTAGAACCTTAACAACAGCTTCGGAGATATTGACAAAGCTAGTTGTACGTCCTCGCTCGTTAGAATTAGCATCAGTCTTATATTTAACGTTAATTGATATTTTATAGACACCAGTTATAATTAAATATCTAAAGTAAAAACCGTCAAAAGCTAACACCTCCAAATTATTTGAGTAAAAATTATTAATAAGAATTAGCTAGGCACCAGCATAGGCCTTTTGATGCCATTACTCCAGGTAACTAGGCAAACGTTTTTAGAAGTTACATGAAAAAATTAATATCGTATTAAGCGTTTAAAATAGTTCCGCCAATATATTAAACAATGCTTTGACAAGACCACAATTGCATGAGGGGCGAAAGCTTAACACTAATAAATTTGTTTTTTACATATGTAAATAAGATATTATCCGACACTAGCTGAAACTATTTTCAACCTTTAAAAATATTCATCTAAATCTTGTATCAATTAATTACAAATTTTATTTAATATTTTCTTTATGCGATTTTAAAACTAAATATTTGAATAGCTGGAAAAGATTTCAATGGGCACATGGCAACGAGGTTTCTATTGTCCGGCTGGGTACTCGGTGTTGGATTACTGATGAGCAAAATATATCTTTGTAATTTCAAAGGGGAATTAATCACCCTCAAAATTCCATATGTAGACACAATGGAAGACCTAGCTAACAGACTGGATTTCATTATTTATTCAAACTTTCCTGAAAACATTAATATTTTGGTAAGACAGTCATAAAATACTGAAAAAATAACTGTTTTAACATACAGTATGTAAGTCAAATTATAATGGACAACCTATTTATTTAAACACAGAAGCGTATACAGGATATCTGAAAGGTCTGAGGTACCCTATATTTTTCAACAACTATTTTTCTGATTAAGATTTGGGTCAAAAACGTAATTTATCTAATTTTGGAACATTTACTGTTTACCTTAAGCGACACAAATCTTAAACCTTTTAATAGCAAGGTATGATTGTTTGAAATTCATAATTAAACATTATTTACAAAATGCGATGCGCTATTTAACGGTATCTCACTCTGCTGATTTTGAATTAAAACAATTAAGGTATGTGTCGCTGTATAACAATCAGTCTCACAATAAGTTCAAGCTATTCAAAGTAATTAAACTGTTTGAAATAAAAATAACGGTTCTTGACAGGTATTCGTCACAAATGGTTTAAATATAAAAAAAAGTTTCAAAGGCATTTAAAAGTACACACTCTGTATTGTAGAAATACGCAATTTTTAGAGGCATCTGACTACTTTAAATCATTTTGAACTCTAATTTTCACAAAAATCAGGACATTTGACATGATTTTAGAAAAAAATACTTTTTACCGGTAGGCGATTTCAATGAGAAATTGAAAGCGGAGACTCTAGAAGGTTAGAATGAACTTGGTTTGGTTAAAAACGGTCTATTTTTCACTGAAATATGAGGTCATGAAAAACACAAGTTGGTCGTAGTAGTAAAAAAGATTTCGAAAAGACTAGACGACGTAATTCTACAACTCACTTGCGTAGCTCTTAAACAGGCGTACGGTAAATGTTGCGTTTTATGATCGTCACAAGAAAACATCCGTTACTTTAATGTCCGGGAATCTAGGAGGCCAACGAATCGGTCCACTATTTCGCTTCCATCGATTCGGGAATTCGTTGTTGAGATACTCCATGACATCACGGTGCTCTTAAAATCCATGATTTCATTAGTCATGATGTTAAGCCAATTACAGAATTCATATCGGTGCTGCTGAATCATATGGGTGCGCTGCTCCAAATTATAACGTGGCATACTTAACTTGAATCATAAGCCTATCAACCCTAAGTTTGAATCGAAAGGCAGTGTTGGTTCAAGCAAACGACTGGCGAAAGTACAGCGCTAAATCCACCCGGTGGCGGAAAAGAGAAACGTAACGCGTCCCGCAATGCATGATGCCAGCTGCTTTGGTAAGAGAGAGTTGCGTAGAGAGAGAAAGGGGAAAGGAAGAAGCTTTAATTTATCTCTACCAGGTGCCGATACTATCGCCTGATTTCTTCTTTTTCACCCGTCCAGTGGTGGTACAAAGGGCGTTATGCGCGTTTCAAACTTAGAGGTTATAGGCTTACGCTCGAATTGAATATTTCGAATTATGTTTTAATTTCGTAGTGGTACAGTTTTAAATACTAATGGCAACTCTATTAGGAGTAAACGTAAGTAAAAAACATGTGACGTTATGTTAATTCCCACATACAAACAATTTGGCCAATTTTCGATTAAAATAAATGGAATAAAAAGATATTTTCCCGTACGAACAACTTGGTGTTATTTCATAAATTTGGCTACACTGATTATTATTAGGTTAAAGGGGTTTTCCCTCGAGCTCTTCAGTTTCCCCTTCCATAAAAACTTATTGATATTAACGGTTATAGTCAGTGTAGGGTGCTGATGAATCGCGTGGCATGAGGGGCCTGCCACCACCCTCCTACGCATTGTAAGCCGGCCAACTTAATTAATAGCTTTAAAAGTTGCTTGATGACTTAGCTGATTATTATTAGTATTATTATTAAATTAAGTATTCTGTCAAGACAAAATAAGAATCAACAGATACTATTGAACTGTATGTTCGGTTCACATACCACAGACAAAAGTCAATTCGACGGGAAAAGTCAGCTTCGTTACTAGTCTTTTCAGGGGGTAACTGATAGAAATCGCAAGACCGTTAACTGATTAAAACCCAATGGCTAACTATCTTCAAAAGAAGAAGGAACTAGTATGTGGTTTGTTAATTGTAAGTACTTGTTCTTCTACGTCTTTTGGTACGTCTTGCGCCCTTCTGACTCTATCTTAAACGTATATCTACATCCTCGAACATGCGACGAACTAGAACCCGTATTTGAGGAAACCGTTCCTGGTTACTGGTAATCTTTAAGCTTCTTGACCATTTCCTTGACCTCGTCCATACACCAAGTTCATTCGCGCTTATTCATTATTAGAATAAAGTGCCCTTTAAACAGCATTTTGATTTTTTTCGAAACAGCACTATTTTATACTTTAGTACCTACTTGCCTATGCATTCGGTCGAGGAGCAACAATCTATTTTCTTCCGAAATGTATTTGAAATTGAAGAATCCGTTCTTTTACACCTCGATTAGAAGATTTTTATGGAATACAACGTTAATCTCTAATTTCAAACCTTTTACTGATTATTTTCGGATATCTGAGAATATCGATCTGAATGACCTGTCCAGGGCGGCATTGGAAGCAATTGTCGCGTGACAGGTGTTTGGGGAAAGACATCGAGGGAGTCACACGTCAGCTTGAAGGAATATTAAATAAATGTATCCGCTTCCAAATATTTCGGTTTAAAGCTTGTTTTCCAGAGTGTGCCTAAGGAAACGAATCTAGTCTTGGTCACAAATACATTATTACTCACGCTAGTGGAAAGTTAGATTAAATTTTCCCCGCTGCTTTTTCATAGCAAGAATATACATTTTTTACCTTGTTTAAATAACATTAATTTAAACTTACACTGATATTTGATAAAGTTTTCAATATGAAAGCTTTCCCAAATGGATGAAATGTTATGTATTTTTTCTTTCCCATTTTGAAATAGAAAGTTACAAACCCGGCGATTTTACACGTAAGCAGCAGAGCCAAAAATACGTTTTTGGACAACGAATATATTCGAAGAAAGGCGGTCACCATTGCACCAAGATCGTTTTTTAATATCATGCGAAAAAGAAGCAAAAAGTGCCGAAACGTCCATCGTAGTCCGGTGGAATATTTCGCTACCACACAACATCTGTACCTTTCTTCAAATCTCCCTATTTTCCTCAGAGAAAGAATCGATTACCTGTGAGTAACTATCGACAGGTTTTGGAAATGTTAATATATAAAGTAAACTGAATTTTATATGAAAATATTTTGATATAACTTGAAAAAAGGTAGTATGGTTCAATTAATTGTCAAATCGCTAAATTAACCGACTTTAAAGGCCACTTGGAAAAATGGTTTAAGTGTATGTTTTGTATCATAAAATTTTACAAAAACTTCAATGACTTTATTATTATCAAAAGCGACATAAGACCCAAAAGTGTGTCAGTATGGTCTAATATTTAATGGGAGCTTGCCGCGAAGTAAAAAGAGGGAGTGGGAGAGGGGGTTGAAAATACGTCATCAAAATTGAAAATTTTCTCCACTACAGCGCCGCTGAGTGAGGCGTTTTAGAACCTATGTCTACGGGCGAGTACATCGAAGAGAGAAAATCGCGCCAGACCATAGACTAAATATATAGTTTCTAGTACAATTCCAACTAGTAGGTTATGTAGTCTTTTGTCAGACTAGCTCTCAGTACATATTTTAACGGATGCAAATGTAGAGTTGACACACTTTTGGGTCTTATGTCACTTTTGTTATTATGTCTCTTCCGTTTATAATGCTATTATTTTATTTATTATATTTTATTTAAAAAAAAAGATTTAATTAAAAGTTATATATTTTCAAAATTCATTATTATGGTTTCTATTTCAGTGTTATAAGATTTTTGGAGACTAGACTGTCACGTCCGTGTGAAATTTCTAACGAATTCTATTTTGATAGAGTGGAACCATTGGGAAAGAGCATTCGTCCGACACGTACCAGATTGTCGTTCTTGTATCCCGTATTTAAGTATTTCTTTTACGGTATTATTCTGTCCATTGCCATTGTTTTCGTCGAAGTAGTCTTCAAATAACTAGGATGTTAATAGATTTCACAATGTCTCAATAATTTGTAGGCGCCAATTTCAATCCGATTACCTTAAACTAAGAAGTTTTTCTGATTCATTGAACTTGTGGTTTCAAGTGTTGGAGTGACTAAAAAAAGAAGCTGAAGTAAAATATCTGGGTTTAGGATAGACGAACATCTTTCTTGGATCACATAAATAAATTCTATAGTTCAAAAAATATCTCAGTATTTATCAATTAAGAAGCAACCTGCAATTACTTAATTGTAACATTTTTAGACAACTGTTTATCTATACCCATATTTAATAGTGTATCTTTTTTGGGGAAATAAGTTTACGCACAATATAAATCGTCTTATGATGTTAGAAAAACGAACCTTGGAATAAAAGATAATGCCCCATATTTGACACTACACCTATCTCCAGAAGATATTAAATCTTAGGATTGTAGAAATAAAAATTTTAAATATGTAACTATTTATTTATAAGTCGCTAAAAAACCAAACTTTAATATCTTTCAACATAACGTCCGTTCACATGATAATGTTCGGAATCAGAAATTTATAAAAAAATACCCCATCTCGGTCAAATATAAAGCTAAATTTAATATTCTATAGCGGCCTTAACATATTAATTCTATGGGTCTATCTGAAATTCCTTATTTGTAAACTTTAAAAAACTGGTCACAGATTTGGTATTAAAAAAATAATAGACCAAACTATATTTCAAATCTAATATTTAAAACATTTAAAACCATACAAAAAACTTTCTTACTTCTAATAATGTGACACCTTTTAATGCATAAATCTTCAAAATGTAAATCCGTTGAAAACAAATATCCTGAAGCTGTATATAGAGTGTCTTTGTTGCGGCTTCAAAATCAGACTATGACTATAGCCCAACGTCTCTCGAATGCCACCAGCGTAAGCCCTGTGTTCCCAGGGGAAAGCTAATTTCATCGCTAGCGGGCGCTGTTTTAAAAATATTTATACAACGTTACTCTTTTTTTCTTCCTTGTTACAAATATGTTAATATCATAAGGGTAATTCCATACGAAATCGACCAAAAGTTTGGAGCCAAACTTTTTTAAATGTTTATTTCCGTTCCGGTAATGAGCTCCTAATAAAAATTTATACAAAAGTAAGAAACATCCCAAATTCTAATAGATTTATTTTCGTGTTATGTAGGTGCTAAGATTTAAGTTTCTTTAAATTTCAAGGATTACTTCTCTGGAAATGTATGTTTGAGCGTCTACATCAAAATCGTTAGTGGAAACCGATAAACAGATTTCCAATTCGTAATCAGCAGACAGTTTAAGCTAGGTATACTTATTTCCATACATAAATTATTATTTTTAATAAAGATATGAAAAAATAGTTACTAAAAATTTTGACAAAAATCGGAAAATTGCAAATAACTTGGAAAATCTCCATATTTAAGGTAGTTACACCACCAAAAAATGTTTGGTATAAATCCGCCAGTATCGAGCAACAAAATTGGTAGATTTTGTATGTGTCTGGTAAAGGTTTTCTTTTCTTCCGAATTTTGAGTTATTCGAAACACTAATCCAATGGCTATAGATATTTTGGGCGCTAGCTAGTTAATTCTTGCTCAAATTGTTAGCATAAAAACGATTTGATGTTATACTCCCTTTAAGAACGTAGGATGATGAGTTATAATATCATAGTTATATTTATTAACTTTAAAAACTTTGGTTTATGGGCCTCCGTCTCAAAAGAGTTTATTAATGCAAGACGTCATTGAATTCCAACCTTTAATGAATTCGGTCTAGAACATTTCAAATAACCAAAAACCTCTTATTAAAAAATACACTTTCATAAGTGAACAGAAAAGGTTTTCGAAACCATTTAAAAATAATATTCCAACGGTGAGTAGAACATTCTATAAGTTTTCAAATAATGCACTAAAATTTAAAAAAATATAACAATATATGAAATAAGCTTTTGATACGGTTTTACGCTTAAGATGCTTTAAACTATTAAATTTAGCTATCGCTGCCTAGGACATAGAGTAAGTTAGTGCAAAATAAAAAAAAAGTGTGAAACTCTTAATAAAATGGTACTTTCTTTAGTGACCAAAAAGTGAACAAAAGAATACTCTAACTTTGACTAAAACGTTCGAAAAGTTTTAAAATAACAATGCTTTGAAATCCAAAAAATATAAAAACATTGCTAATCAGGTCATTTTTGACAAGTAGCTTTAAAATATTGAATTTAGTTTATGTAAACTGATACGTTTATGACAATAGCCTAAGCAAATTAGTATGGTTCACTTAATTTAAAAAAAAACATATTTGAATATTTTGAAAAATTGTATAAAATATTATGTCACTTAAGGCAACCCAAATCTGACTGAAATTTTAAAAACAATTTCCATGTTTACCTTTAAATCATTATACAGGGTGTCCACGAAAAAATGAACCTGGGTGAATATCACAAAATCTGTTTTAGGTACGAATTTTAAATTTCCAGGTCGCATAGAGTGTGTAGGGGGAATACTTACTATGAAAATGTCGATGACCTTGAACCATGTCTTCAAGGTCATCCAAAAATTATCTCGAGAACCGTAAGTGTTAGAAAGTTGGTTCCAATTAGAAAGGTATTCCACGTCATGTATTATGTCTAAATAGCTTAGACCCGATCGGAATTGACCAATAAGAAGTCGAGAAATGTTTTACTTAAATCACAAAAGTCGTTAAAGGGAAAATTTCAAGAAAGCGCTAATAACTCGAAAACAAATCGTGTTGCATTATTAAAATTTGCTAGACAAAGTCATCATGGTGGGAATCTTTAAAGTTTGTAAAATTGGATGACCCCGAAAACGTGGTTCAAGGTCGTGAAAAAATTATCTCGCGATCCATTGGGTTTAGAAACCAGGTTTCAATTAGAAAAATGCGTATCACCACATTCTCGTCCAAGGAGCTTGGAACAATGTCTTCAAGGACATTCGAAAATGACCTTGAGAAATAACTTATAATAATGTAACACGCCTTGTTTTCGAGTTATTAGCGCTTTCCTTCAATTTTCCCTTTTACGACCTTTGTGATTTTAGTAACAATTTTCTCGACTACCTATTGGTTAAATCAGATTAGGCCAAAGCTAGTTTGACCTAAAACGTGACAGGGAATACCTTTCTAATTGGAACCAACTTTCTAACACTTACGGTTCTCGAGATAATTATTGGATGACCTTGAAGACATAGTTCAAGGTCATCGACGTTTTCATAGTATGTGACACACTCTATGTGACCTGGAAATTTCCAATTCGTTAATAAAAACGATTTTCAGATATTCGCCCTGGTTTATTTTTTAGTGGACACCCTGTATGTTATATCACATTGTCAAGAAGAACTCGAGCCAACAAGTGTTAGCTTTTGGAAACAAATTATTTTAAAAGTACAAACATTTAATAAAGGGATTAGAGAAAAAACTAATTGGAGGAATTCTAACCGCTCCTGTTGCAAATGTCAGTATATCTTCGAGTGTTACTAGAAAAGTAGTACAATCTTCTATAGTACTATGGAAGACAGCCCTTGCTAAACTTTTTCCACATAATCACGCCAATACGCAATGATATTTCTATCCATTTGAAGTTTGTTACCAGAAATGGTACCATAAGTATCATCCTCATTTGTGAAATTAATGTCATAAAAAGCTGATCTACTAAAATATCACTTTTATCTTGGGAGCTTTGGAACTAGCCATAATATTTTTAAATGAACTTGGATGAGCCTTCATGGCTAAGAGCACGCCCAGGGACTGCAGTCCCTTTTTAAAACTTTCCAAGCACTCCTTTAATCTCGAAACCAAGTAATACTGCGCGACATCTGCAATTATCTTGATCTGGTCTTCTAGCTTTAAGCCGCTGTGTACGTTCCGGACATTGATCTGATGTCATCAATTTTTTCAGAGTGGTCCTGTAGTTCCTTCAACGTGGTTGCATTCGCAATATTCTCTAGTCTGGATTTTGAATCATAATCCATTGTGGTTTACTATTGGCACCAAATTTTCATTTTCAACAATTAAACTGGTCCTCTATGCATCAAAGACATGGCAATTTTTGTTCCAGCCTCATAATATAAGTCATTGGTTTTAGCTTTTTTTTATTTAAAATCATATATTTGTTGCGCTTCAAAAATAGGCAATCAAAAATTTCCTCGAAAAACGGCGTAAAAACTCCCATTTGGCTCACCTAGCTCTATTGCGTCTTCGGATGCTTTTCAGTCGCCTGTAAATCTCATGATATTTTATATTCTGGATCAAAAGTTGATTTGTGACGCCCTCTTATTCCGTGCACAAAAACGTCTCGTCTATTGATGTTCAACCTTGATATCTTCACTGCAAATCTTTATGACATCTAAAGAGCGCCTAAAAACATCGGTTGAACACATATGTCTTACAGATGTTCCTTATGTATTTACTTATTTACAAATGCAATACAGATGTTCAACGTGTACTCTAAGTGGTCTAATCCGTACTCTATATGTCCATAGAACATCTGTTGAAAATGGAACATCTATGTTGCATCTGAAGGGTCGTTTAAGGAGCGCATGTGTTACATATTAATAACAAATGACCTATGTCTGGCCCTCTTGTAGAGTAACGGTTAGGTCGTGGTTCACTCTGGGACTTTGACAGAAATTGCCATGCAGATAAAATTATCATCACAACAAATTAGTAAGTAGAATTTCATAATAATTAAGTAATACTTAAGTAAATAATGAAGTCATTAAAGATGAGTAAATATATGCATTGTATTTTTCATATAAACAAATGGCCTAGACTTAACTACATACGGGAAAAGTTTAAAAAAATAGCACACCTAATAGTATTTTCACCCTCACTTATAAACAACATTACCCAATACTGACTAATTATACTTAGAGCAATAATAAGGGTGGTTAAATAATTTTGGATTAAATAGTTTTATTTCTGTGTGAAAAATTTGCATGAAATAAAGTAATCGCGTTGAACAGAGGTACAGTGTTTTCAAGTTGCTTTTAAATATAGTTGAAAATAGGCATTGTTAAAATGTTTTCACTCATTGATTATGATGGTAGAGGATGAAAATTTTCATTTAGGTAGTTTTTTCAAATTTGAATTTGAAATTTTTATACCCTGCGCCTTAAGTCTGAAACGCTTGTTAGGTTAAAAATAAAGTGGTTAAAATTTTTTTGGGTTCAATAGTTGGTTCCAATTAGAAAGGTATTCCACGTCATGTATTATGTCTAAATAGCTTAGACCCGATCGGAATTGACCAATAAGAAGTCGAGAAATGTTTTACTTAAATCACAAAAGTCGTTAAAGGGAAAATTGCAAGAAAGCGCTAATAACTCGAAAACAAATCGTGTTCCATTATTAAAATTTGCTAGACAAAGTCATCATGGTGGGAATCTTTAAAGTTTGTAAAATTGGATGACCCCGAAAACGTGGTTCAAGGTCGTGAAAAAATTATCTCGCGATCCATTGGGTTTAGAAACCAGGTTTCAATTAGAAAAATGCGTATCACCACATTCTCGTCCAAGGAGCTTGGAACAATGTCTTCAAGGACATTCGAAAATGACCTTGAGAAATAACTTATAATAATGTAACACGCCTTGTTTTCGAGTTATTAGCGCTTTCCTTCAATTTTCCCTTTTACGACCTTTGTGATTTTAGTAACAATTTTCTCGACTACCTATTGGTTAAATCAGATTAGGCCAAAGCTAGTTTGACCTAAAACGTGACAGGGAATACCTTTCTAATTGGAACCAACTTTCTAACACTTACGGTTCTCGAGATAATTATTGGATGACCTTGAAGACATAGTTCAAGGTCATCGACGTTTTCATAGTATGTGTTCCCCCTACACACTCTATGTGACCTGGAAATTTCCAATTCGTTAATAAAAACGATTTTCAGATATTCGCCCTGGTTTATTTTTTAGTGGACACCCTGTATGTTATATCACATTGTCAAGAAGAACTCGAGCCAACAAGTGTTAGCTTTTGGAAACAAATTATTTTAAAAGTACAAACATTTAATAAAGGGATTAGAGAAAAAACTAATTGGAGGAATTCTAACCGCTCCTGTTGCAAATGTCAGTATATCTTCGAGTGTTACTAGAAAAGTAGTACAATCTTCTATAGTACTATGGAAGACAGCCCTTGCTAAACTTTTTCCACATAATCACGCCAATACGCAATGATATTTCTTTCCATTTGAAGTTTGTTACCAGAAATGGTACCATAAGTATCATCCTCATTTGTGAAATTAATGTCATAAAAAGCTGATCTACTAAAATATCACTTTTATCTTGGGAGCTTTGGAACTAACCATAATATTTTTAAATGAACTTGGATGAGCCTTCATGGCTAAGAGCACGCCCAGGGACTGCAGTCCCTTTTTAAAACTTTCCAAGTACTCCTTTAATCTCGAAACCAAGTAATACTGCGCGACATCTGCAATTATCTTGATTTGGTCTTCTAGCTTTAAGCCGCTGTGTACGTTCCGGACATTGATCTGATGTCATCAATTTTTTCAGAGTGGTCCTGTAGTTCCTTCAACGTGGTTGCATTCGCAATATTCTCTAGTCTGGATTTTGAATCATAATCCATTGTGGTTTACTATTGGCACCAAATTTTCATTTTCAACAATTAAACTGGTCCTCTATGCATCAAAGACATGGCAATTTTTGTTCCAGCCTCATAATATAAGTCATTGGTTTTAGCTTTTTTTTATTTAAAATCATATATTTGTTGCGCTTCAAAAATAGGCAATCAAAAATTTCCTCGAAAAACGGCGTAAAAACTCCCATTTGGCTCACCTAGCTCTATTGCGTCTTCGGATGCTTTTCAGTCGCCTGTAAATCTCATGATATTTTATATTCTGGATCAAAAGTTGATTTGTGACGCCCTCTTATTCCGTGCACAAAAACGTCTCGTCTATTGATGTTCAACCTTGATATCTTCACTGCAAATCTTTATGACATCTAAAGAGCGCCTAAAAACATCGGTTGAACACATATGTGTTACAGATGTTCCTTATGTATTTACTTATTTACAAATGCAATACAGATGTTCAACGTGTACTCTAAGTGGTCTAATCCGTACTCTATATGTCCATAGAACATCTGTTGAAAATGGAACATCTATGTTGCATCTGAAGGGTCGTTTAAGGAGCGCATGTGTTACATATTAATAACAAATGACCTATGTCTGGCCCTCTTGTAGAGTAACGGTTAGGTCGTGGTTCACTCTGGGACTTTGACAGAAATTGCCATGCAGATAAAATTATCATCACAACAAATTAGTAAGTAGAATTTCATAATAATTAAGTAATACTTAAGTAAATAATGAAGTCATTAAAGATGAGTAAATATATGCATTGTATTTTTCATATAAACAAATGGCCTAGACTTAACTACATACGGGAAAAGTTTAAAAAAATAGCACACCTAATAGTATTTTCACCCTCACTTATAAACAACATTACCCAATACTGACTAATTATACTTAGAGCAATAATAAGGGTGGTTAAATAATTTTGGATTAAATAGTTTTATTTCTGTGTGAAAAATTTGCATGAAATAAAGTAATCGCGTTGAACAGAGGTACAGTGTTTTCAAGTTGCTTTTAAATATAGTTGAAAATAGGCATTGTTAAAATGTTTTCACTCATTGATTATGATGGTAGAGGATGAAAATTTTCATTTAGGTAGTTTTTTCAAATTTGAATTTGAAATTTTTATACCCTGCGCCTTAAGTCTGAAACGCTTGTTAGGTTAAAAATAAAGTGGTTAAAATTTTTTTGGGTTCAATAGTTGTATTTCTGGGTGAAACATTTGCGTTTATTAAAGTTATCGTGTTGAACGGAGTTTCAGTGTTTTCAGAATTAAATGTAAGGGAAGTTGCCTTTAAATATAGTTGTAAATAGGCATTGCTAATCTGTGTTCACCCATAGATTATGGTAGGATATAGAAAATTTTCATTTAGGCAACTTTTTGAAATTTGAGTTTTAAATTTTGATACTCTGCACAATATATTATCATTTATTTAAATCTCAAATTTGAAAAAGTGGTCTAAATGAAAAGTTTCCATTTTTTACCATAACCAATAGGGAAATATCACTCCGTAGCTTTGAGCATGACCGCCATTGTGGGGGAAAATTTTTTATCAATAGGAAAAAGCACGGGTGACGTAGTGGCACGTCATACTATAAACTCCCTATTGGTGAACACAGTCTAAGAATTCCTATTATCAACAATATTTAAAGGCAACTTCCCTTACTTTGAATTCTGAAAACACTGAAGCTCCGTTCAACACGATACCTTTAATAAATGCAAAAATGTTTTACCTAGAAATACAACTATTGAAGCAATAAATATTAAGCCACTTAATTTTTAACCTACACAGCCTCTCAGACTTGGGGAAGGTTGTTTTAAGTAATGGTTTAAATAGAATGGGGGAAAATAGCTTGAGCTTTTAGATAATTTATCTAAAAGCTCATCTAATTTATAGATTACCTACAACGTGCGCGCCGAGACTTCAGGTTTGGCGCAAATCGCGCCAATAAGGCCATTACTTCAATAACCCTAACTCGAACTGCTACCCCCTGTGGCGCCATATGGCAATACGTTTTATTATTATATTATTATTCTTTATTTTGTTTAAATTCCCTTTTTGAAGGAAGAAAAAAATTTGATTATTTCCTTTTTTATAAATATATATATCATTAATCTTTTTACTTCTCCGACGGGCTGTACACTCACCGTGTCTGTGTGTCTGTCTGTCCTGCGAACGCGTTCGCATTTTCGGAGCAAAGCTTAATCATTGCGTACGCAGTTTCTCGAAATCTCTGCGTTCGCAGTTGATAGGACTGCCGAAGGTGAGCGTTAACGGATTAATTTGCGGTTGGGTGTGGTTTGGACGGTTTTTTTTTCGTTAACGCTCACCGTCGCGACAGTTTTAACTCAGTTTGATTGGAAATTTCGTTATTGTAATGTTTATGTGTAGGGTGTGAATGTTGATTTTGTGTTATGACGGTCGTGGGTGTTGCGTCTGTTGTGTTGTGTTTGTTGAGTTTGTTGTGTTGTGCTTGTGTTTGTTGAGTTTGTTGTGTTTGTACGGACGTTTTCTCTTCAACTTCTTCTTATTGACTTTGGGGACGGACCGAGTGCTGAGTGCTTTGGCAACCGCTCAACGTCCAATGGCAGGGTTTCCACCAATTGTTCACGATATTCGTCCTAGTATCAATTTGCGATTTATTGGCGCCGGCCGGGAATCGAACCCGGGTCTGCTGCGTGCAAGAGATTTACTCTAAGCACTGAGCCACCGACGCTTGTTAAACTGTGGTGTTTTTTAAGCTATGGTGTTTTTCTAAAACAGCTTTGGGGTCATTCCGCGTCAAGTCGACAACTCATGCAACCACGGGTTGGCCGAATCAAATAAAATTTAAACCGCCAAAACTAGGGACAAACCCATGAGGAAATTGAAATTGTGGGTGAAATCGATGCAGCGGTTGCATAACTAGAGCCTTTCGAAAATAAGCCACTTTTTCAAACTCTTGAAAAGTTCATTTTCGCACCCTCAAACATTTTAAATAATAAATTGAAGAATATTTCGATGATTACTATGAAACTCTCGATTTTAGAGAAACATATAGCGGGACTCCCAGATATCAGTTGCGATATCTGATCTGATATTACATTATATTACATTATAATACATCATTGTACATTACATTGCATTACATTACGTTACATCGCATCGCATTACATCACATCGCATTACATCGAATGGCATTTCATAGCATCGCATTACATCGCATGGCATTACATCGCATCGCATTACATCGCATAGTATTGCGTCACAGAGCATTGCCTCGCATCGCATTACATCACATCGCATTACATCGCATAGCATTGCATCGCATCACATAACATAACATCGTATTACATCGCATTACATTGCATCGCATCGCATCGCATCAAATAGCATTACATCGCATAGCATCACATCGCATCGGATCAAATCGAATTACATCGCATCGCATCGAAATACATTACAGCGCATTACCTCACATAACATAACATCCCATAGCATTGCATCGCATAGCATCGCATCGCATAGCATCGCATCGCATCGCATTAAATCATATCGCATTACCTCACATCACATTACATCACATAGCATTGTATCGCATCGCATTAAATCACGTCATATTACATCGAGTTGCATTGCATCGCATCGCATTACATCACATCGCATTACATCGCGTTACATATCATCGCATCGCATCTCATCACATTGAATTACATCGCATCGCATTGCATCGCATCGCGTTACATTGCATCGCATTAAATCGCGTTACATCGCGTTACATTGCATCGCATCGCATCGCATTACATCGCGTTACATTGCATCGCATCGCATCGCATTACATCGCGTTACATCGCATTACATTGCATCGCATCACACCACACTGATTTACATCACATTGAATTAAATCGCATTGCATTACATCACATAGCATAACGTCGCATCGCGTTACATCGCATCACATCGCATTGCGTCGTATCGCATTACATCACATCGCATCACATCGCATTGCGTCGCATCGCGTTACATCACATCGCATTACATCGCATAGCATTGCATCGCATCACATTACATCACATCGTATTACATCGAGTTACATTGCATCGCATCGCATTACATCACATTGCATTACATCGCGTTACATATCATCGCATCGCATCTCATCACATTGAATTACATCGCATCGCATTGCATCGCATCGCGTTACATTGCATCGCATCGCATCGCGTTAAATCGCGTTACATCGCGTTATATTGCATCGCATTACATCGCATTACATCGCATTACATCGCGTTATATCGCATTACATCGCGTTACATCGCGTTACATCGCATCGCATCGCATCGCATTACATCGCGTTACATCGCGTTACATTGCATCGCATCGCACCACACTGATTTACATAACATTGAATTAAATCGCATTGCATTACATCACATAGCATAACGTCGCGTTACATATCATCGCATCGCATCTCATCACATTGAATTACATCGCATCACATTGCATCGCATCGCGTTACATTGCATCGCATCGCGTTACATTGCATCGCATCGCATCGCATTAAAACGCGTTACATCGCGTTACATTGCATCGCATCGCATCGCATTACATCGCGTTACATTGCATCGGATTGCATCAAATTACATCCCATAGCATTGCATCGCATAGCATCGCATCGCATCGCATTACATCATATCGCATTACCTCACATCACATTACATCCCATAGCATTGCATCGCATCGCATTATATCACGTCATATTACATCGAGTTACATTGCATCGCATCGCATTACATCACATTGCATTACATCGCGTTACAAATCATCGCATCGCATCTCATCACATTGAATTAAATCGCATCGCATTGCATCGCATCGAGTTACATTGAATCGCATCGCATCGCGTTAAATCGCGTTACATCGCGTTACATTGCATCGCATCGCATAGCATTACATCGCGTTACATCGCGTTACATCGCATCGCATCGCATCGCATTACATCGCGTTACATCGCGTTACATTGCATCGCATCGCACCACACTGATTTACATAACATTGAATTAAATCGCATTGCATTACATCACATAGCATAACGTCGCATCGCGTTACATCGCATCACATCGCATTCCATCACATAGCATTACGTCGCATCGCATTACATCACATCGCATTACATCGCGTAGCATTGCATCGCATCACATTACATCACATCGTATAACGTCGCGTTACATCACATCGCATCGCATCGCATCAAATAGCATTACATCGCGTTACATCGCGTTACATCGCATCGCATCGCATCGCATTACATCGCGTTACATCGCGTTACATTGCATCGCATCGCACCACACTGATTTACATAACATTGAATTAAATCGCATTGCATTACATCACATAGCATAACGTCGCGTTACATATCATCGCATCGCATCTCATCACATTGAATTACATCGCATCACATTGCATCGCATCGCGTTACATTGCATCGCATCGCATCGCATTAAAACGCGTTACATCGCGTTACATTGCATCGCATCGCATCGCATTACATCGCGTTACATTGCATCGGATTGCATCGAATTACATCCCATAGCATTGCATCGCATAGCATCGCATCGCATCGCATTACATCATATCGCATTAACTCACATCACATTACATCCCATAGCATTGCATCGCATCGCATTATATCACGTCATATTACATCGAGTTACATTGCATCGCATCGCATTACATCACATTGCATTACATCGCGTTACATATCATCGCATCGCATCTCATCACATTGAATTACATCGCATCGCATTGCATCGCATCGCGTTACATTGAATCGCATCGCATCGCGTTAAATCGCGTTACATCGCGTTACATTGCATCGCATCGCATCGCATTACATCGCGTTACATCGCGTTACATCGCATCGCATCGCATCGCATCGCATTACATCGCATTACATCGCGTTACATTGCATCGCATCGCACCACACTGATTTACATAACATTGAATTAAATCGCATTGCATTACATCACATAGCATAACGTCGCATCGCGTTACATCGCATCACATCGCATTCCATCACATAGCATTACGTCGCATCGCATTACATCACATCGCATTACATCGCGTAGCATTGCATCGCATCACATTACATCACATCGTATAACGTCGCGTTACATCACATCGCTCGCATCGCATCAAATAGCATTACATCGCGTTACATCGCGTTACATCGCATCGCATCGCATCGCATTACATCGCGTTACATCGCGTTACATTGCATCGCATCGCACCACACTGATTTACATAACATTGAATTAAATCGCATTGCATTACATCACATAGCATAACGTCGCGTTACATATCATCGCATCACATCTCATCACATTGAATTACATCGCATCACATTGCATCGCATCGCGTTACATTGCATCGCATCGCATCGCATTAAAACGCGTTACATCGCGTTACATTGCATCGCATCGCATCGCATTACATCGCGTTACATTGCATCGGATTGCATCGAATTACATCCCATAGCATTGCATCGCATAGCATCGCATCGCATCGCATTACATCATATCGCATTACCTCACATCACATAACATCCCATAGCATTGCATCGCATCGCATTATATCACGTCATATTACATCGAGTTACATTGCATCGCATCGCATTACATCACATTGCATTACATCGCGTTACATATCATCGCATCGCATCTCATCACATTGAATTACATCGCATCGCATTGCATCGCATCTCGTTACATTGAATCGCATCGCATCGCGTTAAATCGCGTTACATCGCGTTACATTGCATCGCATCGCATCGCATTACATCGCGTTACATCGCGTTACATCGCATCGCATCGCATCGCATTACATCGCGTTACATCGCGTTACATTGCATCGCATCGCACCACACTGATTTACATAACATTGAATTAAATCGCATTGCATTACATCACATAGCATAACGTCGCATCGCGTTACATCGCATCACATCGCATTCCATCACATAGCATTACGTCGCATCGCATTACATCACATCGCATTACATCGCGTAGCATTGCATCGCATCACATTACATCACATCGTATAACGTCGCGTTACATCACATCGCATCGCATCGCATCAAATAGCATTACATCGCATAGCATCACATCGCATCGGATCGCATCGAATTACATCGCATCGCATCGCATTACATCATATTACATCTCATTACATTACATCGCATCGAAATACATCCCATAGCATTGCATCGCATAGCATCGCATTACATCATATCGCATTACCTCACATCACATTGCATCCCATAGCATTGCATCGCATCGCATTTTATCACGTCATATTACATCGAGCTACATTGCATCGCATCGCATTACATCGCATAGCATTGCATCGCATCGCATCTGAATCACATTGAATTACATCGCATCGCATTGCATCGCATCGCGTTAAATCGCGTTACATCGCGTTACATTGCATCGCATCGCATCGCATTAAATCGCGTTACATCGCGTTACATTGCATCGCATCGCATCGCATTACATCGCGTTACATTGCATCGCATCGCATCGCATTACATCGCGTTACATCGCGTTACATTGCATCGCATCGCACCACACTGATTTACATAACATTGAATTAAATCGCATTGCATTACATCACATAGCATAACGTCGCGTTACATATCATCGCATCGCATCTCATCAAATAGCATTACATCGCATAGCATCACATCACATCGGTTTAAATCGAATTAGATCGCATCGCATCGCATTACATCATATTACATCTCATTACATTACATCGCATCGAAATACATCACAGCGCATTACCTCAAATCACATTACCTCACATCACATAACATCCCATTGCATTGCATCGCATAGCATCGCATCGCATCGCATTAAATCATATCGCATTACCTCACATCACATTACATCACATAGCATTGTATCGCATCGCATTATATCACGTCATATTACATCGAGTTACATTGCATTGCATCGCATTACATCGCGTTTCATATCATCGCATCGCATCTCATCACATTGAATTACATCGCATCGCATTGCATCGCATCGCGTTACATTGAATCGCATTGCATCGCATTAAATCGCGTTACATCGCGTTACATCACATCGCATCGCATCGCATCAAATAGCATTACATCGCATAGCATCACATCGCATCGGATCGCATCGAATTACATCGCATCGCATCGCATTACATCATATTACATCTCATTACATTACATCGCATCGAAATACATGCCATAGCATTGCATCGCATAGCATCGCATTACATCATATCGCATTACCTCACATCACATTACATCCCATAGCATTGCATCGCATCGCATTTTATCACGTCATATTACATCGAGTTACATTGCATCGCATCGCATTACATCACATCGCATTACATCGCGTTACATATCATCGCATCGCATCTGAATCACATTGAATTACATCGCATCGCATTGCATCGCATCGCGTTAAATCGCGTTACATCGCGTTACATTGCATCGCATCGCATCGCATTAAATCGCGTTACATCGCGTTACATTGCATCGCATCGCATCGCATTACATCGCGTTACATTGCATCGCATCGCATCGCATTACATCGCGTTACATCGCGTTACATTGCATCGCATCGTACCACACTGATTTACATCACATTGAATTAAATCGCATTGCATTACATCACATAGCATAACGTCGCATCGCGTTACATCGCATCACATCGCATTCCATCACATCGCATTACATCGCATAGCATTGCATCGCATCGCATCTGAATCACATTGAATTACATCGCATCGCATTGCATCGCATCGCGTTAAATCGCGTTACATCGCATCGCATCGCATCGCATTAAATCGCGTTACATCGCGTTACATTGCATCGCATCGCATCGCATTACATTGCGTTACATTGCATCGCATCGCATCGCATTACATCGCGTTACATCGCGTTACATTGCATCGCATCGCACCACACTGATTTACATAACATTGAATTAAATCGCATTGCATTACATCACATAGCATAACGTCGCGTTACATATCATCGCATCGCATCTCATCAAATAGCATTACATCGCATAGCATCACATCGCATCGGATCAAATCGAATTACATCGCATCGCATCGCATTACATCATATTACATCTCATTACATTACATCGCATCGAAATACATCACAGCGCATTACCTCAAATCACATTACCTCACATCACATAACATCCCATTGCATTGCATCGCATAGCATCGCATCGCATCGCTTTAAATCATATCGCATTACCTCACATCACATTACATCACATAGCATTGTATCGCATCGCATTATATCACGTCATATTACATCGAGTTACATTGCATCGCATCGCATTACATCACATCGCATTACATCGCGTTACATATCATCGCATCGCATCTCATCACATTGAATTACATCGCATCGCATTGCATCGCATCGCGTTACATTGTATCGCATTGCATCGCATTAAATCGCGTTACATCGCGTTACATCACATCGCATCGCATCGCATCAAATAGCATTACATCGCATAGCATCACATCGCATCGGATCGCATCGAATTACATCGCATCGCATCGCATTACATCATATTACATCTCATTACATTACATCGCATCGAAATACATCCCATAGCATTGCATCGCATAGCATCGCATTACATCATATCGCATTACCTCACATCACATTACATCCCATAGCATTGCATCGCATCGCATTTTATCACGTCATATTACATCGAGTTACATTGCATCGCATCGCATTACATCACATCGCATTACATCGCGTTACATATCATCGCATCGCATCTGAATCACATTGAATTACATCGCATCGCATTGCATCGCATCGCGTTAATTCGCGTTACATCGCGTTACATTGCATCGCATCGCATCGCATTAAATCGCGTTACATCGCGTTACATTGCATCGCATCGCATCGCATTACATCGCGTTACATTGCATCGCATCGCATCGCATTACATCGCGTTACATCGCGATACATTGCATCGCATCGTACCACACTGATTTACATCACATTGAATTAAATCGCATTGCATTACATCACATAGCATAACGTTGCATCGCGTTACATCGCATCACATCGCATTCCATCACATAGCATTACGTCGCATCGCATTACATCACATCGCATTACCTCACATCACATAACATCCCATTGCGTTACATCGCATAGCATCGCATCACATCGCATTAAATCATATCGCATTACCTCACATCACATTACATCACATAGCATTGTATCGCATCGCATTATATCACGTCATATTACATCGAGTTACATTGCATCGCATCGCATTACATCACATCGCATTACATCGCGTTACATATCATCGCATCGCATCTCATCACATTGAATTACATCGCATCGCATTGCATCGCATCGCGTTACATTGCATCGCATTGCATCGCATTAAATCGCGTTACATCGCGTTACATTGCATCGCATCGCATCGCATTACATCGCGTTACATCGCGTTACATTGCATCGCATCGCATCGCATTACATCGCGTTACATCGCGTTACATTGCATCGCATCGCATCGCATTACATCGCGTTACATCGCATTACATTGCATCGCATCACACCACACTGATTTACATCACATTGAATTAAATCGCATTGCATTACATCACATAGCATAACGTCGCATCGCGTTACATCGCATCACATCGCATTGCATTACATCACATAGCATTACGTCGCATCGCATTACATCACATCGCATTACATCGCATTGCATCGCATCGCATCGCGTTAAATCGCGTTACATCGCGTTATATTGCATCGCATTACATCGCGTTACATCGCGTTACATCGCATCGCATCGCATCGCATTACATCGCGTTACATTGCGTTACATTGCATCGCATCGCACCACACTGATTTACATCACATTGAATTAAATCGCATTGCATTACATCACATAGCATAACGTTGCATCGCGTTACATCGCATCACATCGCATTCCATCACATAGCATTACGTCGCATCGCATTACATCACATCGCATTACCTCACATCACATAACATCCCATTGCGTTACATCGCATAGCATCGCATCACATCGCATTAAATCATATCGCATTACCTCACATCACATTACATCACATAGCATTGTATCGCATCGCATTATATCACGTCATATTACATCGAGTTACATTGCATCGCATCGCATTACATCACATCGCATTACATCGCGTTACATATCATCGCATCGCATCTCATCACATTGAATTACATCGCATCGCATTGCATCGCATCGCGTTACATTGCATCGCATTGCATCGCATTAAATCGCGTTACATCGCGTTACATTGCATCGCATCGCATCGCATTACATCGCGTTACATCGCGTTACATTGCATCGCATCGCATCGCATTACATCGCGTTACATCGCGTTACATTGCATCGCATCGCATCGCATTACATCGCGTTACATCGCATTACATTGCATCGCATCACACCACACTGATTTACATCACATTGAATTAAATCGCATTGCATTACATCACATAGCATAACGTCGCATCGCGTTACATCGCATCACATCGCATTGCATTACATCACATAGCATTACGTCGCATCGCATTACATCACATCGCATTACATCGCATTGCATCGCATCGCATCGCGTTAAATCGCGTTACATCGCGTTATATTGCATCGCATTACATCGCGTTACATCGCGTTACATCGCATCGCATCGCATCGCATTACATCGCGTTACATTGCGTTACATTGCATCGCATCGCACCACACTGATTTACATCACATTGAATTAAATCGCATTGCATTACATCACATAGCATAACGTCGCGTTACATATCATCGCATCGCATCTCATCACATTGAATTACATCGCATCACATTGCATCGCATCGCGTTACATTGCATCGCATCGCATCGCATTAAAACGCGTTACATCGCGTTACATTGCATCGCATCGCATCGCATTACATCGCGTTACATCGCGTTACATTGCATCGGATCGAATCAAATTACATCCCATAGCATTGCATCGCATAGCATCGCATCGCATCGCATTACCTCACATCACATTACATTCCATAGCATTGCATCGCATCGCATTATATCACGTCATATTACATCGAGTTACATTGCATCGCATCGCATTACATCACATTGCATTACATCGCGTTACATATCATCGCATCGCATCTCAACACATTGAATTACATCGCATCGCATTGCATCGCATCGCGTTACATTGCATCGCATCGCATCGCATCGCATCAAATAGCATTACATCGCATAGCATCACATCGCATCGGATCGCATCGAATTACATCGCATCGCATCGCATTACATCATATTACATCTCATTACATTACATCGCATCGCACCACACTGATTTACATCACATTGAATTAAATCGCATTGCATTACATTACATAGCATAACGTCGCGTTACATATCATCGCATCGCATCTCATCACATTGAATTACATCGCATCACATTGCATCGCATCGCGTTACATTGCATCGCATCGCATCGCATTAAAACGCGTTACATCGCGTTACATTGCATCGCATCGCATCGCATTACATCGCGTTACATCGCGTTACATTGCATCGGATCGAATCAAATTACATCCCATAGCATTGCATCGCATAGCATCGCATCGCATCGCATTACCTCACATCACATTACATTCCATAGCATTGCATCGCATCGCATTATATCACGTCATATTACATCGAGTTACATTGCATCGCATCGCATTACATCACATTGCATTACATCGCGTTACATATCATCGCATCGCATCTCATCACATTGAATTACATCGCATCGCATTGCATCGCATCGCGTTACATTGCATCGCGTTACATTGCATCGCATCGCATCGCATCGCATCAAATAGCATTACATCGCATAGCATCACATCGCATCGGATCGCATCGAATTACATCGCATCGCATCGCATTACATCATATTACATCTCATTACATTACATCGCATCGCACCACACTGATTTACATCACATTGAATTAAATCGCATTGCATTACATTACATAGCATAACGTCGCGTTACATATCATCGCATCGCATCTCATCACATTGAATTACATCGCATCACATTGCATCGCATCGCGTTACATTGCATCGCATCGCATCGCATTAAATCGCGTTACATCGCGTTACATTGCATCGCATCGCATCGCATTACATCGCGTTACATTGCATCGCATCGCATCGCATTACATTGCGTTACATCGCGTTACATTGCATCGCATCGCACCACACTGATTTACATCACATTGAATTAAATCGCATTGCATTACATCACATAGCATAACGTCGCATCGCGTTACATCGCATCACATCGCATTCCATCACATAGCATTACGTCGCATCGCATTACATCACATCGCATTACATCGCGTAACATTGCATCGCATCACATTATATCACATCGTATAACGTCGCGTTACATCACATCGCATCGCATCGCATCAAATAGCATTACATCGCATAGCATCACATCGCATCGGATCGCATCGAATTACATCGCATCGCATCGCATTACATCATAGTACATCTCATTACATTACATCGCATCGAAATACATCCCATAGCATTACATTGCATCGCATCGCATCGCATTACATCGCGTTACATCGCGTTACATTGCATCGCATCGTACCACACTGATTTACATCACATTGAATTAAATCGCATTGCATTACATCACATAGCATAACGTCGCATCGCGTTACATCGCATCACATCGCATTCCATCACATAGCATTACGTCGCATCGCATTACATCACATCGCATTACATCGCATAGCATTGCATCGCATCGGATTACATCGCATAGCATTGCATCGCATCACATCACATCACATCGTATTACATCGCGTTACATTGCATCGCATCGCATCGCATCGCATCGCATCGCATTACATCACATCACATCGCATCGCATCGCATCGCATCGCATCAAATAGCATTACATCGCATAGCATCACATCGCATCGGATCGCATCGAATTACATCGCATCGCATCGCATTACATCATATTACATCTCATTACATCGCATCGAAATACATCACAGCGCATTACCTCAGATCACATTACCTCACATCACATTACATCCCATAGCATTGCATCGCATAGCATCACATCGCATCGCATTACATCATATCGCATTACCTCACATCACATTACATCCCATAGCATTGCATCGCATCGCATTATATCACGTCATATTACATCGAGTTACATTACATCGCATCGCATTACATCACATCGCATTACATCGCGTTACATATCATCGCATTACATCGAGTTACATATCATCGCATCGCATCTCATTCATTGAATTACATCGCATCGCATTGCATCGCATCGCGTTACATTGCATCGAACGCATCGCATTAAATCGCGTTACAACGCGTTCCATTGCATCGCATCGCATTACATCGCGTTACATCGCGTTACATCGCATCGCATCGCATCGCATTACATTGCGTTACATCGCGTTACATTGCATCGCATCGCACCACACTGATTTACATCACATTGAATTAAATCGCATTGCATTACATCACATAGCATAACGTCGCATCGCGTTACATCGCATCACATCGCATTACATCACACAGCATTGCATCGCATCACATTACCTCACATCGTATTACATCGCGTTACATTGCATCGCATCGCATTACATCACATCGCATCGCATAGCATCGCATCGCATCAAAAAGCATTACATCGCATAGCATCACATCGCATCGGATCGCATCGAAATTCATTACATCGCATCGAAAAACATCACAGCGCATTACCTCACACCACATTTCCTCACATCACATTACATCCCATAGCATTGCATCGCATAGCATCGCATTGCATCGCATCGCATTACATCATATCGCATTACCTCACATCACATTACATCCCACAGCATTGCATCGCATCGCATTATATCACGTCATATTACATCGAGTTACATTGCATCGCATCGCATTACATCGCGTTACATATCATCGTATCGCATCTCATCACATTGAATTACATCGCATAGCATTGCATCGCATCGCGTTATATTGCATCGCATCGCATCGCATTACATCGCGTTACATCGCGTTACATCGTATCGCATCGCATCGCATTACATCGCGTTACATCGCGTTACATTGCATCGCATCGCACCACACTGATTTACATCACATTGAATTAAATCGCATTGCATTACATCACATAGCATAACGTCGCATCGCGTTACATCGCATCACATCGCATTACATCACATAGCATTACGTCGCATCGCAGTACATCACGTCATATTACATCGAGTTACATTGCATCGCATCGCATTACATCACATCGCATTACATCGCGTTACATATCATCGTATCGCATCTCATCACATTGAATTACATCGCATCGCATTGCATCGCATCGCGTTATATTGCATCGCATCGCATCGCATTAAATCGCGTTACATCGCGTTACATTGCATCGCATCGCATCGCATTACATCGCGTTACATCGCGTTACATCGTATCGCATCGCATCGCATTACATCGCGTTACATCGCGTTACATTGCATCGCATCGCACCACACTGATTTACATCACATTGAATTAAATCGCATTGCATTACATCACATAGCATAACGTCGCATCGCGTTACATCGCATCACATCGCATTACATCACATAGCATTACGTCGCATCGCAGTACATCACATCGCATTACATCGCATAGCATTGCATCGCATCTCATTACATCGCATCGAAATACATCACAGCGCATTACCTCAGATCACATTACCTCACATCACATTACATCCCTTAGCATTGCATCGCATAGCATCACATCGCATCGCATTACATCATATCGCATTACCTCACATCACATTACATCCCATAGCATTGCATCGCATCGCATTATATCACGTCATATTACATCGAGTTACATTACATCGCATCGCATTACATCACATCGCATTACATCGCGTTACATATCATCGCATTACATCGCGTTACATATCATCGCATCGCATCTCATTCATTGAATTACATCACATCGCATTGCATCGCATCGCGTTACATTGCATCGAACGCATCGCATTAAATCGCGTTACATCGCGTTACATTGCATCGCATCGCATTACATCGCGTTACATCGCGTTACATCGCATCGCATCGCATCGCATTACATTGCGTTACATCGCGTTACATTGCATCGCATCGCACCACACTGATTTACACCACATTGAATTAAATCGCATTGCATTACATCACATAGCATAACGTTGCATCGCGTTACATCGCATCACATCGCATTACATCACACAGCATTAAATCGCATCGCATTACATCACATCGCATTACATCGCGTTACATATCATCGCATCGCATCTCATCACATTGAATTACATCGCATCGCATTGCATCGCATAGCATAACGTCGCATCGCGTTACATCGCATCACATCGCATTACATCACATAGCATAACGTCGCATCGCATTACATCACATAGCATTACGTCGCATCGCATTATATCGAATTACATCTCATTACATTACATCGCATCGAATTACATTACATCTCATTACATAGCATCGCATCGAATTACATTGCATCGCATTACATCTGTTGTGTTCCAACTAATTACAGCATGACATTTACGAGAGTAAAGGTAGTTGATTGATGAAACATGAAATAGTTATTTACATAATGAAGGACGAGGTAAACATTTGTAGATCGTTCGGTCGACTGCCCCGTTCCAGATCGTGCAGCCGTATTTATATTACGCGTGATCAAGTGATGCGATACGCATAGCCACTAAGGGTTATCTAGTGATAACTATAGTCCAGTGGGTTTTTTATTTCGTTTTTATATACACAACATCTTACGTTAATGCCAAAATTCAAAAATAGTCTTTGAACCAATTAATACAGAAACTGAATTTATATAGCAAGCACACAAACACTGAAACATATGGCATAATAGCCACTGTGCATGTGCGAAGATAATGCAAGGAGCAGCATAGCATTGATTGTATGTGGTTATTTTTGAAAATACCTCCATGGTTACTACAATCATCCTACATGTAATATGAAATAAAAATTGAGAATTCAATTATTTTTAAATTCAAATAAGAATAGAATTAATATGAAATTAAAATTAATAATTCAAATTTTATTAAATACAAATTAACAATTCAATTATTATTAAATACAAATTAATAATTCAATTATTATTAAATACAAATTAGGAATAGAATTAATATTAAATAAAAAAATTGATTTAAACTAAAATTAAATAAACATTAGGAATGGAATTAGTATTAATTAAATATTAAATTAATATTTAGAAATAAGGAATGGAATCAGTATTAATTAAACATTAAATCAATATCACATATCGTTATTTTGATACAGTACTTTTATATTAATCCAATCTAAACTTTTCTACCAGGTTTTAATATTTTTATTTCGAAAGAACGAATAAATAGATACCGGTCTGATCTGTTCTTTTCCCCCAGATCAGATATCGCAACTGATATCTGGGAGTCGGTTGGAAGCACTAGTCTAATCGAATGTTATCTTTTTATTTTTTTAAAATAAAATCTTTTTGAAATTTTCGAGAATTTATTACTGACTTTGACCTAATATTTAGCCTATTAGATATAGTTTAGACATAAAGTGTTGTACACCAAATTAAAGCTTAGTTTAAGAGAATGTTTCGAAACTGGCCGTCGAATATGACCCCCCGTTGAATAAAAATCACGAAGTTTTAACTTGGTTTAATAAAACGGTAATATTTAGAAAATAATAATCAATGTATTCGAAATCAGCGCTATATGTTTCCCTAAAATCGAGAGTTTAATAGTAATCATCGAAATATTCTTCAATTTATTATTTAAAATGTTTGAGGGTGGAAAAATGAACATTTCAAGAGTTTGAAATAAATACTTATTTTCGAAAGGCTCTAGTTACGGAACCGCTGCATCGATTTCACCCAAAATTTCAATTTCCCTATGGTTTTAAATTGCATTTGATTCGGCCGACCCATGGTTGCATGGAATGACCCTTTGACGAAAGTGTTTTAAGCAGGAATCGAACCCGGGGCACACTCTTAAGACGCGGACGTTTTACCAAAGAGCCATTGACGTCTACATCTCTAAAGTTTAAATACCAGTAAAACCGGGATAAAAATAAATGTTATATTTGTTAGGGTGGGAAGATTATGAACACCTTACGTAGATGTTTATTTTGTTCTTGGTTCTGTAACTTTAATGTTTTATATTGCATTGGGTGTAGTATAACGTTACTTCTGCGTATTTTGAATGTAAATGACACATTGTTTTATAACTTGGCCATTAGCTTGAAACTCTTTAAGCCGCAACCTGACACATTTTAGATTCACCGAGAATTGGCACCATTTTACTAACGCACAGCTCGCGTAGGAATATCACTCTTAGCGGAAGAGTATATTAAGGGTTTTTAAAGTCTACATTTTTAACGTATGAAATTTTAAAGGTCAAATCTTGTTTTATTGCAGTCAGCAGAGATAAGACAGTGAAAGGGTAAAATCCGGGGGTGATCGACTTTGTTAGTTTTTTGTTATTTATTTACAGGTTTTATTATCGTCTTAAACAAAGTTGTAATAATGCAAAGGCTTTTATTTAACGTATTTTTCATGCGGTATGTGTCACAACGTCATCTTGAAGTCTAAGAGTCGTCCACTACCAGATGTCGAATATAGCTATTCTACGGTATCTTCATCAAGAGCGTGTGTTGAAATAAAATGAGCATTAAAGATGCGACAACTATTTCGTAATCGAGAAAAATACAAATACCCTCTGTAGATATTTCTTTCATTAAAATTTGTTTTGTATTATATTCAACTGATAAACTTGTACTGTAAAAAGGGATAAATTCAATTGTGCATTGTTTTAGTACGTCTAACGCACTGTTGTAACTACTTAAATTATAATATTCTGAATAAATGATAATCGGTTGTTTCGTCTCAATTATTTTAATTATAATTAAAATTTTATACCGGGTGGGATAGAACTGGGATTATGGTTTTTATTAAATAACTCTGAATTGCGGAGATCTATCTTTAAGGGTCATCTCGAGAAATTAATACCACTAGCGACAATTCTTCCGAGGAGAGGTATATTTTGGCTTTCCAACTTGTTTCTTACGTAATAAAATCTATTCGCCTGCATAACGGGTAAAAATAACGAAAATCGATTTCTCATAGCCACATAAGTTAATAAGAATAAGTAAGCCTACAATAAATATTAAAAATAAAACTAGTTAAAAATAAAGCCTTTATAAATATTTATCTAAATATAAAAACCAATAAATAATATAAACCCTTAGTTAAAATAATAGTTATAAATATTGAAGTTTCGTTTATCAATATTAATGTCAAGATTGTTTTCTTCGTTTTGTATATCACATTTGTGAATGTTAATGTAGATTGTTTTTCGTTTTGTGTATCCCATAATCATATATTTGATAACTCCTATAGTATACATCAAGTTTATTCAAAATTCCCCAATTAATTAAAAAAGCCTTCAATACACTTAATTAACCCCTACGGTACTTGGTATGTTAGGCGTGGTATGGTTGAAAATCCCAAGAAAAATTCCCAGAAGATGGATAAAATTAATTGAAAAAACCCCTAAAAATCTAAAAGGTTTATTTACAACCATAATTTCCCCAATCTTTTCACTGTCCCACTTTAGTGTTAGTTTTCTCCCCCCGCCCCGATAGAAAAAAAACAGCGTCAGGAAAAATAGAAAATCTACCCAAAAGGTCAGATTGCACCATGAAGCGACAGTTCTAAAAAAGAAAGAGCGTCCGAAATTTCCCCCTTTCTCCACGCAAACTATGTGACGGCCTACCTACCCCTGCTTTACAGTGTGAAAGGTCATATTCGGCTATGGCAAAGTCCCTCCAACTTCGTTGCCAAGGACGAAAACGAGAAAATCATCGAAATGGTTAGAAACAGAGACCCCTCCAATAGAGAGTAGCGCCGCCTTCCAAACCCCAGAGAAAGAATAGCCGCAAAGAAAATCCACTACCAAGCATACACTTCTGACACCCGACTTCTCCCCCCCCACAGATAGAAGAACAACAAAACCAGAGAGTGCAAAGGAAACAGAAGAGTTCGAACGTAATCGGAACTAGGAGAGATCCAAGGAACAGAACCCTTAACCCAGTGCGGGCTCAGTCCGCGATTTCCCAAGAACATAGTCAAATAAAAGATGCATAATGCCAGTTTTCTTTTTTTTAATTTACGGCCCCAATTTTAAAAAGTGCTATTACCCGCCATGGCTGCCAGGTAAACCGAGAATACTCCCGATTTGTCTAAAAAATCCCATTTTTAATTTATCAATAAGTACATTTCAATCAAGTTTCATTGAGTATCCTAATCACTGTGCACATTATCATTTTTTTTACTTATTGCTGCGAACTACCCCGTCGTTATAACGAGGTCGGGAAGCGGGTAATAAAACCTTTAGGAATTTCAATTCCACTAATTAAATATTGACTTTGATAAACTCGAAAATACGGATTAAATATACTATTGCTAACAATTTTAGTAGATTAATAAGTAACAACAAAAACACATTTTAAGTTTCAAACTTCCAAACAAAGGATGTTATTGAGACGTCGCCACAACCGCTGCAAAGAGAGGGAGGATAAAAAATTATACTTTGAAAATGAAAAGTTCAGTAAAGCGGCACTCGAGTGAAAATATTTATAAAAGTGAGACTTTAGGAGCAAATTTTCAAACCTAAGAAATCAGGCCTTATATGTTAACTGCAATGATACTAAATACTTGTAATTATTATATATTTGTTAAAATATTATTAGTCTAAATAATGAGAAAATTTACAGAAAACGTTTCGCTATTTATGGCGTGACCGCTATGTGGCCCTATTGGTTGACGCATGTGACTTAATGATTTGTTAATACACCCATAGCTCAAGATGTTTTTAACGACCCCTCCCCCCCGGAGGTTTTCTGTATCCACCATTGGTTGACGCGCGACCTCGCACGAGTTTTTCAATTTTGATGTGTTTTGATTTGGTTAACCTTGTTGTCTCGCGTCGTCAGGACAACGCACGTTCTTGGATCTAAAAAAACGTTAAAAATACGTAATTTGCTTAGAGGCACAACTGGCCCAACGTTTCCCGAAGATTGTTATTCGGATAAATTCGTTTAACTTTTGTATTGTTTTGAACTTGAACTTGATATAAATTATATTTATAACCGGAACCGCGATGAACCGAGTAAATACTAGGAACCGAAACCGGAACCGATAATATAAAAATTTAATAACCGTATCCGGAACCAGAACCGAGTTTTTCATTGTTTTACTGTTCTATAACTTTATTTACCAACATTTAGCGCATGTTGAAATTTAGCAATTAAACTTCTTAATTTACTATTACTTTTTCCTATAAGCTCATCTTTATCCTACCTCAGATAACTCTATGTGGCTTTCTACGTAACTGTAGAATTTTTTATCCCTTCGCAACCGACTAAGAGGAGAAACAGCAGAAAAGCTAGTGGTGTAGATAACGCCCCGGCAGACTCCGCAATGCCGAGGGGAAGTGTACAGTCCAGCCTCGCGAGGCCTCGTCTTGTTTTTTCTCTCTTGTCAGCTCAAGTTAATGTTTCACTTGCTTCAAATATTTCTTTGTTTCAACAGGTGCTCCAAAATCTTTATAAATACAACCACAATAATCGTCGCATAAATATCCAAACAACGTACAAAATGAAAGTAACATACTGATTTTGAAAAGTATCGAGACACGTGTTTTTTAGCAGATCGTTAAATCTTGTAAATTAATAACGAAGTTGTGTTTCTGAATTTATAGATTTTAAGGTAAGGCTAATTCGTTTGCATAATATAATCGCTGGCCTGGGTAGTTTTGGTCTAGAAAATCTAAAATTTCAACTTATGCATTTGCTTACATTTCACAAATGGCAATGCTTAATTATTGAACGAAATAATATGGTTTCCATTAAGAATGATATACTTAACTGAAATCCAAACGATTCATAGAAATCCCGTCTTTATATTTTTCAATGAAATAAGGAAGGGGCGTTGGAACTAAGATGGCAATGCCCCTCCCTTGAATTTTGCTGGGAGGGCAACTAATGTTATTGTCTTTTCCCTCTAATTTAGATAGTAGTCAAACAGTAACACATGCATTCGGTGAACCTACACTCCTTTAAAAATTCAAAACCATTCTCATTTTATTATCGTGGATTTGTGTATCTTAAATTCATAAACGACTCTGAAATACACTTCGTATGATAACTGCTTTTACTGTTACTCACTCTACATCCGGGGCTAAGCTCCTAGACCTCTGTTTCGTTTATCTTTGCCCCCTCCAACTGCTAAAACGTTCCTACGCCCCTGTAATGAGGAGCGGAAGGGAAAGCAATGTCTCCCCGAAACTTGAAAGTACATAATTCCCCCTCCCCCCTCTTGAAACGATGAAACCATGGGAATTTTCAAACAGATGATTTCAATTTTATCCTACTTTATTGAAAAAACAGATAACGCGCTTTCATGAGTCCCCTACGAGAGAATAGTAGCAATATTTTTTTTAATTATTTTACATAATTGATTATGGTCGGACTTGGGAGTCTGAACTCCAGACATCCAAGTTCTACCAGAACCTTTGTTTTTAATGCTCCAGACGCTGATTGCCGTGATTTATCTTAATCGTTTTACTTAGGGCTTAAAGCCATTTTTAAGCGTTTTATGTATTTAACATGCTAGTACGTGTTAAATCTAAATGTAGAAGGCGATACATGTTAGTCCTAACTCTAGATGGCGATAATAGCGACTCCACCTTAATGATTATAAGGGACCCCAAAAACAGTTTCGTGGGAGGACCCCGAACCCATAGCTACGTCACTGAGAAAGCTACTATTTTTAAAATATAATTTATCAAAAACAATTTTTATATTCTAATTAAATAAATGGGGTGGATTTTTTTTATCTTTAACTTTATTTGAATTGCTTGTGTATTTAACTTTAATTAATACTAAACACACTGCAACCGTAAAACAACCGTTTAGGAACAGGAACCGATCAGTTCTTAATTTTGAGAACTGGAAGCATTAAATTAAAATTTTAAGAACCGGAACCGTATTATCATTATTATTATTAGTGAAAGGAGTGAAGGGCTAAGGACCCATTCGCGCACTTCGACCAGAGGTCCATTGTGCAACCCCGACACTTAAGACTTAAAAAGCCCGATATCCGACACAAAACGGAGAATCCTTTTGGCCGGTATATTATAGAAATCAGAAGTTTCCAGCTGATGCATAACAAGATGCTCGAGCCTTTGGGCCGCGTAGTAATCGCACCTGCAAAGCACACGAGAGGCGGTTTCCTCCTCAACCTGACAAGCCCTACAGATTGGATCATCGCTGATTCCAATCAGGTAAAGATGTCTGTTAAGGAGACAGTGACCTGTATGTAGGCCAACGACCACCCTGATATTAGATTTGGAGAACGAGAGCAGCTCCTTAGCTCTCTGCCTAGAGGGGCCAGATATAAACTCTTTAGCCTTCCTTTGGCCAAAGCTTGAGTTGACGGTCCGTCATGGAGTTAGAGATAAGGCCGCGAACTATGCCAGAGGTGATAGGAACGGCAGGTTCGGGACCAAAGAACCCAGCCTCTGCCCCCTTCTTGGCCAGGACATCAGCCGTCTCATTACCATAGTGCCCCCGATGGCCAGGAACCCAATAGAGTTGAACTTTATTGTTGATACCTAGCTCCGAGAGGAGATTCAAACAGCTGAACACCAGTTTTGAAGAAAACTGAAACTGGTTGAGAGCCTTGAGGGCTGCTTGACTATCCGAATAAATTTGGATAACCTTGCCATGAAGCTTCTTTTTGAGACAAAAGTCAACACAGAAGCAGATAGCGGCAATTTCCGCCTGAAAAACATAGCATAAACACCAAGGCTTTCACAGAAGCCGAGATTGCTAGTAAGACAATACATACCCGAACCAGATCCAGAGCGGGTCTTAGACCCATCGGTAAACCAGACGATTTCTCCTCTGGTCCCGAGGGTACTATGGTTGGCCCACTATGTACGGCTTGGATAATAAGTATTGAAAGACTTACTAAAATGCAGCTTCGTAGCCATTATATCAGAACCCATTAGGTAGACAGGTAACTGACATGAAATATTCCGATAGATCTTGGTGTGGCTATTAACCCAAATATTCTGGTTGAGCCTATAGGCTCCCATGGCAGCAGCTTCTTCTATAAAAAGATGAAGAGGAAGAATGTTCAGGAGAATTTCTAGAGAAGCACTTGGGGCTGTTCTCATAGCTCCTGTGATGCTGACACAAGCCAGCCTTTGAAGGGTGCGCAGATCACTCTGCACAGTCTTAATTTGGACTCTAGGCCACCAGAACACTGCAGCATAAGAGAGCAATGGTCTGATGATCATGGTGTACAGCCAGAAGACCCCATGACCTGCTGACTGCACTCCTGGTTCTCCAAAGTAACATCTTAGCCTTCTTAACTATAGAGTCAAGGTGGGGCTTCCATGTTAGTTTGTTGTCAAGAATAACACCGAGGTACTTCACCTCCGTGCTTTCGCTCAAAATAGTCCCGAATAAGGAGATATTATTAAAAGAGTTTTGCAGCCTTTTACAAGTAAAAGGAACAAGAAACGTTTTATTAGGATTAACCGTAAGATCAACTTCCCTGCACCAGTTTTCTACTAATGCAAGAGCCCTTCTCACTAAATCGCTAATAGTATTGGGGAACATTCCCGTGAAGATGATGGCGATATCGTCGGCATAGCCGAAGCAGCGACACCCATCCCTGTTTACCCTCACCAAAAGCTCATCCACAACCAGGCACCACAACAGAGGTGATAGAACACCACCTTGCGGGCAAACACGGCTGGTGGTGATCATAAGGGATTCACCAAGCAGGGAGGATACCACCACACGATTCGTCAGCATAGCTTTGGTCCAGAGACACAGAGTGTCATTCATGCCAAAGCGCTTTGCAGCCTTCATGATGACTGCACTGGACACCTTATCGAAAGCGCCCTCTATACCGGAACCGGAACCGGAACCGATAAAGGAAAAATTTAGGTACCGTAACCGGATCTGAAACCGAGATAGTCCAAAAAAAGTAAAACCGTTGCTTCCCTATTATTTACACACTGAATTTCAGAAACACAACATTGTTGTCCGTTTCGATTGGGTTATTCAATACCCCTTCTACTCCATAACCATTGGGATCTTCTGCGAAATAACTGTTTTAACATCTTGCTCGATATAAGTCTAGTCTATTTCGGTGACATAGCATAATCGGTTCATAAAACATAATAATTCCATTAATTTATCATTGTTTGTAAGGATCGGTTAATTCGGGGAGGCGTCAGAGCGTATAATAACAGAAAATATTTAAAAAAAAACCATCAGAAAGAACAAAACTTGAATCAAATTATTAGGTATAAAATCATAAAAATAAATATATACAATGTATAAACACAAATTCACCAGTCAATCGAAAAATATAAAAATGGACTTGCAAAATTTCATAATGTATCAAAAATAATTTAAAGGGTATAAAAATAGTCGTGTATGTAAATTGAACTACATGGCAACCTTAATTTATTTAGATTGCAGTCATGGAAGTGATAGAAGGGATACGAATCAGATCTCATATTTTAGTTCTCGATAATTACGCGTATCGCAAAAATTCTACTAGAAATGGGACCTTGTATTTAATTTGTAGACCTGGTGCTCAGTACGAAGTAGAGACGAGTCGGGCCCCCGATTGAGTCGGGCTTTCTATGCCCGACCGGCCCGAGCCCACTTCAGGCCGGGTAATGCAAAAATAAATTTAATTTTTACGGGTTGGGTCAGGTCGGGTCGGGTCGGGCAAATTTAATTTTTGAAAACTTCTCTTTCGATTCGTTTTGGTTTTACTTTTGATTTCATGGCAAGCTTTTCTGTAAAGTCATTACGCTTGCCGAACTTGTTTTAATGTAGCGCTTTCGTCACGAGATACGTAGGAGTTCAGTTCAGTTTTGAAGGCTAGATCTTTATAAAAAGGGCGACTCGTCGAATTTTAATAGATCTTTATATAAAATACGAGAGGTCACGTGATAACGTTAGATTCATCGTGCAGTTAAATTTAGAGAGCCCACGCATATTTTGGTTTTTGTTGAGCTCGCGCGAAAACGCTCGAGACTCTCTACACGGAAATATTAGGAAGCGCGCGAGCCCGCTTACGCTTAAATATCAAGACGCGCGTGGAACTTTTTAACAAGTTGAATAAGACATAAATAGAGTTAATGCGAGCTAGGAGCAATTAACAAACACAAGGAGAACGCAGCTAGCCTTTAAACACGCTAACGAAGGGTTGTGTTCGAATTTCATTGGACGAGCGTCACGAGCCTTTACGCTGAACGTTTTACGGGCGGGGGGAAGACAATTTCCGAATTTTCCCCTTCCGACGGCAGCAGGCGCTAAAGCGTCTACCCAATGAAAAACGTACACAAGAAATTCCACGACTTTTGACGGGGTGCGTTCTCCTTGTGTGGGGTGTTGTGTTTGTTGCTCCTAGATGCTAGCAACAATTGGCTATGATAGTTGAACGTCTCTTACGTCACGAGTGACGCGCCGGATACATCTAAACAAGACGGCCAATGTTACTTTATAGAAAGGCCTATTTGCAAGTCGCGTGTCTCGGGGTACTTTGAAAAAATTCTAGATATTCCCGCGTCACAAAAGAGTGACGACCGTGTATTTTCCAGAACGGGACTGACACTTGGTCCTCGAAGAACGAATTTAAAAAGTTCAACTCTTTCGCAACAAATTGTTCTTCACTAAAATTGTTTAAATAAATAAATGCCTCTTGTTATATTTTGTATTGCATATCTACATCTACACTATATAATAAAATAAAAAAAACCTACATGCTATGGGTTGCGGCGGTTCTTCGGGTCTTATCGGCAATTATCTGGTTTCCGGGCCGGGCCGGGCAAAATCGATTTTTTATTTTTTCGGGTCGGGTCGGGCAAAATTATATTCATTTTTACGGGTCGGGTCGGGTCGGGCAAAATTTATTTTAAAAAATTTCGGGTCGGGTCGGGCAAAATTTTATTTTAATTATTTTGGGTTGGGTCGGATCAGGCAAAATTAATTTTACATTTTTCGGGTCGGGCCGGAAAAGTGGGCCCGACTCGTCTCTAGTAAGAAGCATAGGCTGTACTGAGGAGAAACGCCAGTGAAGGGCTGTAGTTTTCACACCTTCCAAAATGGTGCGACGGCGGTCTTCGATTTCGTAATTCTCCGTCAGGTGTTGCAAATTTATTTCTGATCACGCTCGACATAGCAACTTTATTAAGTGAGAACAAGCCGATAATTTTGGGCCCGAGGCAGGATCAAAGTGAAAACTTCTCGCCGTACTCAGGTGCCCTTACAAAACCTCAAAACTAGCCCCAATGACCAGCCTCGGTATTTCTTCGGCACGATAAACTGCAGGGCCGGCGCCATAGAGTAACCCACTCACAGAGTGGAAGGCTATCAGTGAAACCTGTTAACACTTTTCCAGCGCAACGTAATGTTTTCGAGGTGTGAAATAAACAATTTTGCTTAAAGTTTATGTACAATATCTATATAAAACGAAAGTTTATATTCTAACAAATGTAAAAACAACACCATCGCTCTTTGGACTATATTTATTAACGGCTCAAAAACAAGTTGGCCCGTTGGGAAGAATGTTTCATGCGCTTCCATAGGGCCTTCCACTCTATGTGAGTGGTTTACTCTATGGCCGGCGCTAGGAATGTCTGTCTTCAAAATGAATTATGATTATGGCCTTGAGTTTAGCGCCAATAAATGCGTCATCTTTCCAGCCATTCTTGTCAATGCGGAGCCTGAACCACAATGCAAAATCCGGGACAATCCCGTCCCAATATCAAATTCCCGCGAATACTTGGGTATTACCTCAACCACGGGAAAGGATTACCTCGAAGTTCACGAGAAAAAGCTCCGAAAGAAAGCGACTTCCCTAATGGGCGCGATTAAACACAAGGGCTCACACTCGTATAATCCCTACACCGTCACTCGTACTCTGTGGAAATCAGTGGCAGTCCCATCACTCACGTATTGCAACGAGGCCATTTGCGTATCGATGGATACTATTCGAACATTTGATCAGGCTCAGACGGGAGTTGGGAAGATGGCTGTTGGTGTAAATTTCATCACTGCGAACTCGGCTATTAAGGGTGAAATGGCGTGGTCTTTGTTTCACGAAAGAGAAGCAAAAAGTAAATTGCGCTACCTCGGACGCCTTCGCTTTATGGAGGAATCTCGTCTCGTCGATTCTATGTATAAATACATCCGAAACACAGGCCTTCGAACAAAATGGGTCACTCGGACGACGTACCTCGACGGGGCGTATGGGTCCGCGGTCTCTCGCGCAAATGTCTCAAACCTCCGGGAGTGGAACCAAGCGATTGATTGATACATCGGTGACAAAACGTTCGAACAATAACTGGCAAAAAGATATTAATTCCCACCAGAGCATGAAATTATACACGCGGAAATCCAAACCCAACCTGGAGCAGTTTTATGATAACGATCGACGAAGTCATCTTTACTTTCAGGCCAGAACCGGCGTGTTACCAACTGCTAGTCAGTTCGCGGATATTTTTGGTGCCAAACCAGGATGTTTATTGCGTGGTTCGTCTGTATCAGACGTGTACCACCTGGTTATACATTGCACTGCGTTCGCGAGTTATCGCCTCCCATTGGATCCCGAGCGCCCTAATGACACTGAATTCCAAGCGCACCTTGGTTTTTATTCGACATCGGTGATGGACTGGGAACCTATAAATTCCACAAAAATCATTTTGTATGAGTGGGATAAAGCCCGCATCCAAACAACACCTTCGAACTGAACAATTCTCGAGGACATTACCTAGCCATAACGCATCAATTATTGTCCAAATACGCGGAAAACTAAAATAGTTAATTTGTGTTCAATGCTTCACATTGGCCCAAATAATTAATTGATGTTCAACGCATCAAGTATTGTCCAAATACGCGGAAAAGTAAAATAGTTAATTGATGTTCAATTCTTCACAATGGCCCAAATCATTTATTGATATTCAATTAGTATAGACCAAAATGAAAGTTTGTTTTCATGTGTCCTACTGTATCTCGGGGTAGAACAGCCAGTGATATCTCCTGATAATACCAGTGAAAATTGAAAAATACCATTCCCGATAACTTTTAATTTAGATGTTTGCGGATAATAATTAATACATCATTAAATTCAGCGTAAAAAATGCTACCAATAAATCAAATAAAAATCGAAAAATAATAGGGGGGGCTATTCTTCACATTGGCTGTAATCGCTAGTATCGCTGATAAATTATCATAAGAGTAAGTATTTTATTAAAAAACGGTTTGATTTTTTTATGATTTTAATTCGATTTTTTAATGTGTCTTTTACAGAGGTAGGAAGACAATATGTTTGATTAAAATCCATTTTGACTTATTACCTTTATGGTGTCTTTTGTCTTCACCTTCACTCTCACTGAATGGTGGACCATAGACTAAGAAAGGTCTATATATATATATATATATATATATATATATATATATATATATTTTAAAAACTCTATACATACACAATTATTTGCAATTATAGAATAAAATAAAATAAAAATTTTCACTTTCAAGATTAAATCCTAAAAACACTTTTTGGTATCCCGCACGTAGCGGGGGTTTCTTGTTCCCCCGTTCTTAGCGACATTATTTGGGATCCCACCGCTAGCGGGGGTTTTAGGTTCCCCCCGTTCTTAGCGACATGTTCTTGGATCCCGAAGTTAGCGACACTTATTGGTATCCCGCACGTATCGGGGGTTTCTGGTTCCTTCGTGAGTAGCGGCATGTTTTAGGATCCCGAAATTAGCAACACTTATTGGCAACCCACCCTTAGCGGGGGTTTCTGGTTCCCCCAAACTTAGCGGCATGTTTTGGGATCCCGCAGTAAGCGACACTTATTTGTATCCCGCACTTGGCGGGGGTTCTGGTTCATCCTTACTTAGCGGCATGTTATGGGATCCCGCAATTAGCGTCACTTATTGGTATCCCGCACGTAGCGGGTCTTCTGGTTCCTCCGAACTTAGCTGCATGTTTTGGGATCCCGAAATTAGCAACACTTATTGGCAACCCACCCTTAGCGGGGGTTTCTGGTTCCCCCGAACTTAGCGTCATGTTTTGGGATCCCGCAGTAAGCGACACTTATTTGTATCCCGCACTTGGCGGGGGTTCTGGTTCATCCTTACTTAGCGGCATGTTATGGGATCCCGCAATTAGCGTCACTTATTGGTATCCCGCACGTAGCGGGTCTTCTGGTTCCTCCGAACTTAGCTGCATGTTTTTGGATCCCGAAATTAGCAACACTTATTGGTAACCCACCCTTAGCGGGGGTTTCTGGTTCCCCCGAACTTAGCGTCATGTTTTGGGATCCCGCAGTAAGCGACACTTATTTGAATCCCGCACTTGGCGGGGGTTCTGGTTAATCCTTACTTAGCGGCATGTTATGGGATCACGCAATTAGCGTCACTTATTGGTATCCCGCACGTAGCGGGTCTTCTGGTTCCTCCGAACTTAGCTGCATGTTTTGGGATCCCGAAATTAGCAACACATATTGGTAACCCACCCTAAGCGGTGGTTTCTGGTTCCATACGTACTTAGCGGCATGTTTTGGGATCCCGCAGTAAGCGACACTTATTTGTATCCCGCACTTGGCGGGGGTTCTGGTTCATCCTTACTTAGCGGCATGTTATGGGATCCCGCAATTAGCGTCACTTATTGGTATCCCGCACGTAGCGGGTCTTCTGGTTCCTCCGAACTTAGCTGCATGTTTTGGGATCCCGAAATTAGCAACACTTATTGGTAACCCACCCTTAGCGGGGGTTACTGGTTCCCCGAACTTAGCGTCATGTTTTGGGATCCCGCAGTAAGTAACACTTATTTGTATCCCGCACTTGGCGGGGGTTCTGGTTCATCCTTACTTAGCGGCATAATATGGGATCCCGCAATTAGCGACACTTATTGGTAACCCACCCTTAGCGGGGGTTTCTGGTTCCCCTGAACTTAGTGGCATGTTTTGGGATCCCACAATAAGCGACACTTATTTGTATCCCGCACTAAGCGAGTGTAACTGGTTACCCTTATCATTAGCGATATGTTTTGGGAACCCGCAGTTAGCGACACTTATTCGTATCCCGCACTAAGCGAAGTTTCTGGTTCCCACCGTGCTTAGCGGCATGTTTTGGGATCCCGCAGTTAGCGACACTTATTCGTATCCCGCACTAAGCGAAGTTTCTGGTTCCCACCGTGCTTAGCGGCATGTTTAAGGATCCCGCAGTTAGCGACACTTATTCGTATCCCGCACTGAGCGAAGATTCTGGTTTCCTCCGTACTTAGCGGCATGTTTTGGGATCCCGCAGTTAGCGACACTTATTCGTATCCCGCACTTAGTGAAGTTTCTGGTTCCCTCCGTCCTTAGCTTCATGTTTTGGGATCCCTTAATTAGCTACACTTATTGATATCCCGCACTAAGCGGGGTTTCTGGTTCCCACCGTGCTTAGCGGCATGTTTTGGGATCCCGCAGTTAGCGACACTTATTCATATCCCGCACTGAGCGGGGATTCTGGTTCCCACCGTGCTTAGCGGCATGTTTTGGGATCCCGCAGTTAGCGACACTTATTCGTATCCCGCACTGAGCGGGGATTCTGGTTTCCTCCGTACTTAGCGGCATGTTTTGGGATCCCGCAGTTAGCGTCACTTATTGGTATCCCGCACGTAGCGGGTTTTCGGGTTCCCTCCGTCCTTAGCTTCATGTTTTGGGATCCCTTAGTTAGCTACACTTATTGGTATCCCGCACTAAGTGGATGTTTCTGGTTCCCCCGTTCTTAGCGGCATGTTTTGGTAACCCGCACTTAGCTTTGTTTTCTGGTTCCCCCTAAATTAGCAGCGTGTTTTGGGATCCCGCAGTTAGTGACACTTATTGGTATCCCGCACTAAGCGGGTTTTCTGGTTCCTCCGAACTTAGCGGCATGTTTTGGGATCCCGCAATTAGCGACACTGATTTGTATCCCACACTAAGCGGGTTTTCTGGTTCCTCCGAACTTAGCTGCATGTTTTGGGATCCCGCAATTAGCAACACTTATTGGTAACCCACCCTTAGCAGGGGTTACTTGTTCCCCCGAACTTAGCGGCATGTATTGGGATCCCGCAGTAAGCGACACTTATTTGTATCCCGCACTAAGCGAAGTTTCTGGTTCCCACCGTGCTTAGCGGCATGTTTTGGGATCCCGCAGTTAGCGACACTTATTCGTATCCCGCACTAAGCGGGGTTTCTGGTTTCCTCCGTACTTAGCAACATGTTTTGGGATCCCGCAGTTAGCGACACTTATTTGTATCCCGCACCAAGCAAGGTTTACTGGTTACCCCCATCATTAGCGATATGTTTTGGGAACCCACAGTTAGCGTCGATTATTGGTATCCCGCACGTAGCGGGTCTTCTGGTTCCTCCGAACTAAGCTGCATGTTTTGGGATCCCGCAATTAGCAACACTTATTGGTAACCCACCCTTAGCGGGGGTTTCTGGTTCCCCCGAACTTAGCGGCGTACTTTGGGATCCCGCAGTTAGTGAAACTTATTGGTATCCCGCACTTAGCGGGGGTTTCTGGTTCCCCCTTACTTAGCGGCAAGTTTTGGGATCCCGCCGTTAGCGACACTTATTCGTATCCCGCACTAAGCGGGTTTTCTGATTTCCTACGTACTTAGCGGCATGTTTTAGGATCCCGCAGTTAGCGACACTTATTTGTATCCCGCACAAAGCGAAGTTTCTGGTTCCCACCGTGCTTAGCGGCATGTTTTGGGATCCCGCAGTTAGCGACACTTATTCGTATCCCGCACTAAGCGGGTTTTCTGGTTTCCTCCGTACTTAGCAACATGTTTTGGGATCCCGCAGTTAGCGACACTTATTCGTATCCCGCACTTAGTGAAGTTTCTGGTTCCCTCCGTATTTAGCTTCATGTTTTGGGATCCTTTAGTTAGCTACACTTATTGATATCCCGCACTAAGCGGGGTTTCTGGTTCCCTACGTACTTAGCGGCATGTTTTGGGATCCCGCAGTTAGCGACACTTATTTGTATCCCGCACCAAGCAAGGTTTACTGGTTACCCCCATCATTAGCGATATGTTTTGGGAACCCACAGTTAGCGTCGATTATTGGTATCCCGCACGTAGCGGGTCTTCTGGTTCCTCCGAACTAAGCTGCATGTTTTGGGATCCCGCAATTAGCAACACTTATTGGTAACCCTCCCTTAGCGGGGGTTTCTGGTTCCCCCGAACTTAGCGGCGTACTTTGGGATCCCGCAGTTATTGAAACTTATTGGTATCCCGCACTAAGCGGGGTTTCTGGTTCCATACGTACTTGGCGGCATGTTTTGTGATCCCGCAGTTAGCGACACTTATTTGTATCCCGCACAAAGCGAGGGTAACTGGTTACCCCCATCATTAGCGATATGTTTTGGGAACACGCAGTTAGCGACACTTATTGGTTTCCCATACTTAGTGGGGGTTTCTGGTTCCCCCGAACATAGCGGCATGTTTTGGGATTCCGCAGTTAGAGTAACTTATTCGTATCCCGCACGTAGCGGGGTTTCTGGTTTCCTACGTACTTAGCGGCATGTTTTGGGATCCCGCAGTTAGCGACACTTATTTATATCCCGCACTAAGCGAAGTTTCTGGTTTCCTCCGTACTTAGCGGCATGTTTTGGGATCCCTTAGTTAGCTACACTTATTGATATCCCGCACTAAACGGGGTTTCTGGTTCCCCTAAATTAGCAGCGTGTTTTGGGATCCCGCAGTTAGCGACACTTATTGGTATCCCGCACTTAGTTGGGGTTTCTCGTTCCCCTGTACTAAGCGGCATGTTTTGGTACCCCGCACTTAGCTGTGTTTTCTGGTTCTCCCTTTTTAGCGGCGTGATTTGGGATCCCGCAGTTAGCGACACTTATTTTTATCCCGCACTAGGCGCAGGTAACTGGTTTCCATCATCATTAGCGATATGTTTTGGGAACCCGCAGTTAGCGACACTTATTGGTATCCCACACTTAGTGGGGGTTTCTGGTTACCCCGTTCTTAGCGGCATGTTTTGGGATCCCACAGTTAGCGTCACTTATTGGTATCCCGCACGTAGCGGGTCTTCTGGTTCCTTCGAACTTAGCTGCATGTTTTGGGACCCCGCAATTAGCAACACTTATTGGTAACCCACCCTTAGCGGGGGTTTCTGTTTCCCTCCGTTCTAAGCTTCATGTTTTGGGATCCCGCAGTAAGCTACACTTATTGGTTACCCACCCTTAGCGGGGGTTTCTGGTTCCCTACGTACTTAGCGGCATGTTTTGGGATCCCGCAATTAGCAACACTTATTGGTAACCCACCCTTAGCGGGGGTTTCTGGTTCCCCCGAACTTAGCGGCGTACTTTGGGATCCCGCAGTTAGTGAAACTTATTGGTATCCCGCACTTAGCGGGGGTTTCTGGTTCCCCCTTACTTAGCGGCATGTTTTGGGATCCCGCCGTTAGCGACACTTATTCGTATCCCGCACTAAGCGGGTTTTCTGATTTCCTACGTACTTAGCGGCATGTTTTAGGATCCCGCAGTTAGCGACACTTATTTGTATCCCGCACAAAGCGAAGTTTCTGGTTCCCACCGTGCTTAGCGGCATGTTTTGGGATCCCGCAGTTAGCGACACTTATTCGTATCCCGCACTAAGCGGGTTTTCTGGTTTCCTCCGTACTTAGCAACATGTTTTGGGATCCCGCAGTTAGCGACACTTATTCGTATCCCGCACTTAGTGAAGTTTCTGGTTCCCTCCGTATTTAGCTTCATGTTTTGGGATCCTTTAGTTAGCTACACTTATTGATATCCCGCACTAAGCGGGGTTTCTGGTTCCCTACGTACTTAGCGGCATGTTTTGGGATCCCGCAGTTAGCGACACTTATTTGTATCCCGCACCAAGCAAGGTTTACTGGTTACCCCCATCATTAGCGATATGTTTTGGGAACCCACAGTTAGCGTCGATTATTGGTATCCCGCACGTAGCGGGTCTTCTGGTTCCTCCGAACTAAGCTGCATGTTTTGGGATCCCGCAATTAGCAACACTTATTGGTAACCCTCCCTTAGCGGGGGTTTCTGGTTCCCCCGAACTTAGCGGCGTACTTTGGGATCCCGCAGTTATTGAAACTTATTGGTATCCCGCACTAAGCGGGGTTTCTGGTTCCATACGTACTTGGCGGCATGTTTTGTGATCCCGCAGTTAGCGACACTTATTTGTATCCCGCACAAAGCGAGGGTAACTGGTTACCCCCATCATTAGCGATATGTTTTGGGAACACGCAGTTAGCGACACTTATTGGTTTCCCATACTTAGTGGGGGTTTCTGGTTCCCCCGAACATAGCGGCATGTTTTGGGATTCCGCAGTTAGAGTAACTTATTCGTATCCCGCACGTAGCGGGGTTTCTGGTTTCCTACGTACTTAGCGGCATGTTTTGGGATCCCGCAGTTAGCGACACTTATTCATATCCCGCACTAAGCGAAGTTTCTGGTTTCCTCCGTACTTAGCGGCATGTTTTGGGATCCCTTAGTTAGCTACACTTATTGATATCCCGCACTAAACGGGGTTTCTGGTTCCCCTAAATTAGCAGCGTGTTTTGGGATCCCGCAGTTAGCGACACTTATTGGTATCCCGCACTTAGTTGGGGTTTCTCGTTCCCCTGTACTAAGCGGCATGTTTTGGTACCCCGCACATAGCTGTGTTTTCTGGTTCTCCCTTTTTAGCGGCATGATTTGGGATCCCGCAGTTAGCGACACTTATTTTTATCCCGCACTAGGCGCAGGTAACTGGTTTCCATCATCATTAGCGATATGTTTTGGGAACCCGCAGTTAGCGACACTTATTGGTATCCCACACTTAGTGGGGGTTTCTGGTTACCCCGTTCTTAGCGGCATGTTTTGGGATAACACAGTTAGCGTCACTTATTGGTATCCCGCACGTAGCGGGTCTTCTGGTTCCTTCGAACTTAGCTGCATGTTTTGGGACCCCGCAATTAGCAACACTTATTGGTAACCCACCCTTAGCGGGGGTTTCTGTTTCCCTCCGTTCTAAGCTTCATGTTTTGGGATCCCGCAGTAAGCTACACTTATTGGTTACCCACCCTTAGCGGGGGTTTCTGGTTCCTTCGAACTTAGCTGCATGTTTTGGGACCCCGCAATTAGCAACACTTATTGGTAACCCACCCTTAGCGGGGGTTTCTGTTTCCCTCCGTTCTTAGCTTCATGTTTTGGGATCCCGCAGTAAGCTACACTTATTGGTTACCCACCCTTAGCGGGGGTTTCTGGTTCCCTACGTACTTAGCGGCATGTTATGGGATCCCGCAATTAGCGACACTTATTGGTATCCCGCACTTGGCGGGGGTTCTGGTTCATCCTTACTTAGCGGCATGTTTTGGGATCCCGCAGTAAGCTACACTTATTGGTTACCCACACTTAGTGGGGGTTTCTGGTTAACCCGTTCTTAGCGGCATGTTTTGGGATCCCACAGTTAGCGTCACTTATTGGTATCCCGCACGTAGCGGGTCTTCTGGTTCCTTCGAACTTAGCTGCATGTTTTGGGACCCCGCAATTAGCAACACTTATTGGTAACCCACCCTTAGCGGGGGTTTCGGTTTCCCTCCGTTCTTAGCTTCATGTTTTGGGATCCCGCAGTAAGCTACACTTATTGGTATCCCACCCTTAGCGGGGGTTTCTTGTTCCCTACGTACTTAGCGGCATGTTATGGGATCCCGCAATTAGCGACACTTATTGGTATCCCGCACTTGGCGGGGGTTCTAGTTCATCCTTACTTAGCGGCATGTTATGGGATCCCGCAATTAGCGACACTTATTGGTATCCCGCACGAAGCGGGGGTTTCTGGTTCCTTCGTGATTAGCGGCAGGTTTTGGTATCCCGCACTTAGCTGGGGTTTTCTGTTTCCCCCGTACTTAGCGGCATGTTTTGGGATCCCGCAGTTAGCGACACTTATTTGTATCCCGCACTAAGCGAGGGTAACTGGTTACCCCCATCATTAGCGATATGTTTTGGGAACCCGCAGTTAGCGACACTTATTGGTATCCCATACTTAGTGGGGGTTTCTGGTTCCCCCGTACATAGCGGCATGTTTTGGGATTCCGCAGTTAGAGTAACTTATTCGTATCCCGCACTAAGCGGGGTTTCTGGTTTCCTACGTACTTAGCGGCATGTTTTGGGATCCCGCAGTTAGCGACACTTATTCGTATCCCGCACTAAGCGAAGTTTCTGGTTTCCTCCGTACTTAGCGGCATGTTTTGGGATCCCTTAGTTAGCTACACTTATTGATATCCCGCACTAAACGGGGTTTCTGTTTCCCCCTTTTTAGCGGCGTGATTTGGGATCCCGCAGTTAGCGACACTTATTTCTATCCCGCACTAGGCGCAGGTAACTGGTTCCCACCATCATTAGCGATATGTTTTGGGAACCCGCAGTTAGCGACACTTATTGGTATCCCACACTTAGTGGGGGTTTCTGGTTACTTCGTTCTTAGCGGCATGTTTTGGGATCCCACAGTTAGCGTCACTTATTGGTATCCCGCACGTAGCGGGTCTTATGGTTCCTCCGAACTTAGCTGCATGTTTTGGGATCCCGCAATTAGCAACACTTATTGGTAACCCACCCTTAGCGGGGGTTTCTGTTTCCCTCCGTACTTAGCTTCATGTTTTGGGATCCCGCAGTAAGCTACACTTATTGATATCCCGCACTATCGGGGTTTCTGGTTACCTACGTACTTAGCGGCATGTTATGGGATCCCGCAATTAGCGACACTTATTGGTATCCCGCACGAAGCGGGGGTTTCTGGTTCCTTCGTGATTAGCGGCAGGTTTTGGTTTCCCGCACTTAGCTGGGGTTTTCTGCTTCCCCCGTACTTAGCGGCATGTTTTGGGATCCCACAGTTAGCGTCACTTATTGGTATCCCGCACGTAGCGGGTTTTCTGGTTCCTCCGAACTTAGCTGCATGTTTTGGGATCCCGCAATTAGCGTCACTTATTGGTATCCCGCACGTAGCGGGTCTTCTGGTTCCTTCGAACTTAGCTGCATGTTTTGGGACCCCGCAATTAGCAACACTTATTGGTAACCCACCCTTAGCGGGGGTTTCTGTTTCCCTCCGTTCTAAGCTTCATGTTTTGGGATCCCGCAGTAAGCTACACTTATTGGTTACCCACCCTTAGCGGGGGTTTCTGGTTCCCTACGTACTTAGCGGCATGTTTTGGGATCCCGCAATTAGCAACACTTATTGGTAACCCACCCTTAGCGGGGGTTTCTGGTTCCCCCGAACTTAGCGGCGTACTTTGGGATCCCGCAGTTAGTGAAACTTATTGGTATCCCGCACTTAGCGGGGGTTTCTGGTTCCCCCTTACTTAGCGGCATGTTTTGGGATCCCGCCGTTAGCGACACTTATTCGTATCCCGCACTAAGCGGGTTTTCTGATTTCCTACGTACTTAGCGGCATGTTTTAGGATCCCGCAGTTAGCGACACTTATTTGTATCCCGCACAAAGCGAAGTTTCTGGTTCCCACCGTGCTTAGCGGCATGTTTTGGGATCCCGCAGTTAGCGACACTTATTCGTATCCCGCACTAAGCGGGTTTTCTGGTTCCCTCCGTATTTAGCTTCATGTTTTGGGATCCTTTAGTTAGCTACACTTATTGATATCCCGCACTAAGCGGGGTTTCTGGTTCCCTACGTACTTAGCGGCATGTTTTGGGATCCCGCAGTTAGCGACACTTATTTGTATCCCGCACCAAGCAAGGTTTACTGGTTACCCCCATCATTAGCGATATGTTTTGGGAACCCACAGTTAGCGTCGATTATTGGTATCCCGCACGTAGCGGGTCTTCTGGTTCCTCCGAACTAAGCTGCATGTTTTGGGATCCCGCAATTAGCAACACTTATTGGTAACCCTCCCTTAGCGGGGGTTTCTGGTTCCCCCGAACTTAGCGGCGTACTTTGGGATCCCGCAGTTATTGAAACTTATTGGTATCCCGCACTAAGCGGGGTTTCTGGTTCCATACGTACTTGGCGGCATGTTTTGTGATCCCGCAGTTAGCGACACTTATTTGTATCCCGCACAAAGCGAGGGTAACTGGTTACCCCCATCATTAGCGATATGTTTTGGGAACACGCAGTTAGCGACACTTATTGGTTTCCCATACTTAGTGGGGGTTTCTGGTTCCCCCGAACATAGCGGCATGTTTTGGGATTCCGCAGTTAGAGTAACTTATTCGTATCCCGCACGTAGCGGGGTTTCTGGTTTCCTACGTACTTAGCGGCATGTTTTGGGATCCCGCAGTTAGCGACACTTATTCATATCCCGCACTAAGCGAAGTTTCTGGTTTCCTCCGTACTTAGCGGCATGTTTTGGGATCCCTTAGTTAGCTACACTTATTGATATCCCGCACTAAACGGGGTTTCTGGTTCCCCTAAATTAGCAGCGTGTTTTGGGATCCCGCAGTTAGCGACACTTATTGGTATCCCGCACTTAGTTGGGGTTTCTCGTTCCCCTGTACTAAGCGGCATGTTTTGGTACCCCGCACTTAGCTGTGTTTTCTGGTTCTCCCTTTTTAGCGGCGTGATTTGGGATCCCGCAGTTAGCGACACTTATTTTTATCCCGCACTAGGCGCAGGTAACTGGTTTCCATCATCATTAGCGATATGTTTTGGGAACCCGCAGTTAGCGACACTTATTGGTATCCCACACTTAGTGGGGGTTTCTGGTTACCCCGTTCTTAGCGGCATGTTTTGGGATCCCACAGTTAGCGTCACTTATTGGTATCCCGCACGTAGCGGGTCTTCTGGTTCCTTCGAACTTAGCTGCATGTTTTGGGACCCCGCAATTAGCAACACTTATTGGTAACCCACCCTTAGCGGGGGTTTCTGTTTCCCTCCGTTCTAAGCTTCATGTTTTGGGATCCCGCAGTAAGCTACACTTATTGGTTACCCACCCTTAGCGGGGGTTTCTGGTTCCCTACGTACTTAGCGGCATGTTATGGGATCCCGCAATTAGCGACACTTATTGGTATCCCGCACTTGGCGGGGGTTCTGGTTCATCCTTACTTAGCGGCATGTTTTGGGATCCCGCAGTAAGCTACACTTATTGGTTACCCACACTTAGTGGGGGTTTCTGGTTAACCCGTTCTTAGCGGCATGTTTTGGGATCCCACAGTTAGCGTCACTTATTGGTATCCCGCACGTAGCGGGTCTTCTGGTTCCTTCGAACTTAGCTGCATGTTTTGGGACCCCGCAATTAGCAACACTTATTGGTAACCCACCCTTAGCGGGGGTTTCTGTTTCCCTCCGTTCTTAGCTTCATGTTTTGGGATCCCGCAGTAAGCTACACTTATTGGTTACCCACCCTTAGCGGGGATTTCTGGTTCCCTACGTACTTAGCGGCATGTTATGGGATCCCGCAATTAGCGACACTTATTGGTATCCCGCACTTGGCGGGGGTTCTGGTTCATCCTTACTTAGCGGCATGTTTTGGGATCCCGCAGTAAGCTACACTTATTGGTTACCCACACTTAGTGGGGGTTTCTGGTTAACCCGTTCTTAGCGGCATGTTTTGGGATCCCACAGTTAGCGTCACTTATTGGTATCCCGCACGTAGCGGGTCTTCTGGTTCCTTCGAACTTAGCTGCATGTTTTGGGACCCCGCAATTAGCAACACTTATTGGTAACCCACCCTTAGCGGGGGTTTCGGTTTCCCTCCGTTCTTAGCTTCATGTTTTGGGATCCCGCAGTAAGCTACACTTATTGGTATCCCACCCTTAGCGGGGGTTTCTTGTTCCCTACGTACTTAGCGGCATGTTATGGGATCCCGCAATTAGCGACACTTATTGGTATCCCGCACTTGGCGGGGGTTCTAGTTCATCCTTACTTAGCGGCATGTTATGGGATCCCGCAATTAGCGACACTTATTGGTATCCCGCACGAAGCGGGGGTTTCTGGTTCCTTCGTGATTAGCGGCAGGTTTTGGTATCCCGCACTTAGCTGGGGTTTTCTGTTTCCCCCGTACTTAGCGGCATGTTTTGGGATCCCGCAGTTAGCGACACTTATTTGTATCCCGCACTAAGCGAGGGTAACTGGTTACCCCCATCATTAGCGATATGTTTTGGGAACCCGCAGTTAGCGACACTTATTGGTATCCCATACTTAGTGGGGGTTTCTGGTTCCCCCGTACATAGCGGCATGTTTTGGGATTCCGCAGTTAGAGTAACTTATTCGTATCCCGCACTAAGCGGGGTTTCTGGTTTCCTACGTACTTAGCGGCATGTTTTGGGATCCCGCAGTTAGCGACACTTATTCGTATCCCGCACTAAGCGAAGTTTCTGGTTTCCTCCGTACTTAGCGGCATGTTTTGGGATCCCTTAGTTAGCTACACTTATTGATATCCCGCACTAAACGGGGTTTCTGTTTCCCCCTTTTTAGCGGCGTGATTTGGGATCCCGCAGTTAGCGACACTTATTTCTATCCCGCACTAGGCGCAGGTAACTGGTTCCCACCATCATTAGCGATATGTTTTGGGAACCCGCAGTTAGCGACACTTATTGGTATCCCACACTTAGTGGGGGTTTCTGGTTACTTCGTTCTTAGCGGCATGTTTTGGGATCCCACAGTTAGCGTCACTTATTGGTATCCCGCACGTAGCGGGTCTTATGGTTCCTCCGAACTTAGCTGCATGTTTTGGGATCCCGCAATTAGCAACACTTATTGGTAACCCACCCTTAGCGGGGGTTTCTGTTTCCCTCCGTACTTAGCTTCATGTTTTGGGATCCCGCAGTAAGCTACACTTATTGATATCCCGCACTATCGGGGTTTCTGGTTACCTACGTACTTAGCGGCATGTTATGGGATCCCGCAATTAGCGACACTTATTGGTATCCCGCACGAAGCGGGGGTTTCTGGTTCCTTCGTGATTAGCGGCAGGTTTTGGTTTCCCGCACTTAGCTGGGGTTTTCTGCTTCCCCCGTACTTAGCGGCATGTTTTGGGATCCCACAGTTAGCGTCACTTATTGGTATCCCGCACGTAGCGGGTTTTCTGGTTCCTCCGAACTTAGCTGCATGTTTTGGGATCCCGCAATTAGCAACACTTATTGGTAACCCGCCCTTAGCAGGGGTTACTTGTTCCCCCGAACTTAGCGGCATGTATTGGGATCCCGCAGTAAGCGACACTTATTTGTATCCCGCACTAAGCGGGGTTTCTGGTTCCATACGTACTTAGCGGCATGTTTTGTGATCCCGCAGTTAGCGACACTTATTTGTATCCCGCACAAAGCGAGGGTAACTGGTTACCCCCATCATTAGCGATATGTTTTGGGAACCCGCAGTTAGCGACACTCATTGGTATCCCATACTTAGTGGGGGTTTCTGGTTCCCCCGTACTTAGCGCAATGCTTTGGTTTTCCGCAGTTAGAGTAACTTATTCGTATCCCGCACTAAGCGGGGTTTCTGGTTTCCTACGTACTTAGCAGCGTGTTTTGGGATCCCGCAGTTAGCGACACTTATTCGTATCCCGCACTTAGTGAAGTTTCTGGTTTCCTCCGTACTTAGCTTCATGTTTTGGGATCCCTTAGTTAGCTACACTTATTGATATCCCGCACTAAGCGGGGTTTCTAGTTCCCTACGTACTTAGCGGAATGTTTTGGGATCCCGCAGTTAGCGACACTTATTCGTATCCCGCACTTAGTGAAGTTTCTGGTTCCCTCCGTACTTAGTTTCATGTTTTGGGATCCCTTAATTAGCTACACTTATTGATATCCCGCACTAAGCGGGGTTTCTGGTTCCCTACGTACTAAGCGGAATGTTTTGGGATCCCGCAATTAGCGACACTTATTGGTATCCCACACTAAGCGGGGTTTCTGGTTACCCCCGTACTAAGCGGCATGTTTTGGTATCCCGCACTTAGCTGGGTTTTCTGGTCCCCCCTTTTTAGCGGCGTGATTTTGGATCCCGCAGTTAGCGACACTTATTTGTATCCCGCACTAAGCGAGGGTAACTGGTTACCCCCCTCAATAGCGATATGTTTTGGGAACCCGCAGTTAGCGACACTTATTGGTATCCCATACTTAGTGGGGGTTTCTGTTTCCCCCGTACATAGCGGCATGTATTGGGATTCCGCAGTTAGAGTAACTTATTCGTGTCCCACACTAAGCGGGGTTTCTGGTTCCCCCCGTACTTTGCGGCGTAATTTATGATCCCGCTGTAAGCGACACTTATTGGTATCCCTCACTTAGTTGTGGTTTTTGGTTCCCCCGTTCTAAGCGGCATGTTTTGGTATCCCGCACTTAGCTGGGTTTTCTGGTTCCCCCTTTTTTTCGGCGTGATTTGGGATCCCGCAGTTAGCGACACTTATTCGTATCCCAAACTAAGCGAAGTTTCTGGTTTCCTCCGTACTTAGCGGCATGTTTTGGGATCCCGCAATTAGCGACACTTATTGGTATCCCACACTAAGCGGGGTTTCTGGTTCCCCCCGTACTTTGCGGCGTAATTTATGATCCCGCTGTAAGCGACACTTATTGGTATCCCTCACTTAGTTGTGGTTTTTGGTTCCCCCGTACTAAGCGGCATGTTTTGGTATCCCGCACTTAGCTGGGTTTTCTGGTTCCCCCTTTTTTTCGGCGTGATTTGGGATCCCGCAGTTAGCGACACTTATTTCTATCCCGCACTAAGCGAGGGTTACTGGTTCCCACCATCATTAGCGATATGTTTTGGGAACCCGCAGTTAGCGACACTTATTGGTATCCCGCACTTAGTGGGGATTTCTGGTTCCCCCGTTCTTAGCGGCTTTTTTTGGGATCTCACAGTTAGCGTAGATTATTGGTATCCCGCACGTAGCGGGTCTTCATAAGCTCCTCCCAGGTCTGAGAGGCAGTCACGATGTCATCTACGGGCCTGTTGCAAAAGCCCTAGCCAAACTGCTTGCCCATGGAATTTAACATGTGCGATTCAAGCAAAGCAGACTTTGCAACGAGCCCTAAGTATACCAAAATACCAAAGCGTTTTACATACCGCAGGGCCCTACTCACTAGGCGCTGAAACGTGGCCGGAGCACCAGTTAACCTAAAAGGCATCACCAGAAACTCAAATTTCTCCTCCCTAGTAATGAAGGCGGTCTTCGCAACATCCTTAGGAGCCATCTCTACCTGCCAGAACCCGGACTTAAGGTCCAGCCGATTGATATATTTAAAACGTCATTGATATGGGGAATAGGAAAAGGATCACCAAAGGTAACCTTGTTAACTAAAGTAAAATTGATACAGGGCTGTACCTCCCCATTTTATTCCCTTTTAACTACACCGGAGAAGCCCAGGGATTTTTCGAAGAATCGAAGGACGAATGACCACCGCTTAAGCATCTCAGCGACCTCCTTATCAATCAGGTCATTTTTGTGCGAACTACGGGGAAATGGTTGTCTCGGAGACTGAACAGTCCCAGGTTTAAATCTAATACTATGACGCAGAACCCACGAACTTCCTTCTTCCAAGGAAAACAGGGAAGAAAACTCCTGGCACACGTTCAACAAATCCACCGATGATCATCACCCAACTGGCCCACCACCAGCTCTCCGAGATTCCCCAAAAATTTATATAATGCATGTTATTTATAAGGAATTGGAAAGAAAATGTTAACTTACTTATAGTAGGTATCTTGCTTGAAAAAAAATATTTTGGCATGTCTCATAAGTAAGGCGATCTTTCCATACATATTCCCAGACAATGGTATGCAACTGGCTAGGGTTACGTTTCCAGTATTTAAGCTATGGAAAAGAGGTTGAATCATCCATTTCCCCTATACAGGAAGTTAAATAAAATATTTGCAGTTGTGATTAAAGATTACAAATTAAATTCAATTCAATAGATGGAAACATACTTTAGTGTGCCTTTTTGCATCACTCCCAGGTCCAGAACATTGGTACAAAATATGTATGGCAGTTCCATACAATTTTGTTTCATAATTGAGTGACTCAACAGCCAAACCATTCGTCAAATGGGATACTGGTTCTAAATTAGAAATATAGAGAAATTATTTATTGAATGTTTCAAAATGAGAAGAGTAACAATTTATAAGGTCTAGGTTGTCTTTCATATGTTTTTGTTGGTTGAATGAAAGTTACATTATCCGTTTGGTTTTTAAAGTCTCTAAATATTTTAATATCAGTTTGTGTGTGTTTGAAGTCTATTTTTGACACAAACGTTTCAGTCTGACACCCATATGACCTGGTCTTTCTCAATGCTGAATTATTAGATGGATTTTCCTTTCTGAGTTTCAATTAGATTTAATAATTAAATCACAATCCTAAAATATAGCTTTCTAAATTCACATACAGTTTGCCAAGAAGGAATAGTAGGAATTGATCCCCTGTCATCCCTCTTTTATTTCTTTCCAATTGGAATGAATTATAGGACACTTCATTCAAAGTAATTATGTGTTTAGAGCCTAACAATGTTCACAAATTAGTAGAATTAAATGATGTTACCTGAACTCTTTGCGATTTTTCTTATGAAATCGCGAAAATTAATTAAGTAAATTATAAGTATGAAGTATTTATATTTATCAAAACAAAACGAATCACGAGATATTTGTCTACACGAAAGTCAATATGAAGCAGACAGCCTGTTATGCGTTCTATAAAAAATGCACAACCCACATTCAGTAAGTGGATTTCAAATTATAATATGTTTTTGTATAATACGTCACAAAAACAAACAATCAGCAGCCAGGGATCTGATTTTAGGATCCATTGTAGCTTAGCAGCTTGTTTAGATTTTGTACTAAGTCGACATCTATTGACCGAATTTCGAAACTTACACCTAGAAGAAAAATAATTTTACCAATATTTAATCTTCATTTCATAAACTTACCTTCATAAATTGTTAAAAATATGAATTTTTATACTTCTTCTAATCCTTCTTGGGGAAGCTTGATGTTTTATAACCATCGAAATTTTTAATGTGAAAATGAGTGAAGTACCTACCAAACTTTGAAAATAAATTAGCGCTGTGGTTGCTAAACAATTGATTTTTGTTTATTCATGACAAATCATTCAGATTTTTAATTATATATAAGCCATCGAAGAGCTACGGGAGAGAGCCCTCGAAGCTTTTCGTGTTGTAACGCCAGAAATGACACAAAAAAATGCTTCATCGTTCCCAAATGTGTTTCGCAGTGGACGGCGAAATCTTTGAATTATTTACAATAAACCTTAAAGTTTTTTTTATCGATAATCCGAAGCGTTAATTCCAAAAAAAGAACAGTTTTGTTATCTTCTTATTTTCATTTCAAAATAAACTATGGCCTTCTACGCCCAACAGGTCTTCTCTCAAGCAATCAAAACTCGGTGAAAAATAATCGAATTTTGAACGAACCATTTGTATTCTTACTTTTTCAATATGCACTTAAATTTTTTGGTGGACATGTTTGGCCTAAGACCTACCGGTAATAAAAAACTGAAATTCTAAAACGCCCATACGTACTTACTTATTCAATTGATTGTCATCCGTTGTATGAGTAGTTAAGCCCCGTCTTCCTAGCCAACCGCAGGGGTCGCACTGTGCCTCCCCTCGTGTGCACAGGTGCGAATGGGGGGAATGAAGCGGCAAATCACGTTTCCCTCCCCCCACGCGTGCATGCCACGTGTTCATCAGTGTGTAAAACAGAGTTTTAGAAAAAGGGTGAATAATTAATTAGCCTAATTATGGACCTGTCAATCAAGTTACCTAGAGTAGTGCTTCTAACCGAGCAGTTTGTTTTATACGCGTAACCGATTATCCGACTTTTATATCAACCGCAGATTAAACAGGCAGCCGTATATTTCCGAAAACCGTAGATAACAGCTGACTGCTGGGCGCAATCCGATAAGTGTTAAGACCAAACAGATGATATCTATTTTTAATCTATTTCTTTTAACCGAAATAACCGCCGTGGAGCCGACAGATCGCGATTGATAAGCAAAAAGTATATGTGATACGGAAATAGACGAAATTTTTGATAGATAAAACAAATTAATTTAAAAAAGGCATTAATCTTATACGCCCCATGCTATTTTTATTGCGTAATTTGTTAATGGGTGGGTTCGCGCGATATATTTATGTCGATGTAGCTGAAAATAGTCACGTATTTCAGTACTAGGACAAGCACGACATAGTTGGTTTTGGTGGTATGGCCACTTTCTCGCTTCCCGAGACCATGGAGGTTGATAACACCGACGCCGACAAGGTGCACCGTTACCGTAGCGAGGTCTGGAAACATTTTAAAAAGGTGAATGAAACCCAACCGGATGGCTCGGTTACGATTTTTTCAAAATGTGTCCATTGTTCTGGATAAGTCTTTAAATATAAATTTAATACGCGTTGCTGTCAAATTGTGATAATTAACTTACATGTGCTCTTTTGAATCTCGGTAGTGGTAAATATTGTCAAGATGCAAAAACCAACAAGAGCACGGGCAACATGAGGCGGCATTTATTTAACAAACACACAGAAAAGGTTAATCGGACAATGTTTGTCAGGACTTACGCTAGACCTATAGATAATTCAGTTAAAATTCCACAAATGCCTACCGAACAGGTGAGGTCTTAAACTTACGCGCCATTATCTACCACACTTTTTAATATTGTTATTGTTTAGAATTTTGAAAGTACTACCGTAAACCCAAGGTTACAGTTTTTGCGTTTTGTGGTATTATCGGATCAATCGTTTCAAATAGTTGAAGATAAAAGTTTAAGAGAATTGCTGTACGCGTTTAATCCGTTAATGTTTCTTAACCATTTACAAATAACAGATGCGACTTTAAAAAACGATATTGTAAAAGAATACATTTTTGAAACGGAAACCATTACCAATTTCGTTAAGGTAAAGACCTGGACTCTCGAAAAATATAAACGTCTAAGTTCGATTTTATGTCATAGAATATTGAGGGTCAATTGTCCTTCACACACGATTGTTGGACATCAGCCAATATGATTCCTTTTGTTGCTGTAACATGCCACTGGGTGGATAAATTGTGGAATGGGTAGAGCTGCTTGTTAGGGTTTATGTACTTTCCCGGGCGCCACACGGGAATTAATATTTGTAACAAATTTCTAAGCCTTCTACGTGAACGACAAGTAAAAAACGTAATTAATACAAAAAAATCTTAAAATATCAAATTATTTTGAAGCTATTAAAACTTTCGTTATTACCTTTAAGGTCTTAGCTGTGACAATGGATAACGCAGCGAACAATGAGGCATTTACCCAAGAATTAACTGCCCGATCAGTTGAATTAGGTTTTCGCTTTACCCCAGATAATCGAATCCGTTGTTTCGCTCACATTTTAAATATAGTCGTGCAAGACTTATTGAAAATTTTGAAGTCCGATGCCAAACATGACACTGACTTCGATTTAAATTTAACGGAACCAAATGACCCAATTGAAAATAAGGAAATAAGTGTTGGCATGGCGGTGACCAAAGTACGGGTAACGCTTTTAAGTATTTTGGAAGTTAATTGTTTTTTATTTCTAGTTGAGGAAAATAGTGACCGCAGTTCGTGTGTCACGAACCAAGTCGGATCAATTCTCCGAACTGAACCTGGTCTTTCTGATAATAAACTTATTTTGGATGTAAAAACACGATGGGGATCTACTTTTGAAATGATAAAGATGGCTGTGACTCACAGAGCGGTATACATTTTTAATCGTATAATGCCTAAAACTTAGCGTCTGGTGACGCTAACTTTCTTTTCAGTCGATATAATCAATTTCTACCACGGACAAGGATTTGTTCAACTTCCATTTACTTGATGGTGAATGGTTGTTGTTGGAATCGTTGATACTTCTTCTACGGGTAACATAAATTCAATCGTTTAATTATATCTGATTAAAGGGGGTGTAAACTTGGTCTTTCGACCGGGTCGGTCAAGCTTCCAATAAATGCCACTATCGCCTTGGTTTGAAACATTCGTTTTTTTGTCCGTTAAAGACGCCTTGGGTTATACTCACTTTCATTTGTAAATTGAATGTTCTGTTCCAGGAATTTGATTTTGCCACAAAACGTATATGTCAAGAGAATTATCCTACGGCTGCTACAATAATGCCAATGTTTAAACTGATCTTGGATAATTTGGAAAAATCCAAAAGAGAATCAAGTGGAGTAATGAAAGACGCGACGTCTAAGGCATTCGAGAAACTAACGACGTATTTTAAACATTCGGATACCTCTGCTTTATGGGTTGCTATGGGTAAGATTTTAAACCTTAATATAGGCAAATTGTCAAACACCAGAAGTAAATTAACTTGTTCATACCTAAACTACCTAACTTAAAACCAAGTAGCGAGAAATGAGGGCTTTTTTCTTGATGTACAGCAATGAACCCTACATTGAAGCTAGAATGGATTAAGGATCACTTTGACGCCAAATTTTGCAAATAGGTGAAAGATACAGTAGTATCAGTGTTTCTCTCTCATTAAGAAGAAGGACAAATAAGCTGGGTGGACGACGCTCAAAACGGACACAGTTGTCCTGACATTCACGCAGGAGTAGACATTTCGGCCCTCTATCCAAAAATAACCAAACGAAGTACCAAGGCTAAGGCGTCTGAATTATTGATCTATTTGAAGGAAGTAGTTGCACCGCCACATACAAACATTTTGCAGTGGTGGAAGGTAAATTAATTTCATAGCTGTTAACCAGAATACGTTTTGGCAGTTGACCTTGAATGTTTTTACCATAGTTACACGAAAATGAATTTAAGAAGGTTTCTTGCACGGCTCGTGACTATCTCGGAATTCCTGGGTCATCAGTCGCTTCTGAACGACACTTTTTTCAAGGGACGGACGTGGTAACCCATAAACGCGGTTCCCTGAATCCGGAAACTATTTCGGCGATTCTTTGCTTAAAAAACTGGTGGAGTCGTTGAAATAAACTGATTAAACCTGTAAACATTATAACTTGAAATAAACAATACTTGTAGCAAGCAATTACATAAATTTTAATTACTGAAGCTCATTGAAAGTCGTAGAATAGATATCTGGTAGGAGTATCCGTATATTTATCTAGTTTTCAAACGAAAAACAGATCAGATAGAAAATTCGGATAGACAAATCAGTTATCACCTGATTAGATAAAACTTTGAGCAGATTACCAAATTTATCTGCTTAACTGTTTAAAGAGGTATCCGATATAAGACACTGGTAACAGATTGCCGTATTCGGATAAAAGTTAGAAGCACTAACCTAGAGTACGTGTTTTAAAAAGGGTGCATATTAATTTTGGCGGGAACAATGTTTGGGGGTAAAATTTGTATCGTGTTATAACCTGTCATCCGTTAGGAAGAATTTCAGGGATCATTGCCCTATTGGGAAAAAAGTTGTTGCTATATGCTTCGTCTACAAATAATTGCCTTTTTGGCGGTTTAGGGGTAACGTTTTTATCGTGTGATTGTGCGGCAGGTGAATCTCTCCATTATACGGAGGAAGAGAAAATGTCAGATGATAATATTATTGATTATATTAACGAACTTATTGTGAGATGCAAAAAGCGCTTCATTTGGATCAAATTCAATTTAAAACTGAAACATTAAAACAAGCTTTATATGAATAAATGAATCTCAGAAACGTAATTTTTCTTCACAAATCAAGCTTAAACTTTTTCTACACTCTTAAAACAGTTGGGTTAAATATTTTGGGTTGTTTTAGTTTTAACCCAAAAATGGCTAAAATTGACTAATTTTGGGTTATGGTTTTTCTTACATTTTGTTCTGGGTCAAAAAACTGGGTCGAAATGTCTAACCCAAAATTTCGGTTATTTTTTAAACCCATTCTGGGTTGTTATTAACCAATTTTGGGTCACATGTTCTTACAACCCAAAATTGAGTTAAAAATTCGCGGTAAAATTAATTATGACGTCACTATCGTAACGATGCGTCAGTTCGAGTGAGTGAATGTTGATTTCATTCTTTTTACCTTTTCAATTATACGGTGAAGATAATTAGTTTAATGACTTTATTGTGCAGCATCTTCATAATAAATATTTAGGGTAAAAGTCATCCATGAACAGGTCCATTCAAGGTTATTTCCCCAATAAGCCTAAACATGCATGCTTCAAAGTGTTAGGCTTAAGTGTTGCCAGAATAACAAAAAGTAGTAATAATAATAAATAGACCCATGCACAATTGCAAAAGCAGATTGCGTTCTATAATATATGTTTTAGTAAATATTACATATACCAAATGCGCCTAGATCGTGGAAATAGATGTATGGTCTTCTTAAAATTATTGAATATGATAATCTACCATAACCAAATTAACTTAAAAATCATAGATGATTCCAACCATTGGGAAAAATTTAATTTTTGTAAGCTCAATAGCGAACGGGGCTGAATATCTATGGTTTTGAAGAAAGTTGGAAGTACGCTGTAAAGTACACTATATCGAACAAAAAACACTACTTGGTAAATACAAAAATATTTCATACAATATTTCTTTGTTTATGACCTCTTTGCGATAAACTGCCCAAGTGGTCAAACACAAAGAGATTTATATCCAATCTAATTACTCATAGAAGTGAAGAGAAGCACATTGTGAAAAAACTTAATTAAAAGAGACTTAAACAGTTTTAAATTCACAATATATTTATTTATAACATCCAACGTTTCGGAGGCACTCTTCCACCTTCTTCAGGGATTTTTACAAGTCTGACGATATAATGGTAAAACTTCTAACTATTAAGCGCACAAATGTTTTTCGTCCCAAATTTTTACCATTATATCGTCAGACTTGTAAAAATCCCTGAAGAGTTAGTAATATATTTATAAATAAAAATATTGTGAATTTAAAACCGTTGAAGTCTTTTTAATTTATTTACTCATACATATCAAAATTTTCATCTATTAAACCTGATACTTTGTATGTATAAATTAATTTTCAAATTTAATAGGTCTCTTATAATATGAAGTTTAGTAAAAAAAATTCACTTTCGCTTAACCGAATTTACAGCCATTGGGTTAATTAAAATATATTACTAACTCCAAGTCATTTTACCAGTTGTACCTTTTAAGTGGGAACATTCAAAGATGTAATTTTTACTACATAGCTTAATAGAAAATTAATCTAATTGAAATATTTCAGTTGGTTAATGGCCTCTTTGCGATGACACTGCCCGAATCATGAAACACAGTTTATGGGTAATTCCCACGCTAACACTTTTATAATTTTTTAAAAATCAAATCAGTACCATAGTATGGTACTGAATTGATTTTTAAAAAAATTATAAAAGTTTTAGTGTCAGAAATATCCATAAAAGTGCTAGTCTGTGAAAGTTTCATAAATGTTTCGTAAATCCTGTTGATTTAACAAGGGATGAAGATCAAAAACCTCCTTTTTAAGAGCAAGATTTGACTAATTATTTTATAAATAGCCACAATGAGTCTGAAATAGGTCAGAAATAGAGGTATGATATAGAAATTATTTTTCAAAAACATTTATAAAAGTGTTATTGTGGGAAATATCCATAAAAGTACCAAAACCTCAGTTACTTTTACAAGGGAAAATAACTAAAAATCCTAATTTTTAAGAGCAGGATTTAACTAGTGATTTTACTAATAGTAAAAATCAGTTTGAAATTGGTCAGAAATATAATATAATAATATAATATAGAAATTATTTTTCAAAAACATTTATAGAAGTGTTAGTCTGTGAAAGTTTCATAAATGTTTCGTAAAACCCGTTGATTTAACAAGGGATGAAGACCAAAACCTCCTTTTTATAAGCAGGATTTGTCTAATTATTTTATAAATACCCACAATGAGTCTGAAATAGGTCAGAAATAGAGGTATGGTACTGAATTTATTTTAAAAAAATTATAAAAGTGTTAGTGTGGACAATATCCATAAAAGTACCAAAACCTCTGTTACTTTCACAAGGGTAAGAAATCAAAAATTGTCATTTTTAAGAGCAGGATTTAACTAATAATTTATTTAATAGCCACAATGAGTCTGAGATAGGTCAGAAATAGAGTTATGGTTTCAGTCTCATTTTTGCTATTTATAAAATAATTAGTTAAATCTTGCTCTTAAATATGAGGATTTTGGGTCTTCATCCCTTGTTATACAACGGGTGATACGAAACATTTATGAAACTTTCACAGACTAGCACTTCTATAAATGTTTTTGAAAAATCATTTTTTTATCATACCTATATTTCTGTCCTATTTCAAACTTATTTTTACTATTTGTAAAATTATTAGTTAAATCCTGCTCTTAAAAATTAGGATTTTTGATTACTTTCTATTGTAAAAGTAACTGAGGTTTTGGTACTTTTATGGTTATTGCCCCCACTAACACTTTTATAATTGTTTTTTTAAATCAATTCAGTACCATAGCTCTATTTCTGACCTATTTCAGACTAATTGTTGCTATTTATAAAATAATTAGTTAAATCCTGCTCTTAGAAATGAGAATTTTTGGTCATTTTCCTTTGTAAAAGTAACTGAGGTTTTGGTACTTTTATGGATATTTCCCACACTAACACTTTTATAAATGTTTTTGAAAAATAATTTCTATATCATACCTCTATTTCTGACCTAATTCAGACTCATTGTTGCTATTTATAAAATAATTAGTCAAATCTTGCTCTCAAAAATTAGGATTTTTGGTTTCTTTCCTTTGTAAAAGTAACTGAGGTTTTGCTACTTGTTGCCCATTGTGAACATCAGTTTATTTATGAGATTTAACTTTTAAGTAATTAAATTAACGAAAATTACTAAATTTGTGAGACTGAATTTTCGTGAATCTAAGATGTATTCAGCCAAAATGTGTAATAATTATATTTTTCACATAAGTTTAACAACTTGTTAAAATTTTTCGTAATTATAGTTTCATTTTTTTAATCCTAATTTCACTGAACTTTTAAATCTAGTCTTTCATTGTTATTTTTTAAGATAATATACTTTTATATAGCGAGGCTGAACTTTTTATAATTTGTGAAGCAAAAAGCAGTTTTAAGTCAAATTCCTTTTCATATGGTTTGTATGTTTTTTAAGTTTTGTAATAAACAATATTTAATTGGTTTTACCACAGTTTAATATTAGTATTTTGCTGACAGTTGTGGTAAAATACAGGTATCTTAAAAATTTGTAACATAATAGTTCTGTTGAGTTAAAATTTTAACTTAAAAAAACCAAGGAACAATATAATTTTTAAAATACAATAATGTCATAATTTAACTATTTACAACAACATTTTGAAAATAAAAAAATTTCCTAAGTGATTGAGTTTGGTATTTATTGATTGTATTCACAAAGGGTAGATGAACGGGCTAGGTTATACCTGCTTAGGCTAGAAAGGATTCTTTTAGGTGAATCAGAGATCGTAACATTCTTAGTAAAAGAATCAAAACTAAGTTTCGGTATATATAAACTAAATGAATGTATTTTTAAGCTAAATGTCAGTAAATACAAGTCCAGTATTATGACTATTTTATATATAGTCTGGAAACCAACTATTTTTGTGTCCCTTTGTAACCCAAATATGGATTCCTTCAGAGTTTTGTTTTGTAAGGCAACCAAAATTGGGCTGTTATTGACGGGATATTAACCCAGTTAAGGATTAAAATTTAAAAAAGACCTCAAATAGGACTATTATTGTAACCAATAATGGGTGGTTTGGGTAAAAAAAAGCCGAAAATGGGTTACTATTGCAACTAAAAATGGGGTGTTTCAGTTTAAAAAAGAGCCCAAATTGGGTTATTATTGCAACCAAAAATGGGGTGTTTCAGTTTAAAAAATAGCCCAAATTGGGTTATTATTGCAACCAAAAATGGGGTGTTTCAGTTTAAAAAAGAGCCCAAAATGGGTTTTTATTGCAACCAAAAATGGGGTGTTTCAGTTTAAAAAATAGCCCAAATTGGGTTATTATTGCAACCAAAAATGGGGTGTTTCAGTTTAAAAAATAGCCCAAATTGGGTTATTATTGCAACCAAAAATGGGGTGTTTCAGTTTAAAAAAGAGCGCAAAATGGGTTTTTATTGCAACCAAAAATGGGTTGTTTCAGTTTAAAAAAGAGCCCAAATTGGGTTATTATTGCAACCCAAAATGGGGTGTTTCAGTTTAAAAAATAGCCCAAATTGGGTTATTATTGCAACCAAAAATGGGGTGTTTCAGTTTAAAAAATAGCCCAAATTGGGTTATTATTGCAACCAAAAATGGGGTGTTTCAGTTTAAAAAATAGCCCAAATTGGGTTATTATTGCAACCAAAAATGGGGTGTTTCAGTTTAAAAAAGAGCCCAAAATGGGTTTTTATTGCAACCAAAAATGGGTTATTTCAGTTTAAAAAAGAGCCCAAAATGGGTTTTTATTGCAACCAAAAATTGGTTGTTTCAGTTTAAAAAAGAGCCCAAATTGGGTTATTATTGCAACCCAAAATGGGGTGTTTCAGTTTAAAAAATAGCCCAAATTGGGTTATTATTGCAACCAAAAATGGGGTGTTTCAGTTTAAAAAAGAGCCCAAATTGGGTTATTATTGCAACCCAAAATGCGGGTTTCAGTTTAAAAAAGAGCCCAAAATGGGTTATTATTGCAACCCAAAATGGGTTGTTTTAGATATTAACACAGTTTTGGGTTACGAAAAATAACCCAGTTTATGTAATTCTTGTAACCCAACTGTGGGTTAAAACGTTACAACCCAACTTTGGGTTGCAAGTTCTAACCGTTTCTAGGTTGAAATTTAAATAACCCAAAAAAGGGTAGGGTAAATACTGACCCAGGGTTGGGTTACAAAAATAACCCATTTTGGGTCGATTTTAACCCAACTGTTTTAAGAGTGTACGTAAAATAGCAGGGAAAAATCTGAATGCCACTGGGAAAAATTGTGTTATTATTTTGATAATTATCTCTTCCAGAAATGGGCACTTTTTGCTAACTCGTGACCGATGATCAGAATCTGTTAACCAAATATCCGATCACTATTGAAAGGAACAATCCGGGTCGAAACTTCGGGAAAGTTTAATTTTGTAGGAATGCCTACGAATTGCGCGAGTTTAACTGTTTTATAATATTATTTCATTATGTGATTTTTAAATACCGAAATATCGAAAATTATATTTTTAAAGACTTTTTTAGGAAAATCAAATAAGAAAAACCATATTCTTGATCACTTTTTAAATTACTACTGTGAATGAATATTGGTTAAATCGTGTACGGAGTTCACGCAGAGAACATTTCAAAGAATTTCAAAGTTCAAAAATTCCGTTGTTATCTACCTATTGATATTATTTGCACAGTTAAGAAGGACAGTCAAATATGAACAAAATTATTTTTGAATACTTTTATCTATATTATCATTAATTTATTTATTTTACCCATGAACGTAGAACCGCTCTAGATATGTTTCTATCTCTGTCGGAAAGAGGCGGAACTATAAGCTCTGCCCTCTTACACGTGACGGATGTACTATAGTTACAACCTCGTCCCGTGTGTTTCGACCTCATTTCCTCTAGCTTTTAATTGCCTAAACAATTTGACGTAGTAGCGGCATAGCTTCGTAAGCCTTGCCTTCTACCGGATCGGGATAGCACCATACAGGTAAGGTACAGTTCTATATTCATGAGTAAAATGAATAAATTCATGATATTATTAAAGCAAAAAATCCCTTTTGAATGATTAAAAAATGAAGCGCTATATTTTAACCAAGACTGAATAAAACGAGAGTACGTGCATTGTGGCTGCCATTTTATTTACAACAATAGAGCACCGAAATAACAGTACAATGACTAAATCGCATTAAAGATAAATTCCTATGAAGCAATAGCGGTAGCACGACATTTATTCGTATTTTAACATTTAGATTTTATCTAAAAAATTCTACAAACTATCCTTAGGTAATTTCCAAAGGAACTCTAAAGATCAATTTAAAAATATGATTTCAAGTAACAGTTACGCAAAATACAGAGTAAATACATTTCCGTCTCCACCATGTTAAATCCCCATATTTTGCAACAATACTGTGTTAATATCGTTTTAATGAGAGTAGTTCTGTAGACTATATAATGGTAGAACGACCATCCTAAATCTAAATTACTAAAATATCCCAAGACAACGGTTTACAGGGGATTCAAACTTGGTATACAAGCACCACCCCCAGAGCGTTTAACCTCTCGACACTAAAAGCCTTTCCTGCGTTTTCATATAAATAATAAATAATAATCATCTAGGCTAATACCCAAGGCACCACCTTAGGCCTAAGTCATGATAATGGGTTATGTATATTCAGCTATTGAATAAGGGTAAGCAAAAATTGAGCTTGTGCACTGTATACTACATTCATCTTATTTTTAACGATTGAGATACAAAATAGCCTAAAAATGGCTAGTTCAGTAAAAATATTTTTTGTACACCAAAGCGGTATCACCCTCTGGTAAAAATTTTGAGCCGATAAATTTGTTAAGCAAGCTTTTCTAATAATTTAGGATTATCAAATAAAATACAGTTAATTATAAGGACCAAAAAACTTAAAGTACTGCTTCTTTATGCAGACCTTTAAAAATGATTTCTCCACACAATAACAAAAGCGTTATCAAAACTCCAAGGTACCATATTTGAAATACTGGGTGAAGAAAGCTGATAAACATTGCCTGAAATGCCATTGAATCTTCTCTTTCGAGAAATTTTCTTGATCCAAAATTTGTCAATCTTAACCTGGGCTCATTTTGATCAGTTTCCAAAAATGTCAGCATTCTACGAAAAACAGGGTTTAACTCTATTTATAAAATTTATGGTAAAAATATCAAAATCTTTACTTTAAATTAAGCATATATTTAAAAATAAATAAATGAAAATACACTTTTTATTTTCAACGCCATATAAAATAATAATCAGCTAGGCTAATAAACAAGGCACCACCCTAGGCCTTAATCATCGAATGACTTTTAAAGCTATTTATTCAGGTGGCCGGGTTACAATGCGTAGGAGGGTGGTGGCAAGCCCCGCATGGTACGTGAGCCAACAGCTCCCTACACTAACTACAACCGTTAACCTTTTCAAGTTTTAATGGAAGGGGAAACTGAAAAGCTCGGTTAAAAACCCCTTAAGCTGGGATCGAACCTGGCTCCTCTCGCTGCGAGGCGAAAGTGCAAGCAACTCCTCCACCCTACATTGTGTGCATCTTTGACTGTATTTTCGAACCAGAATTTTTACAGGGTTTTTACCAAGCCAAATTCATCCAGTAAAGCCTAGTTCACACTATACAATAAATTGGGTCACTTAATTAAAACCCACTAATTGTAAAAAAAGGAAATTGAACAGTGTGAACAGAAAAATTGCAACAAAGGTTTCAATTTTTCTGTTCACAATATTCAAATTTCTTGCATACAATAAGTTGGTTTCAGTTAAGTGGCCCAATTAATTGTAAAGTGTGAACTGGGCTTTAGTCTAATGCAGAATTTTCGACATGAAATTTATATTTTCAATATTAAACAATATTTGCTCACACCATTAATCGTGTTATTCTATTAAGGAATATTTTAACCCTACATTCATCTGGTTAGTCTTACGCAGAATTTGGAATTTTTGACGCGGCGCCACTTTAAAATAGTTGGTCTTGTACGGCTATTAGGCCAAATGGTTTATCATGTCATTCTTACACGGTATTTGCAACGCCCCATTATATAGTGAGTGCTTCTCTGTATTTGCGCCACCAAGTTCAATGTGTGAGCCTAGTTTTGAGTTATCGCCGCAAATTGAATTTTTTTAAATATGTTATTGATAAATAAACATTCCCTATATGTGAGCAGTTCATTGCAATTTATAGTGAAATTCTTCGCCAATTTTTGCATGGTGGTCGCTATTCAGCAGACATCTTTTACGCTCGGACTTCCGTTGAATTACAACGTTTGGATACTTATATCAAAAGTCAACATTTTAGCCAGAGATTCCAACAGTTGACCGGTTTCGCCTTTTTGGGGCTCATCAGTACTAGACCGGGAGCTAGCGACGAAACCCTCACGTCATAGTCTATAAAAATATTTACCAGTATATACTAAAGATATTATAACAAGGTTTAAAAAAAGGTTTGTCTTACTTAGCGGACCGGGGGCGTACGCCCCTGTCACCCATTTCAGCAGCGCTACTTTCTGCCCTATTTAATCCCACAAGATATATGCAGCTTTCTTTCTTTAAATTGTAGGTGCGAATCCCCAAAATAACATGCAAAATAATAAGATATAAATTTCAGGGGCTATCACAATTTAAGATAACTGTTTTTAAATTAATTTGTTGACAAAATTTATCCCATAAAATATATACGCAATTTTTTTTTAAAATGCTCGTCTGGACATCCGGAATAAGAAACACAAGAGTAAGACAAAAATTTCGGGGAATTAAGTGCTTTAAGACAAGTATTTTACCACCATGTACCGAAATTTACCATTTCAATATACAATGCATTTCACTCTCAATTGACAGCACGCGGGAACCCATAGGTTATCTATCTATCTCTTCACTCTTTGGAAAATACCAGAAGGGCTTATTTCGAAAGAAGACCTCTCCTTTATTCTAAGAAACCGCTGGACAATGGGCATCGATTGCACGTGGTTTTCCCACATTCCAAAATTTTAAATCGCCTTTTGTAGCGGACGGCAGTTTATTCTGGGAAGTTATTCGAGCAACTGCAGCAGCAAGCTAGATAGTTTTTCTTTTCCATGTAGCTATGTTCAATATTTTTAAATAGTATGAAAATATAGTTTAATTAATGGAGCAGGTTCTCGAAAAACTCGGTAGTGACCAGGAAGAGTGTGTTTGCATTTTACATATCGGAAATAATTCGGAAAAAGAAAAAGTGCTCAAGTTTACAACAACATCTTATGAAAAAGTTAAAAACTGTGCCTCAATTCGTCAGAAGCAGAAAAGTTCCAAGTATAAAAAGATACTAGAGATTCTTCCGGAAGTTGCCAACACCAAACATGGTTACCATTACCATTGTTACAAAAACTTTACCGCGATTTCCACCAGTGCGGTAATAAACAAAGGCAACAGTAAGAAAAACCCCTTAGTATCTCACAAACGTTCATCCAGGGAAAAAAACAATAACGATTTCCAAGAAAGTATCAATGGTGATAGAGTTTTGCCGCGAGTTTGTGTTTATTGCAGGAAACTTAACAAGAAAGTTAACTACAAGAAACAACCATTGATTCAGTGTTGCACTAAATGCTTGGAATTATCCATACGTGAAGCAGCAAATAAACTCAATGATCACAATTTGCTTACATTTGTCGGTGACCGCGACTTTGTAGCGTCAGAAGTATGTTACCATCCTTACTGTCACGCTTCGTACTCAAAACGCGCCAAAATTGCCCATGAAAAGAAAACTGATCCCAAGTATGGTACTTCAAATTGGCACGAATCTCGAAAAACCCATCAGAAAGTATTTTCCTTTCTTGTAGACCAAGTACAAAGAGAAGTAATTGACGAAAAGGGTGTAATTTCAGCAAACGAATTACACTCTCTTTATATTTCGCTTCTACAAGAAGAATTTAACGATGAACCTTACAACGGTCAGTACCAGCTTCAACATCTTAAAGATAAACTTCTTAAGCGCTTCTCGGGTAAAATTGTAATTGACTCCTCAAAGCCAAAACAAAGTATTATATACAGTCAAGAAATAGTTTCGGAATCGGCAATTATCTCATTGCGTGAGAAACTTAAATCCTCTAACCCTGGAAATTTAGTTAGAAAAGCAGGATACATGATACGAAGGGCAATTTTACAGATGGAGAAAAAGGAATTGCCTGATTCTTACACGTTAGAGCAGCTTCTACAAGGAGACGGTGATCCGCCACCTTTAGCAATTACGTTTTTTGAAGCATTAGTCGCTGGACCTTATGGTAAACCGTCCCCAAAATACCTAACTAGAATTCAGGCACTAGCGCAAGATACGCTATTTACCGTATCAAAAGGCCGGATTTTACCATCTAAACATGTTACTCTTGGTTTGGCGGTAAAAAGTATGACTGGAAGCAAAAAGATCATGGAGTTACTTAACAGACATGGTCACGTTTTGAATTATAATCGTGCCGAAGAATTTGAGACTCAGTTAGCGACTGATATCTCCGAATCGACCTCATACATGCCTAGGGGCTTAATATCGAAAAACGATCTAATTACGTGTACCGTATTCGACAATTACGACGAACTGACTGAAACCCTTTCCGGAAGAGGTACGCTTCATGAAACCGTTGGAATTTGTTTTCAAAATAAATGTGAAGACGAAGTCGAGCGTCTTGAACGTGCTCCAGGACCAGCCTCTTCTAAATCAGTTGAGGCGAAAAGAAAGAGGAAATTTCAGACGAAGGAAACCGTTCTGGAGCCGTACCGCAAGCGACCCAAAATGGACAACAAGACTTTCAACTTTAAGGAAATAGAAGCACCACCTACGTATTTGGAGGCCGAAAGAAGAGATCTTCTGTGGGTATTATCCTTGTCCTTTGAACTAAATAACATACCTATGTGGATTGGCTATAATTCGGCCACCGTTGTTGACTCAAGGCCGTTACAAACAGTGTGCTATTTAAAAAATTACGACGAAACATCCACGAATCCTCAGATGGTATTAGAAACGTTAAAAGTCACCAAAGCCATAACTGAAGAGTGTGATCAGCAGTACGGACTGGTAACTTACGATTTAGCAATTGCAAAGCCTGCCAGCCAAATTCAAGAAATGGAATCACCACGTTTTGAAAACCTCTTCATTAATTTCGGAGCTTTCCATTTATTTATGGCATATTTTTCTTCTATTGGAAAATTAATGGAAGAGTCTGGTCTGTCGCATTATTTAACCGAAACTGGCGTTCTTGCCGAAGGATCATTAAAAGGCTTTCAGTCGGGTCGTCATTTCAATCGTGCAAAAAGACTGCATCCAATCCTGGCCGCTGCGCTCGAAATTTTACATATCCGTCAATTCGCTTCTATGCACGAAGTTCCAGATGAACTAAGTCATTATCTACAAGATAGTTTCACTCGCTCGGCTAATCCTCTGGATGAAAATTTAGAGCCAGCTATCAAAACGTTTTTCCTGCAATACCAAGAGTTTAGTAATGAAACAAGAACCGGAAAGCATGGGTCGACGGCTCAGTTCTTTATACAATATGTAGATTTGGTTAAATTGTACCTAAAAATGTCACGAGCTGTCAGATTGGCAGATGTCGAATTGTTCACGTACTGTCTACCTCAGATGACCAACCTTTTCTTTGCTACTAATCACCACAACTACGCAAGATGGATGGTACGGTATTATTGCAATCTGTTAAACATTGATGAAACGCATCCAGGACTTAAAGAAATGTTTAAAAGTGGTGGTCTCTCTGTGAAACGTACTAATGTTCCGTTCTCAGGAACTCCTACAGATCAAACTTTGGAACAGACTGTCAATAGAGACGCGGCCAGTAGATTAACCGGGATAGCCTCGTTCACCAATTCGTTTTCAGCTAGATTGCGATGGACAATCACAAGAAGCACAAGATTCAAAATTGTTAACACAGCTAAAGAAATGGTTGGGTTAAATAACAAAGAAGACGTGACTTCAGAACTACGATCGTCTAGAATTTTGAAGGATACTAAAGATCTAAAAAATATTTTAAAATTTGCAGACTCGGCTATTAACCCATTCGGTTTAGACGTGGTAGACGATAATCTTTATAACATTTGCACTGGAAAAGCAGCTTCTTCCAATACCAAAGATTATTTACTCAATGTAAGAAACATGGGTCAAAAACTACGTCTTGATTTTCAACGTGAATGTGAATTATCTCCCTCGCGGTTTGAAAAACCCATCAAGCGTCAAAAGGTTTTGAACTTCGCATCGGAGGGAATATTGGCTAAATGTCGAAGCAAAGATCGAGTTCTGGAAGTGAAGATGACAAGTGGTATTTTCGGTCGAATGTGCTGTTTATCGCTAAAGCAGAACCTTGATATCTCAGTCATTTTACAGTACCCTCTCTCACCTATACCATTGTCATTAGCGCATCTCGATGGCTCACTTAAAAAAACTGACAAATCGCAGCTTTTGCATTCCCTAGAAAAGCGAGTTGAATCTGAAGGCCCTACACGTGTTGATTTAACGATAGTTGATGGCATGTTTTTCCTTCATTGTCTTCCTCTAAACCTACCACTGACTTTCGGAGATTTATCAGCAAGTATTTTGATACGGCTGTGCAGTTTGGGGTCGTCAGCAGTTACAATAGTATTCGATACTTATAAAAGCCCTTCGATAAAAGATTACGAAAGACGTAAAAGAAGATGGAATTCTAATCAAGAAAATATGGCCACATACGTTATAAGAGGCCCAGATCAACAGCGTCCGAAAGATTTACAAAAAGCCTTTCAAAACGATAGTTTCAAAGAAGAGTTCATTAAGTTCTTAGTTGAAGATTGGAAATTAGAAAAACATCGTGAAACTCTAAGGAATCGAGTTTTACACGCTGCATTTGATGAACTTTGTTACGAATATAGTTGGCAAGGAAATGTACTCAGAAATGATTTGCTTTGTAAACACGAAGAAGCAGATTCTAGAATGTTTTTCCACTTTTCCCACTTTTGTAAAGACCAAACGGGAAACTTAGTGGTGCGTTCATCAGACACTGATGTCATAGTGATTTTTCTGGGGAATTTGCATCCCATAAATCCTGAAGTTGCAGTATGGATGGATGTTGGTGTTAAAAATAATCGGAGATTTGTCGATTTAACACTAATAGCTAAGAAAATGGGATCAGCTTTATGCAAATCACTTCCAGGGTTCCATGTATTTACAGGATGTGATTACACGGCTTCTTTTGCGCGCAGAGGAAAGATACGACCTCTCAGTCTTCTTGAAAAGCACCCTGACATCCAGCAAGCGTTTAGCTCTCTTGGAAACGAAATAGAAGTTCAAGATTCGGTTATGAGTAAAATTGAAAAGTTCGTTTGCTTAATCTACGGAGAACGACGTTGCGATTCAGTAAATGAAGCTCGTGTTAATGTTTTTCAACGCCTATACGCTCCGAAGAATGTTTTAAAACCATTCGATAAAATACAAACCGCTGAGGCTAGCTGCTTTCCGCCATGTAGAAAGGTTTTGAAGGAAAAAGTGAAAAGATGCAACTACATCTGCAGGATTTGGAACAATCCAGAAAAACCTAATCCTGTTTCTCCCTTGTTTCCTACCGATTGTGGTTGGGAAAATACCGATAATGAAGGATTGAAACCACTTTGGTTTGAAGGTCCGTGTGCGCCTCCAACTTTAGAAGAGTGCTTAACAGACGACCGGGACGAAGAAGAAACCGAACAATTGCTACATTCGGACTCTGACGAATCAGATTATGACTAATTTTCTTTACTAAATAAAATATTTTTGGTTCCAATATAATGTGTCTAGTCATTGAAAAATTGTGGTTAGGGGTTATTAGGCAACTTTAAAAAATTATCTTTCCATAATTGAACTGTAATTTGCATTAAAGTAATTTAACTATTAATTTACCATAATTTAATTATAAATTAAAATAATGAAACTTAAATGTTTGGTGAAAAATCCTGGAACAGGTTTTAACTGTAAAGCGAAATCAACGTTTACTGCCTTTGGCTGTGGTATTAGGTTATATTTAAAATTTCGGTACATGGTGGTAAAATACTTGTCTTAAAGCACTTAATTCCCCGAAATTTTTGTCTTACTCTTGTGTTTCTTATTCCGGATGTCCAGACGAGCATTTTAAAAAAAAAATTGCGTATATATTTTATGGGATAAATTTTGTCAACAAATTAATTTAAAAACAGTTATCTTAAATTGTGATAGCCCCTGAAATTTATATCTTATTATTTTGCATGTTATTTTGGGGATTCGCACCTACAATTTAAAGAAAGAAAGCTGCATATATCTTGTGGGATTAAATAGGGCAGAAAGTAGCGCTGCTGAAATGGGTGACAGGGGCGTACGCCCCCGGTCCGCTAAGTAAGACAAACCTTTTTTTAAACCTTGTTATAATATCTTTAGTATATACTGGTAAATATTTTTATAGACTATGACGTGAGGGTTTCGTCGCTAGCTCCCGGTCTATACTGATAGGGCACTCTGAATGTTTATTAGTTTTACTGATATCGCCAGATTTCCGAGTAAAGCCACAGTTCCTGCACAGCACTGATGAGCCCCAAAAAGGCGAAACTGGTCAACTGTTGGAATCTCTGGCTTAAATTTTGACTTTTGATATAAATGATAAACGTTTGTTTTGAGGTTTTTATTATTATCGTTGTATTTGACAATTTGAAATCTATTACGGTGATATTGCTTCCGCGATTTGTGGCTTAAAATCCATCCTCTTTGCAACGAGTGTTATTTTAATCTAAAAGTTATTCGATATTCTTGGGAACAAGGAATAATGTCATACCTAAACCACCAGAATATCTTATTTTTTATATGTTTTATAGAGTCTTAATATGGAATTTTGTCAATTTTACTTTTCTCATTTATGAGATACCTAATTCTTCCGGGGACTCTTTACAGCGGTAAAATTTGGAAAAATGAGATTTCAACCAAACGATATCAAAATTCTTGACGTTTGAAATTCCACCATATTGATAATTATTTTTGTTTATTTTACATGAAAAATTACGATAATTTTTAATGATGTTTATGCGTTTGGCATATTCATGTAAATAGATAATTTTTGGTAGATAACAATTGAAGATAAACTTACAGATAATGTATTCTTTCGAGAATGTGGAATGGAATTCGATTGCTCATAAAAATATGTGAGCTGCCCCATTCGTAGCCTTTATTTCCGATATGTAACTGTCGTTTCACAGCTGTCTTATCAGCAAAAAAAGACTTCATAATTTGTATAATCCGAGCATCGTCGATGAAGATTGCTACCTTTCCAGCCAATAACTCTTCCAACACACCAGAATCGTATGAATCGCAATAATCCACTTTTTTTAAAACTTCACCGTATATTCCACCCTGGTTTTCCTGTAGATAAAATTGTTTTTAATTTATAAAAATTAGCAAGTTAAACTTAAATTTGGGTTTTATTTCAATAAATCAATTTTATAAAAGTTCTCTAAATATTATGAACTATATCCGTAAATTAATTGCTTTAATGTTAGTATACAAAATATTCTTATTAAATTCGGTTGTGTAATTATATTAAGTCAGTTAGTTTTGTTGACGAGCTGAATTAATAACGAAATACTGTTTTTAAAATTATTTTTCTAACTTGGTCAAAAGATTTCTTTTAAAGTAAGAAAGGGGAGTTAATGACTACCTACCCAGAATTTAAAATAATTGAGGCGTCAAAAGGAGAGTAAAAAGTAGATAGAAACTAAGGATGAATATAACAAGTTGGCAAGCCAAAATATACCTCTCCTCGGAAGAGATTTTAATTTTCAGTGAAGCGTAACTGTATCCGTGGTTCTGCGGTGAACGCTCACCTGTCGTTCAAGAGGGCTCGGGTTCGAATCCCGGCCGATTAAAAAATCATACTACGCCCAATGACAAAAAGAGGGCGCTTTTGGAAAAACCTTTTCCCTGATTCTAAGAAACTGGGTACGCAGTGATTACGCTTTGCCCCGAAAATGCGAACGCGTTCGCAGGCCTGACAGACAGACCCACAGACAGACAGACAGAAACGGTGGTTGTATAACCCCTCCTAGGGTACAAAGTTCCCTCGGAGAGGTAAAAACGGGACTATTATTGTGCATTCCAATTTTGAAAGGCGCGAGTTACACTAATTGATCGTGTAAAAGTCTTAAGTGGCAAAAATGCTTTTCATGCTTCCTCCAATAAAGAGGTTATACAGTGTATAACCTTTATTTTAACGATTCCTACTTCTTAAAGAAGTACAAAAATGAAACTCGCGTTACGAGATAGTTTATATTCAATTTTTAATTAATTTTTAACTTTGAAAAAAAAAGTCCTTGGCCATAGCGCGGGCTCTCTACTGGTATTTCTCAAACTATCCGGCAACGCGGGGACGGCCAATGGAAAGAGATTTTGACGCAATTCCACTTATAGCAATGGGAGAGCGCGCTTAATCATCCTTTCCGGAAGTGACGAGAGCCATCCGAAAAGCCGCTGCAGCTCGCTAACCTTAGTTCGGAATTTCATTGTAATTCGTAGCTAGTTCGTTTCGTTTTGGTATGGTTTTGGTTTCATCTTCGTTTTCACGATATCAATATTGCTATATAATTATATAAATTAATACTTTTTGGATTTCTTCGGTAAGTGTATTTGACGAATAACTTTTTCGATTATTATTTAGATTGTTTAGTTCTACTTTGGTATTAGATTCGCTACTTTAATTTCTTCTTCATCTTCACTAAATTATCTTGTTGTTTCCTGTTTTAGACGCTAAGCCAAATATATAAGGCTGAGCGGCATAGATTTTCTTTCCATATTCACAAATTTTGCAGAATTTAACTACGTACAAAACGAACTATTATAATAAATTTTCAAAATTTAGCATCTGGTAGCTTAGAAAATCAAGGTACAATTCAAAAACCTACAAAAATATCAAAACATAAGAACTAGGCTGAGCGAACTGCAGCGGCTTTTAGGATGGCTCCCGTCTTTTCAGGAAACTAAGATAAAGCGCGCCCTGCCATTGCCAGAAGTATTGTTGCGCCAAAATCTACTCCCATTGGCCGTCCTCGTAACGTCAGTATCATTTTTGTACTTCTTTTAGGAGTAGGAATCGATATAACATAGGCTATATAGGCTTTTCATTAAACCTTTACACGGAAAATTAAATCGCGAGTGAAGATAAATACTTTAAAGACTTTTAACCAGCTCTATTACGCCGTAAAAACCGACCTCCTTTTGGAAACGATCAAATCAAGTATTTATTACAATAAATATATTGAAAATCGACAAAGGCCCATCTATGACTCCTCAAACAAAGGAATATATTTTTAATTTTAAGTGTTGCAATATACAGAGTAAAATTGGCCAAAAATTCTTATAACTAAGTAATTTGTTTTATTTAAAATCAAGAATATATTTTCTAGCGCAAGAATAGCACATACATCAAAATAGTTAGCAAACTTCACGTGAGAATGGTGGAAAAAAGCGTTTCACTTTCTTGGGGGGAAACTCCATAAATTCTTATCTAATATGCAAATCCAATTTCTAAAATCGTGTTAATTTGAATTAATGTTGCCCTAAATTTTAAGACCATCGAAATCCTGCATTCAAAGTTTAAACGTAGAAATTGTAACTTAAACGTGTTATTACTTCTTACTTCAATTTGTCGAAAAAAACTAGTCATAACCATGACAACCGGTTGCAAATCTTCCCTGGCCAAGAGTTCTTCGATTGTATTTACGAAGGCGTGTTTTTCAGTGAGGAGGTCACTTTTGAGATTCCCGCTGTACGCTTTCATTAACACCGTTGATGCTATCATCCATGACCCAGTAATAAACATGGTCGTCGTTTTCACAACTGGAGTTTTCATGGCTGAAAAGATTAACGTTGCAATTCTTTGTTCTTAAAATTAATCTTTATTAAAATGCCATACCGCTTAAGAGAAGGTCGGAGATGAAATATTGAACATTGTGAAAAAAGCTTCCAAATGGCTCCGAAATGTCGTGAAATATTTTCAGAATAACGGAAAGAAAAATGATTGTAATGATAACCGCATTCCAAACCATTCCATCCAAGCCAAGAAGATTGTATTTTTCGTCGGTCAGACCAGATCTAGAAACCATTGAAACGATCCTGACAGAGCTGACGCTACAAGCGGGTAACGGGACGATTTTGGAGAAATCATCGAACGTCGTACTGCCCATGATAACCAACGTCGAATCCACTAACTTAAATGAAGGTGTAAGAAAGATAATTTATCACCTTTATTGAAGTCAAATAAATCTGGTTTTCTACTGTTTATACATTTTCAATGAATAAGAAATGATAATTAAATTAATTGGTTAGCATGAAAACTACCATTTTGCCAGTTAGAAAACAAGAATAGCGAAATTTTATTTTATAATACTTAATTGAAAAAAAACCAATTCTAAAAATACTCCCGACGAATTCATGTTGGTTAAAGAAAGAACATGTTTTTATTAAAAAATGTAGCATCTAATTTTCCTAAAAAAATAAATTCGGAATAATTGGCGGAAAACCTAAAAAATATGATTTTTTTAGACTAGTCTAACAAGTCTAGATGTTTAATTTTGGATTCGACAAAGTAAGGTTAAAATGGCGCGGAATATAAATGTGTGAGCAATATTAGGCTAATCATAAAAATATAATTTGTTTTCCAAAAAATACGGAAAAGTATCCAAAAAAAGGCCTCGGCCTCGGTATATTTCCGGAAACGTTTTCGTCTAACAACTCTAGAACTTGCCGATTTAATAAACATTTCCACATACCTGATGCTCTAAAGCCGTTTTGAAATCATAGTCATTGTCATTTGAAAGAGGCAACCCTTTCCCTTTCAACAATATTTGTACATCCGCCGGATAAACAAGAGTAACGCTGCCAAATATAAAAAGACAAATGAAAATTAATTCCTTTTACATTTTTCAATTAATTTACCTAAATAAAAAGAAATATATTTTTTAAATTATAATCGTTAACAACTCAATTTTGTTGACAAATTTTAATTGACAATAATTGAAGAAATAAAATTGGTTGAAATAAAATGTTAACAGAAATAAATGTAAAATTGAAATTGATTTAAAGTTTGAATTAATTAAAAAGAAACAATAATTTTTAAAAACAATTGTAGTTTAAGTACAATTTAGCACGGATACGAGTATAATAAGTATGAAAACCGTTTCAAGTTGAATTTTCATGTAAGAGATTAATAAATAAATAAATTTATGTTTTTTAGATGAGTTATTTATACACGGAATATATAATCTGACCGATAAGGACTTACTTTAAAACTTGGCAAAGTGGCGCAAAGACAAATTTTCCAATAAACTCGGTCATGTAATGGTAGGGCTTATAACTACCCAATCCGACACCCTGTTCAGATATAATCTTTAAGTTTACACCAAAAATTAATGTAACTGAAAACGCTATATAGTGCTTTAACACTTACAAAAATTATAGAGAAATTGCAAAATTTCAACTTTGATTAGTCTATTTATAACGCCAGGCGAAAACAAGGTTTTTTAATTAAGGTTTTAAAGGTTTTAATTTTTCTTCAATTCGGGTTTGGAAGTGATAAAACAATTTATTTATGAGTATAAGACCGGATAAATTACCCCACAAAAACGAGTAGATGAAACTTGTAGAAGTATAGACGTAGCATAATTCTGTACAATCTACATTCCTACAAGTTCCCCGTTCACGTTTTCGCCGGGTGGAATAACCTGTCAATTATTATAGGTTAAGTTAAAAAGCACCACGTTATCACAAATTTCTTACTTCTTTTACAGCCAACTTTAAAACAAAATCGCTTTCGTTCTGAAGCTTCATTTGGATCAAATTTAATTTAAAACTAAAATATTAAAACAAGCTTTATATGAATAAATGAATTTCAGAAACATAACTTTTTTAATTTTAAACCGAATATCGTATTTTTAAGCGTGACAAACTACTTTTACTAAATGCAAGAGTAATCGTAAAATTCAACTGAAATGTAATTAATATATATTGTACCTTTTATAAAATTTAAATATAACCTGAAGCATGTGGAATATACAGGGTGTCTCATTTGCTCGATCGGGCCATTTTTCTCAAAATTTATTTATGCTAGGGTTCTGAAATTTTCAGGGTTTATTTTTTAGGTATGGAAGGCTTTGGCTACTAAATTTCAGAAAAATCGAACAATTTTGTGCCGTTTTGGAAAATTTATTTTTTAACCGGTAGGTGTCACGCAAAATGTTTCAATCGAAAAGTTGTAGGGCATAGTCGACAGTGTAAAAATAATTTTGGTTCGGTTGAAAAAGATCTATTTTTCACTGAGTTTGGAGGTCGGGGGAAAAACAAATTGTACTAGCAAGCAATAGCCTTAACGTAAACAATCGTACATAATCACAACACACGTGTACATTTATTTTAGGGAACTTATGCTTACAGCTATGTAGTTAATAATCAGATCTGCAAAAAGTTATTGTCAAAGAAAATTATTACGTTCAACACCTAATTAGACCAAGTAGACAAAGACCGCGTCTTCCATTTCGACGTGGTTACGAGTAAGATCATCAAACAAAGATTTGTAGACCAAAAATTACGCTTATTTTTCTTTTGTTGTTTTTCAACGTGAAATATCAATTGTCTGAGTAGTATTTAAAGCGTTTACATTTCAAAGTTAAAACATTATCTCAGCTTGGCCGATTGTTGTCCTGTATGCCTCTTTACACTCGAGATCAGCGCGCTCATATGCTATAATTATTTTACGGAGTAGGTCGTCGTAATGCTACTCTAGTAAGTCAGTTATTTAGACGATGATTTCCCAATTGCAGACCAAGTCATACGACGGTTCTTAGAGTGGTCCGCGACTTCGACAACTGGGGTAATATCAATTCGAGGTTTCGTGGTCGTGGTCTCCAGGACATCGACATGGAAAACACCATACTTGCCTACTTCGTCGCCTATCCTCGAGCGAGCGTCAGGACTGCCAGCTTTGACTTAGGGTTGGATCGAAACTACGTTTGGAGAACACTCAAAAGACACCATTTTCATCCTTATCGAGCGACACTTCACCAAGGACTACATGACGGTGATAGACAGCGCCGACTCGACTTCTGCAATTGGTTTTGCCTCATGGCTGACGCACACCAGGATTTTCACGATCAACTACTATAGTTCGACGAATGTTCATTCGGAAGAGATGGGCCTTTCAACCGTCAAAACCAACATGTGTGGGACTACGAGAATCCACACTTGGGATTTCCTCACCGCCACCAAGTGCAGTTTCGCTTAAATGTGTGGGCTGGTCTGTTAGGTGACAGAATTATTGGCCCGTTCTTCCTGCCCAATCGTCTGAACGGTCAAAACTACTTGGAGTTCCTTCAAAATGAAATATCCAACGTGTTGGACGACATTCCTCTGGCCGAGTACAGACGCATCTGGTTCCAGCAAGATGGGGCGCCACCTCACCAATATCGTGACGTGGTTGCATATCTAAACGACGAGTTTCCTGGAAGATGGATCGGAAGAACTGGTCCTGTTCGTTGGCCTGTAAGATCCCCTGATCTAACACGACTCGACTTTTTTCTTTGGGGATTCGTAAAGGACTACGTATACCAAACACCTGTGACGAGCGTTGAAGATTTAGGACAAAGAATCATCGAAGCATGTTGCCGGGTGACTCCAGATATGGTTCGGGGAGCATTTCGCAATATGCAACATCGTGCATATTTGTGCATTGCATCAGAAGGTGGCATTTTTGAAAACATTTTGTAGAAGTCATTAAAAAACATTTGTCTTTTGGGCTAATTATTATTTGTTTATTTCTCGAAATCTTATAACTGAAATGCATGTTACCTACAATTCGTTAAAGGCTATTGCCTGCTAGTACAACTTGTTTTTTTCCCCCGATCTCCAAAATTATTTTTACCCTTTCGACTATGCCCTACGTTTCTATTGAAACATTTTGCGTGACACCTACCGGTGAAAAAATAAATTTTCCAAAACGGCACAAAATCGTTCGATTTTTCTGAAATTTAGTAACCAAAGCCTTCCATTCCTAACAAATAAACCCTGAAAATTTCAGAATCCTAGCATAAATACATTTTGAGAAAAATGGCCTGATCGAGCAAATTGAGACACCCTGTATATATATATATATAATCCTATATAATATAAACCTCAAACGTCAAAACGTCAAATGTGATAAAGAATAAAGAATATAGAATATATAATATGGAATTTATAATATAAAATATATAATTTAAAATACATAATGTATAATATACAATGTATATTGCATATTATATATATTATATATAAGACCAAAAACCCAACTTACCTTCAGAGTAATGTGTCTGTTTTTGAAAATAAAAATATTTTTTAGTCATATAAAAATTCAATAACTTTATGATGCGTTTTTGAAAAATATTTCATTTAAGCCGCGTTTTAATTACGATATATTTCAGGCTTTTCGCTTTGGCTTTTTTGACGCGCTTTTATTTCAAAAGAAGCCTATATCAAATCCATTTAGATATCTGCTTCTCGTGACAAAAAAGCCGATAGAGAAGCTTCTCGCGGTTGGTTTTGACGCAAAAAGCGTGATTGAAAATGGGGCTTTACATCGTAAATAAATCGTTCTTTTTAAAAGAAGTTAGTTTTAATCCATCGAATATATTTATAGAACTTAATATTTTACTACGCATTCATTCGGTGTTCAGTTATTTTTGGTTACCTAGAAACAATTATAACCAATTCATAGAAGAATTACACTTATTTCAACTTGCAGTAGCTCGAACAAGGAGAATCAGTTATTAAAAATCATTAAAGCTTGACGCAAAATTAAACAAAAGCAAAAACGATTAATTATTTTTTAATAATAACCAGTTCTGTCGATCAAAAAGATTATTTTTAAAACCGATTTAAGCCCCGTTTTCAATTCCGATAAATTTCAGGCTTTTCGCTTTTGCTTTTTTGACGCGCTTTTATTTCAAAAGAAGCCGATATCAAATCCATTTAGATATCTGCTTCTCGTGACAAAAAAGCTCATAGAGAAGCTTCTCGCGGTTGCTTTTGACGCAAAAAGCGTGATTGTAAATGGAACTTAAATGGACGATGCTCCGAATCTTTTAAGTATGTATATTTTGGCAAAGAGCTTATTAAAAGCGCGAGCAATTTTGTTTTGTTTTTTAAAAGATAACGCTAAAACAATCCAAAATCAATAAAAATTAACTTTTTGTTTCTAGTGGTAAGAATAAAGAGGTATTTGCCAGTGCAATACTCCGGCGAATTAAATGTTTGCATCTTCACGACATTTTAAATGTCAACTTTGGAAGAGAAAGATCACCTTACCGCTTTGTGCTAAAATCTAAATTGAATGTCCGCTTGAATTTCAGAAAGTTTCCCTCGAAACAACGGATATGGTAGCAAACTCAATAGATAATTCCACTTGCATGGTCTGCACTCATTCGTGGTGTTCACTTTGATAACAACACTCCAATCAGCTCGAAATTGAGCAGATCTGACCAATTACTCTGTCTCACTGTTAATTTTCGTTTAATACCTTTATGGTTTTTCTTTTGTTGCAAAATAACATTTAGTTTCATGAAACAATTAGTTTGCTATTCAATTTTAACAAAGGAAATTTGCATATAGACGACCTTTGGCGATCGAAACGAAGCGGCTGACGTTTCAAAGAGAAAGACCTCGTCAGAATAGCCATTTGCTATTTAAAATATAAAACAAACATCAAAAGAAAAAACATATTTAACAATAAACTCCAAAGAGATAGGTTAAATCCTTATTTTTAAGTACGATTTGCAAACGTCGATGGGTTCCATACTTATTTTAATTTATGTTAATTCGAAAGTGGGGTGGCGGAGTGGTTAGCACTTCCGCCTCGCAGAAAGTGGAGCCGGGTTCGATTCCAGCTTTGGGCACTTGCTGAAAACTCGGAACAACTCCTTCTGTGTTGACTTTACGAGCTCTCTCTTCACTAGTTTAAGGGGTTTTCCACTAAGCTCTTCGGTTTCCCCTTCCATAAAAACTTGTAGAGGTTAATGGTAATAGTTAGTGTATGGAGCTGTTGGCTCGCGTGGCATGAACGGCTCGCCACAATCCACCTAGGCATTGTTACCCGGCCACCTGAATTAATGTCTTTAAAAGTCGCTTGATGACTCAGGCCTAAGGTGGTGCCTAGCTGATTATTATATGATAAACTTCTTCTTGAATTTGTTTTTAATCACTAACCCTCCCTCAAGACGTAGACTGAGGAAAATATTTTATCCTAGCTAGTTCATTATGGATTTACTGTATAATTTAATAGATAATAAATTTCTTCTTCGATGTAAAAATAAAGAATTTTTTTGGGTCAGTTCTTTAAGAGAGATGTGTGAATATCGTTACGGAATTCATTAATATCTTTGCTAATGTGAACATAAGAACGGCATTTATCACGGATACAACAAATCTTAGTTTTCCATTCTTATACATTTTAAATAATTGCTAAATCATATGATTTTATGGATGTAAGAAATCTTTAAATAGTAAACAATATGGTTAATTTTAAAAGCCAAACGCTGAGATCGCATTTAGGTCATTCCCTATGAACTCACCGGTTGTATACTATTGGACTGAATCCCGTTTGACCGAATCCTATTGAACCGAAAAGTATTTTCGTTTATAGCCCAACATGGTGGGATTCAGTTGAATGGGAAATTTAAATCGGGTTCGTTTTCACTTATGGTAGGTTAGTTCAGGTTGGGTTAGGTTAGGTTAGGTTAGGTTAGTTCAGTTTGGGTTAGGTTAGGTTAGGTTAGTTCAGGTTGGGTTAGTTCAGGTTGGGTTGGGTTAGGTTAGGTTGGGTTAGGTTAGATATGGTAGGCAACTATTTCACGTCGGATCTTATCTAGGTTATTTTCCAAAATTAAACCCGGAAAATATCAAATGTCAAGGGAAAAAGGTCTAAAAATACACGTCGGTACGAAATAATAAATATTTAGTACATAGTTTAGTCCAAATTAGATATACTATCGTCACGTAACCTACGATATATAAATATGTATCAGTAACGGTATATTGAATGAAAACCGCGCAAAACGCGGTTTTCGGACGAATGGAATTTCGGTCCAATGGTCTACAATCAACTCACCTAGTCATGCCAACATAATCTTGATGTTTAAAACCATAATTTACGATTGCTCTAAGAGGTGCTAACAAAAGTTAGACGACGACCTTAAAATGACAAGTAATTTTTAGTATAAGCCTTAGAAACGCTTTTCTTCTCTTAGACGAATCGAAAGAGGAATAGGATTATTTCGGTTTGTTCTTTTATTTCAATAATTGAAAAAGAGGTTTTTAGCTTATCCTAAAAACCAACACGGTCCTACGTCGAGGAATTAAATATCTTATCCCGGGGCCATCTTCATTGAAAGGTAAACCGTCACCAACAGAGTGCAATTTCCATAATGAGAGCATTGGACAGAGTAGTTCACGATGTTCAGAATTCTGTTTGCCAACAGACCATTTAAAACTGCGTTAAGCTATCGAATTTCTGTTAACTGTTTATTTAGGGATATTGTTCACGGTTATGAAAAGATTTATTATACAAAACAAGTTTGTGCGGATAATTTTTGGTTATGGATAAAAACAATTAAAACGGATATTTCTTATCCAAACCCTGAGCTCTTTTATTAACGTAAGACACATAATATAAACTACTTGCGTTAGTAAGTCATCTCGAGTACTTGGCGAGGGTGAATAACATCTTTTTTTTTTCAAATAAATCTTATCATCTTAAAAAATAAAACTAATTACGAAATAGGAACTTTGGCAACGAAGGTTAGGTTGCGATTAAATAAGGTTATTTCGAGATTCATGAAAACATTTCACTAATTAAACAACCAGATGTATAGACCTTTCCAATTAATTCCATAGCGATTTTGTAGAACAAAATATACAATCAAAAAGTATTTAGTTCGGAATCTCAAAGCCAAACCTACGAAGGAAGTATTCGAGCCTTGACTTCTGAGTTTGCTTAAGCGACGACTAGAGGGCAAAGAAACTTTTCAGTCACGTACTTTCGGTGTATGATATCAAAGCGGCCGAGGCCAGCTATCACACAGTACGCTACACCGAGTTTAAAAAATCTAATAACAAACAGAAGTAAAGGATAGACCCTTGAATGAAAATTTAAAAATACTAATCAAAAACAAGGGTCGTTTATGATAAACGATCTAGATCGATGTCAGTTTTAATAGCGGAACTGTGGAACTGCAGATAATATCAAAATCTTACATAGGCTAAAAAGGAAAAAGGTAAAGAAATATTATGTGAAGAACAAACAACAATATTGCTTAGAGCTAATATCTTCCTGCTCAAACCAAAAACGAACTGTACATAGAATAATAAGCATCAAGTGGTATAACGAAAGAAAACCAAAGGAAAAAGATGAAAGATTAAAACTGTCACGATTATAGTTGAAGACAAATTTCAAGGTAAGGGATTATGATCGATATCTGTCTCCTGAGGATATACTAAGTGGGATATTTAAATATTTGTTAGAAACCCATAATTTTTCTATGTACTAAAACTTTACCTTTGGCTTATGCAAACATAAATGCAGTGCGGTCGATCTAATCTATAGCTTCTCTTTTGTGTGCACCCGTTTTGCAATATATGGTACTTAAGACCTTAATAACAAAATATCCATTAATAGGTTTTTGTTTTTAAATGAGAGTTATTTTATTACCTTTATTAACTTGGACACAAGAATTAATTTGTAAATCGGCGTTCTCTCACAAAGGAAACCTAGATCCTTATTTCAAATGAATCGAACAAGGTAGGTTGGTCAAAGAAAAAGAGATTTTTGCTTAATTTGTCGTGGAAAGACCCTCCAAATAAATTTCATACAAACGTTATCATTGTCCTGAAAAATATTGTAGTTTAAGCTAGAATTCACGCAATGTCATTCATTATGTAAATAGAAAGTGTTCGACAACTATTGTTACATTTTTCCTTTTCATATTACGCAGGTTGCAGATTCATTATACTTTATAAAACAACTTTGCTTTTAATGACAAAAGTTATATATTCACAGGGATATTAGTTCGGTGTGACATCATTTAGACAGAACTCTTCCTCGAAAATAACAATAACTGCCAGAAAAAGAAGTTCAATATGAAGTTTGGTGCTATTTAATGGATTCTTATTTTTTAAAAAACAAACAAAGCTTTGAAAAACCTCATTTATTTGAGCTAGAAACTTTGAAATGAAGCTTTGTTTTATTAACTAACTCGCAATCACTTAAACACGTGGATTATTTATCTCTTATCATGACGAACAAAACAAATTGGAAATAAGATCGTTCTCAAAGTAGAAACGGAACGTAATACTGTTTCCATAAAAAATATGCAAAATATTATGTATTTCAGAACTTTATTTTTATTCTTTAATCTATACCTGACCTTCCGAGAAAATAGTTTTCTGCTTGACCCCTGATTTTCATTAGTTTTAGCCATTTTCAATGGATTTTTTGGATCGTTTTGACGAAATTAATGCCACTTTGCGGTATTATTTAATTTCATAACACATAAGAAAATTGTTACTTGACTTTAGCTTTTGACAAATAAGGGATTATCGACGTTCATATATTTTAGAAAATCACACGAAACATTAACGCTGATTGCCAAATTTTCGGTCTTCGGCTTAGTCTATAAAGAAAGAATTGACATAAGTTATTATTTCCGGTGAATCAAACAAGCAATAGCTATAAAGTCCCTTGGTTTGGTTCTTACAATATTTGTATTTTAAAATATATGGCATTTCATAAATTTGTTGGCTTTTATCTTTTAGGGTAAAAATAGTTCATTTTAAACCAGGTTTAAACACTATAAGGATAGTTCTTTAGTAATCAATAGAGTAACTTTTATTAAGTTAAGTTAAGTTATTTAATTTAGTTTCAAAATAAATAAATTTACTAAGAATCAGACTGAGCGTTTGGGAAGGTGAGTAATACCCAATTCGCACTAGGAAGTCCGTTTCACTTGGCGGGGTGAACCCATCCACCACGAAACATGGTGTTGGGTATGTTAAAACCGCGATTTTACCACATCTTTTCGGCTTCAAAAGAATGCTTTAAAATGTTCTTCACCTACTTGTAGAAAGAAAGGTACTTACCTCCTATGTTTAAAGTTGATCCAATGGCTTGCCAAATGGGTTTTTTGAATATCGTATTTTTATAATTAGAATTTTTTGTCAAAAAGAGCAGGGTAGTTTCTAACTTTTTCTATAAAGTGTTCTAATTCTTTTCTGTTCAAAGCTTACTTTGATTTGACCATATTTAATCACGGAGAGCGACCGCCTATTGGCAGGCTGATAACGTACCATATTTTAAAAAGGCGCGCTCGTTTTCAAAATTGGTTTGGCAGTTGTGATTTGCCGTTTTGCAGAAAAGGCTTAGTGTCAGCTCTGTGTGCGGTGCTGTTGTTCTTTTGGTAATTCCTTAATAAAAGTTGTTTATCTTTTATAACCTCTGACCAATTTTTTTTTACAAAAAAAGTCCTACTCCAAGAAATAGAAACGTGTCAGGTCCCAGAACATTTAGTTCATTATTGAACCGGTGTTTCAGTCCGCGAGTTTAATACAAGTTATCATCTATAGCTCTCCCAAAGGCTAGTCGGCCCATAATATTTAACAACTTTATCTGAAAGGTTTCCTGTACAAAGGTTTTTCAGTTTAGCCATGTACTATAAGTGATTCCTAGTAAAAAACTCGTTTTCCCAAATTCTATCAACAATCAGTTGGCCAAGGTGGGTGTAGGTGGGATGCTTATTTATAAAACAAATTTCGCTTGAACCTGCCAACTGATTTTGATAACTGGTATGTCATATGAAAGATAATACTCTGAGCTTTTTCACAAATCGTCATTAATAGAATAGGCTCAGAATTGATATAAAACAGTATTAAGAAAAATCTAGATTCTAGCCTTGAATATATTCAAAGCAAGTGAATTATCGTCTTATGCTAATCACAAAAGTTCTTTTCCCGTTTCCACCCTCTTTGAACCAAATATGACTTTTCATACTTCTTTAATCTTTTAATCTATTTACTATATAGTGCCGTTTCTTTGCTTGGTCGATAGAGACTTAACCATTTTTTTCAATGGCCCACATCGAGGGCGGGCACCGAAGGTTAACGGCCCCTTAAGCAATTTCGCAAATAATGGTTCCTATAATAAGAAGAGCCTCGAAATGCGGTTTAAGTGCTTTATCTATATATATTTAATTAGATTTCATTCAATTATCGCACATCTAACCTCCACTTCCAATCACAGCCAAGGTTAACAGATAATATTTAATATAATTTTGAATCTAAAAGGTTTATCCTTTACACTTAAGAATATGAACTTTATTTTCGAAACTAGTTTATTATTCTAACTAATAAGGACACTTTGACAAAAAAATCTAAATTTTCATGATTAAAGGCTTTAATCACATGATTAAAATGGGAATGAAAAAAGTCGGCTAATTAAAAAGGGGTTCTAATCATCCAAATCGGTTCTTTCAAACTCGAAAATTGATCGAGTTCACCTTAACATCTATTCTTCTTATTTAAAATCAGCAGGAACTAAATATAGAGTTACCCTTAACCCATTAAAAGCCGACTGAATGCCCGTAAACGCCTTCGAACGCTACTCAAAGCTGACCGAATACCGTTTAAGGTAATCAATTGCCCTTAAATCCAGTTGAAATGTCCGTGAATGCGTTTCAAATGCCAGAAGAAGCCACTCGAATGAAACGCTCTCAAGCTCTGACTAAATGCTCTTGAAACAAAAAATTTAGTTATATCTGATATGTAAACCGAATTTTAAAATAAATGATTTAACTGCAAAGGATATGGCAAAGTGAAATTATCTTTTCCATGCCATACACATTTAAAGTCATTAGTTTTGGCAGTTTAATAAATAAATCAGCGCTTGGAAAAAGTCACCCCAACATTTACAGTAAGCCGTCGGGCCAACCAATGATTAAGTATACCTTACATTTACACTAAACTGCTGGACCGACTCATTTCTGGAAGGTTGGACCAAACTTTATAGTCAATTCCATCGGGCCGACGGGGACTGTGACATTCGCGACTCTCCAGTGGATAGCAAAAAGGAAAAGTCGGCTATGTACTCTTCGCCAACTGCCGGTCCGACCAATTTTTAGTAACATCATATTAAAGGTTTTACAATAGTCGGCCCAACGGTCGATATTGCTAACACCAAAAACTTGCTATCCAGGAAATGGTCCTATAATGACTCTTATTCGACTGCGACCACTTTTGGTCTGGCTTGTGCCGCGTTTGATACTTTTGAACTCTATCCGAATGTCCGTAAAAATAGCCCGAATAGCCTTGAGAGAAGACGGAATACTCTTGAACTCTATCCGGAGTTCCGGACCCCATGAAAGTAGACCGAATAGCCTTGAAAGTTGGAGTGATACTCGTTAATTCTGTTCAAATGACCACGAAAACGCCCGAATAGCCTTGAAAGCTGGCGGAATACTGTGAAAGCTGTCAGAATTTTAATTTATCTACTCTGTACAGCCAGTGTTCTGTTAACTAAAAAATAACCAAAACGGAGCTAAAAGTTATTTAAATAAATAACTTATCCATTTAATAGTATTCAATCGACCATATTCTTATTTACGCCTATCGGCAACAAGGGGGGACACATCTGGGGACACTGGAGTTTTTGCGCGGGCCTAATAGGTTCAGAAGGCTCTAATCGATTATTGAGTAGGCTCTGATACTAGATTGTTCTAATGGCGGCTAATTTACACTCGAAGTTTGTATTGATAGTTTTTTCGACTGCTTCCATTACGGATTTTGGTAATACGATATAGATATGTGATTTAATTTATTATGTTATAATTGTACTTTACTTGGAATGAGATTATCAAGTAAAATTCGATCTCTATCGTTTCTTCCTCAACGTATTTTCCTAAAGCCTTGGCTCATATTGCATGTAATATAAGGTTATTAAAGCCACTATAAAACCCTTTTCGTCATCTTAAAAATTGCACACTTCGATTTATTTTAAACTAAACAGTTTGGGGCTTAAGATCTTTAAAATATTAGTCTATGGTATTTGGCAATATTGCATAATGGTGTGTGGTAGGATATCATTTTGACACAAGGAAACAGTCCTCAAAATCATTAAATTTCTTTCAGATTCCAAGTGATTATGATGCTAGGATGAAATAGGCAAAATCTGTGAAAATACTAGTTTGTTCGTTACATTTTGAAGAAAATTCGTATTTGAGACCAAAATGTGTTAGAAAGATACGTATTCTGAAAAACGATGTCACACCATCGATATTTCCATAGTAAACTGATAATACTAAAACTGAGAAACATTCAGACCACGCTTATTCTCTGGCAGGAGAACACGACAGCAAAGCTTTGAAAGAATATTCGTATGTGTATAATAGCGTGCCCGAGAGCTATATTTGACAATCAGACAGTAGCGAGGATGAGAAAACATTTTCTTTCGAGGAGTTGGAAGATCCCATCCCACAAGCTGAAGAACCAATTATTGATTCCCAATCAAGTGCGAGCACTCCCAATATGCCATTAAGTAGTCAAGTAGTACCGGATCTGACTATAGTATTAAATGACTGGCCAGTTTAAATAGACCGACTAAAGAGGTAGTACAAAAAACCAATTTGTTGTTATTAGAACTGAGGCAAAAGGAGAAATTAACTTTAAATAAATTTCTACATTGGCCAGGAGGGTAAAACTAAAGAAGTGATTGATGAAATAATGAATGTGAAACGTGGTCCAATAAGAAATTTCACTCCTAGGTGGCAATTTTTAATAGTAATTGTGCACCTCCGTAAAGGCATTCAATAATAAATTTTTGTAGACCTTTACAACATTACACAAGGTTACTTCTCTAAAATTTTCAACACTTTAATAATATTTTTGGGTAAAAGAATGAGCAATTTACCAATTTTGCCATCAAAAGAACAGGTACAGAATACCCCACCGATAGATGTTTCGAAAGCTTTTCCTTACTTGAGAGTAATTGTAGATTGTTCGGAATTCTTTCTGAAAATACCATGAGCTACTGACGCTCAACGGGAGACCTTCAGTTCCTACAAGCATTGCAAAGTCGTTAAAGCTCTCGTAGGTATTTCACCAAATGGACTTATTCCTTTTTTTCAAATGTGTGTGGTGGACGTTCCTCTGATACGAAACTTATTAAGCATTGTGGCCTATTAGACAAACTTGTAGAAGGCGCTTTAATAATGGCAGATCGGGGATTCGAGTTTCAAAGTGATTTGGAAATGCGAAAACTTAATATAGCTACCCCTTCATTTCTTGGAGAACGAGACCAGTTCCCCGGGAATGAAGTTACCATTAGCAGGAAAATAGCCCAAGTCCGTATTCACATTGAACGGGCCATAAGGAAAGTTCAGGAATTCCAAATTTTAAGAGGGACCGTCCCTATAACATTGACACCTATGTTGGAACAATTTTTTTTCCTTTGCTGCTACTTGCCAAATTTCACTGGTCAATTGGTAAAAAAATAAAGCAATTTTTTTTAAGTGTTTTTCTATAATATTTTACGAAATATAAAATCATATTGGATAGTCCCAAATACCAAAGCAAATGGTAAACAACTACCATATCAAGTACCAAAAAGAATGGTCAAAAATACCATATCGGGTACCAAAACGAATGGTTAAAAATACCATATCAGGTACCAAGAGGAATAGTCAAAAATACCATATCAGGTACTAAAAGGAATGGTCAAAAATTATAACCACACTTTGCTATTAAGTTACTTTAGTTTTAATTTCAAGAATATATTAACTTTTGCTTAAATATATATATTTAACATAAAATAAAATTACGTAATAAAAGCCTGGATACTTCATGGCTAAAATTTATATATTTATTTACATGGGCGAGCTTTCGGACCGTGGTACCTTTTCAAGCCAAGGATTACAAAGCTCGCCCATGTAAATAAATATATAAATTTTAGCCATGAAGTATCCAGTCTTTTTATTACGTTATTTTATTTTATTTTATTTTAAATTCTAAAGCCATGGCTGGTAAAACCTTTGAAATTTTAAATTATATATATTTAAGTTTTTTTCATAATATTAATTTTATTCCTTTTAATTAATAAGGTAATTCTTTTAAGTCTAAAAAACCAGTAGTTTTTTATTAATATTTTTAGTATAAACAATTTACTATATCATTTGAAGCAGTTTATTCAAAAAAATTCATAATATTTCTAGTTGAAAAATTTCAACGTATAGTGCGTGACCTTATGTTAAAAGATGATAGAATATGGTGGGTTGTACCAAAATTTCGGGGAAATGAGAACACTCCGAATATTGATGGTACCACTTTGGGGGGCTGGTTGTTATATCTTTACGATGTCGACGTAACTGTCGTTATTGATTGGTACGACGTATTTGTTTCCTCAAGAAAGACGCAAAGACACATTCAGAGATCTAACTCACAAGGAGACTACCCGAGGTGGTTATCACCGATTTTGTTGGAACTCAGGGGTAAGGTAGCCCTTATGGTAGTATGAAAATTGCCAAAAGGAAAAGTTGCAATGGGCTTTATTTTTCCCATGGCAACCGAAAATGTTTTTGACTTGTCCATTTAAAAAAGTATGGGATTTTCTCGGTTAACCGAATTTTGTTAAAATTTAAAAAACATTGATCCATTTTACCAAAATCCTTGATCAAATTTACCGAAAATAGATCAAATTCATCTTTTTGGGTAAGTTTTGAAAATATAAGTTTTTCAATTTTTTTAAGTAAGTAAGTACCCTGTGAAACCGAGAAAATCCCATGCTTTTTTAAATGGAGATTTTTTGTTTTGAGTGATCAAACACATTTTCGGTTGCCATGGGAAAACTAAAGCCCATTGCAACTTTTCCCTTTGGCAATTTTCATACTAACATGGGGTCTAGTTAACCCCCGAGTTTCAACAAAATCGGTGATAACCACCTCGGTAATTGTCAGCCGAGTATACTTCGTTTGAAACACGGAAAACAAGAAATAGCTCATATCAAATCTATCGAAAAATTTAAAGAGCTCCAACATCCAAGTCGTTTAAGCTTCAACAAAAACAAATACTGTAATTGTATCAACACCTTCACTAAACAAATTTATTTTAAAACTAAGACACTAAAAAGATAAAGGTTCCTGCTTTACAATTTAATGGACTCGAGACAGCAGATACTAAACTGAAAACTTCAACTTGCGTCTCTTCCACCGACAAAATCTGGGTTGAAACAACACACACCTACAGTGTATTTAAAGAGTTCATTTTAAAACTCAAAAATATAAATTTAAACACTGATTCTTATTCTCGATTTATTGCGATATTCCTCTCGCAAAACTACGAATTACATCAAAGACTGCTCTTGTCGTACGTTTGGGATGGTATGAGGATGGAATTTAAGCAATTTCTTGACTAAAATTTAATCACAGAGATAATATTTCAGGTAACGAAGATATTATTTAGTGCTAATATACCTTTACTGAAAATAAATTTTATTAATATTAACAAAATTTATTAAAATTATTTAAATGTTTGCGGGGTAATTTCGCAAAAAATTGATGCAGTGTTTCTATTAAATGGAAAATGAAAAGCAGTACCAAAATGTTAAGCTTTTTAACCTAAATTTTCGCTGTTAACAGCAGAATACCTAATTGCACTATTAAAAACAAATTTAATATCTTTTACTAATCAGCTTAACCTCTGTTGATTAAATAAAAATTACTTTACAAATCATTATAGTTTCTAATTTAGTTATTCAACTTTGTTCTTATAAGTAGTTGAGTTTGTTACTTCAGTCAGTTGGTTAGGAAATATCATAATTCAATATACCAGGAAATTAATACTGTTTTCCAGCATTATTGAAGCCTTGCCATGTTGTTAAGTATTAAATACATTTTCATCTTTAATTCAGCTTTTACGAAATAATCTACATGGCGCTCTTTTAACGAAACTGAGAAACCAATAAATGCAGTTATAGTGAACTTGTCAAAGCGTTTCCGGCGTCGAAAAAACGTGTATTGCAATCACGAATAACGAAATCCAGGAAGACTTTTATTCGCACGCTATATTGAAAGGCTTTATGATCTTGGCGTTGTTTAAAGTCAGCTTGTCTAGTTAGGCTCCAAATATCCAAAACATTCTTTCAATAACAATTTTGTAGAAAATTTACAATTAAGACAAACGTTTCCGTTTAAATTTTTTTAAATTAGAGTATAATTCACAAGTTTCGCTATGAATTCTACAATAAAAGTTATCAAATATCGTGCATTTTCCTTATCTATCTTCGTAAATGTAAGGTTTTATTTTGTATACAATAGCATTATCAATTTTTTTGCTATATCTAGAGGGAGGATTTAGGTTAATAATAATTAAATAATAAGGCTTTGCAAATTTTTCTAAATAAATTATTAAAATGTTGACGAGTTAATTTTTGAAAAATGTGTTTTTTTTATATAATAAATGGAATAAAACTGGATACATCTTATTATCTATTTATTATTATCTTTTCTGAGCTGTAGATTATTTAAAAATTCTTTGAGTGTCCTTATAATGCAGTTACGTAACCAATCTTATAAAACTTATCGCAGTTGTAGCCATTAGCTAAACCAAATGTATTTGCATCAACCAAAGTATTTTATGCGTGTCTAAAGGATATTTACGGTGAAAAAGTGTTTTATAAATACAAGCTAGGAAGATTTGAAAATTAAGATTTTATGAGTTTGTTTTAATCAGATTAGGTTTCCAAAAACAATTTGTTGATAAGGGTTTCGCTTTCAGTAAATACAATCTTGATATTAACAATACATATAATTTCTGTTAATGGCAGAACAACTAACAAGTCTTTCAGAGTGAGGATAAACAATAAATACAGCTGAGTCTAAAATGTTTTTCTACGAAACAAATAAATTCAGCACCAGATTATTTATTTTCACATCATCAATTTACATTTTAATCCTTAAATTAATCTATGTCCCTTTGTTTGATTCCTAAAATTTATCCCAACTCCAATTAATGTAGCCTGTTCCATTGTCCTATATAATCAATTAAAATAATATGATGATTACTTACAACATTAGCCAAAAAGTACCTTTTGGGAATTAGGTGAAATTGTTTCAAAGACGTGATATGTCTTCCTTAATCCAAAAGTAAGATATTTGGCGTTCCTTACACTTAATTTAAAATTTATTTATCGCAATAAATTTTGTTATAGGTAATCTGACAAATAGATTAAAAAAAATTAATTATTTTTTAAGCGATTGCCTTATAGTTTTTGTTATATTTAAAAGTAATGAATCGTTTTCTAAACTTGCTTCAGAACAGTACATCATAAATAGATAAACAAAATATAAAACAGGATATAAAATATAAATTGAATTAATAACCATGTTTTTGAGGAGCTTTTCTTTAAAAAATAGTATATAAGAATGTATATTTAAGTTGATAGTAGAGATTATAAAAAGCTTAAGCATAATCGTATTCAGCAAAGAATTTAAACTTTAAAAATTCAGAAAGATTTCATAAATATTTTTCACAAACAGAAAATTAAAAAACGTTTGTAGGATATGTTATAGAGCATATTTTAAAATGAATATAGTTAGTTTTCTTCAAAAATATGAGATCATGAAAAACCACCAGTTGGTTAAAGGAGACAATAGCTTATTATAGCATAAACGTACCAAATTTATATATTTTAATTAAATCAAAATCATTAGAAACTAGAAAGCAACAAAATACAGATCAGGTTCAATTAAACGTCCAATTAATTCAAAATGAACCATGTCGCAAAATTATTGCCGTATCATATCGGGAGTGATGATTGGGAAGGCAAAAACAATATTCTGTCGCAATTCTTCTAGATGCGTTAAGGCGTCTGCAAAGTGAAGAAGTTTAAGATATTGGTGGGTAAACCGGAAAAAGGGGTTAAGTTTGAGTAATTATCTGGCAACCCTGTAAAATGCGGGTAAAGTAAATTAGTGACAGATAGTCTTTGTAAGTGAGGGAATTTAAGTTAGCGGTTGGAAGCGTTGTAATATGAGGAATGTATGGTAGTGTCTGGTAACCATTAATTTGGGGTAATTTAGATAGTGGTTTATCGCAATGCAAAACTGGGGAAATAAAGCGTGCCCTTGAAAGAATAGAGGTCGCTTTTATTTACAAAAGGGCGCTGTTCAAGCATATTTAAGTGCGCGTCATATTTCTAAAAAGCAAGATATAAATATAAAAAGTTTATAATCTGCTTTATTAATTGTAGAGAACACTTCGAAATGTCGTTCGAAAAATATTACCTGACAAGTACCTGGGGGAAAAAAGAGTCGGGAAGAGCAGCCATCCCTCCATGACATTTTTGCAATCGTTATGAGGTATAAGTTTAACGTTTGGTCGCTTAAGAGCTCTCTATATACGGAATTGCTTTTTTAGAAGTGCAAAACCAAATCCGAGGGTGCGAGATAAGATTTCTGAAGTTGAAAAAAAAACGATTAAAACTCTTAAAATTATCCCTACGAGCACGCCCATGCGTATTAAAGAAAAATACGTCCGAGACCTTAACCGGGTTATCGGTATAATAGAAGAGAAGTTAAGGATATTGGATCAGAACTAATATATTTCATTATTTTAACGTAAATTTAACTTAATTTTTGTTCTCATTGCAGTGGCCATAAACGCTAATATTTGTTTTTTCTTTAGGTCGTTATGTTTTATTTATTGTTTTTAAATTGCAATAAAATTGTATAATCGTGTTTATGATCAAAATTTGGTAGTCTTGTGAAATTAGCGAATTTAAGTTATTGGCCGGCTACCATGTAAAATTGGGGAATGCGTCAGTGGCTGGTACCATTGCAAAATGGGAAATAGTTGATTATAATTTGGTAACATTGCCCAACTTGGTATGTTCGCTTGTTAATAGACGGCGGCGTTTAATTTTGTGGTCACAATTGAGAAATATGATGTTTAAAAGGAATTGAGTGTTGTTTGGGACTTACATTCGGAATTGATAATGTGTTAAAAGCGAAGGTAAGATTTCGGGTTTCTAAGTTTGGATCGTGAATTTGCAATTAACTTATTACTTTATATATGGTGGGACCAGACACTGAGGGCGATGGCGAGATTGGGTCGGTGATATCAATTTCTAAAGACGATTATAAGGATTATACGGATAGTTTGTCCTCGCTTTTTGTTGGCACAGAAAAGGATATTGAAGTGCCTGATTTTCCACCTGATCTTGGGCCATTTTTTTCACGTACATCCTTCACACGATTACTTCTGGCCATTTGATGAAGACGGTGAAATTCCCAAATACGTTGACGTGGTCGAGGATGAAACCGAAGAAGGAGAAGATTATTCCCCACTTAGCAATGAGGAAATGTCCCTCAATTTCATGCCCATGTTGTGTTAGGGCGATATTTTTTTTTTAAGAAATAAATATTTCAAGTGACGAAAACTAAAAATAAACATTAGAAAAGTTATTAATTTATATAAATCATTATGTATATTTTAAAAACTAGAAAATTTAAATAAAAGTTAATAGTTGTATAAAAGTTTGTTGTTTATGCCGGGTAATGGGTTTGGTAAGGTAAAAATTAGTGCAGTACGTGCCAGAATTTGGTTTCTTGCTGAAATTTATCGTGAGTAGAGGGCGTTGCTATAGTTTTTCAAGTGGCCTATGGTATAATATACATTTACAGTAGCGTCATATATAAGATTATTTATTCGTCAACACTGTATAAAGGTGAAATAAATAAAATAATTTGGTGATACCGTAAAGTCCGAATACTGTTATTAGCTGGTAGCATTTCAACGTGGGAAACCGTAAGTAATTAAGTGGTAACCCTGCTTAGCGAGGATACTGTTATTTAGAGATTGGTAACCCTGCAGAGCGGGGACATTTTTACTCAGTTGTTGGTTACCCGCCGAAGTGGGGAAATGTCATTTAAGGGCTGGTAACAATGAAAGTAATGGAAATATTAAATAGCCGCTGATATCTTTCCAAAACGGGGAAATAAAATATGGGGTTGGTAGCCTTGTGGATCTGTATATAAAAAGGAATGTTAAATACTTTTAAGTTCAGTTTTTCGTAATTATATAAATATAATTTTTTAAGAGGACTCTATTACAGTTTCAATCTTTTGAACAATAGTACAAAAAGAATAATGAAAAAAAAAACAACCACACGAACTTAGGGCAGCGAGAACAAACAATCACCGATGGAGGCGCCCGGTGGGAAAGTGTTAAGTACTCAGGCCGCATTGCCTCTCTGCACCGCGAGGGTGATCCGTTGCAAAAGGAAAGTCACCAACTGATACTCGCCTGTTTCCCACTGTCCCTATCTAGTGGTATGATGGGGTCATGTGATAGGGGCGCTGGATCACTGGAACCTCATGGGTGTTCCATACTCGTCATTCTGTGACCTACTAAGGAGGGTAGTTTGCAGTGGAAGAAGAAGTCACTCTAGTCCTCAGCTGTGCGAGGGTGGGTTTCGGGCAGCCCATGGTGTCGCCTTTTGTTGGGCCATGATGAGGGCATTTGTTTGCTATATGTGGGGTAGTCACGATGGCTGTCTCACTGGCCGAACGTTGTTTCGCAAAGCGCACTTTTGTCGCGGCCTGTTTAATCTCGTAGGCCGCTGTAGTGCTTAAGGCAGAGCAGCGGGGTACAAATACATAGACTTATGATACTAGCCTGTTACCTCCTAGATCCGACGCCCTATCGAATGGATCAAAGCCAGACCATCCTGCCAGAAGGAGCCCAGGGTTTCGACCGCAACAGCAGTGAAGATGAACCAATTTTTCAAAGCCGCGTATTTGGATTTCTTCCGCAATTCCTACTTGGCGTCTTCCTCTTCAGCCCCCCGCTGGCCTGAAGAGGAAGACGCGAAGTAGGATGGGTCTAGAGGGTCGGTTCACGTAAAGTCCCAGACCAGGGATATCCCACCGGACCAGGGGACCAAGTTCATGCCATCGGGTCGTTTCCCATCGTCCCGCGACAGGCCGGGGGTTCTAAAATGGCTGGAAATGGCAGAAATGGGGGCGCGTTTAAGCAGGTCATTGACGGCACCGTCGCGTGACAGGCGACTCAAACCGTGGGTGCCTAATGAGTCCACATGGCTACCACAGTTCTAAACGTGCGTGACACAAATTTCGGCACCCAGCCGAAGGCCGACCGTGATCCGGAGGGAGTCGTCGTCTAAGAGCGGGCCCAAGGACAGCGAAGGAAGGGCGTTTAGCCAACACCCAGAGTCCGCAGAGCTGACCGAGAGTAGCCGAGCGTTGTCCCTGTCGCTGGAAGTAGGGGTTGAATCTTGAATAGGTATATGTTTTTCGTTTCGTTCTGATGATAGTGGGTTATATGTGAAAAACTTGATTTGTACTTAGCGATGGCAGACCAAGAATATTTCAATGAAAGTTTTAGTTCCGACGATTTGGATGATCACAGATATGTATTTTAAAAATGGCACTATAGTCTTCAGTTTCGAAAAACCTTGAAATTGAGGAAGACGAGGGTGACGAACTGGAAGAAAAATTAGGAGAACCCGATAAAAATGATGGGTCGAATTCTGATTTGGTAGGCACAGTGGGGGTTGAATTTCAATTTTACTCGAGGACGGGGATGTCGATGAGGAATTCGTTGGGGAGTTTGCCGATAGAGACGAGGCGCATCGATATACAGGGTGTTACGGATAAGAGTATCGAAACTTTTATAATGTGTTCTATGGGTCAATTCGAGTTGAAAATGTCTTATGATTCATGGTCCTAAAATGTACCGTTTAGGAGATCCAAGCTTTCAAAATTTGACCTAAAAACATCGAAATTCACGCAAATGTGAAATCCTTATTATGCCTTGATCACAATTGTTGTCTTAAAATGATAAAAGGATCTGGTTCTTGCACGATGGGGCGCCACCACATTTCAGCCGTGCCGTGAGTGACCACTTCTATGCGACATTTCCTTTAAGGTGGATAGGAAGAGGAGGAACTATTCCATGGCCAGCAAGATCTCCCGATTTCAACGCTTGTGACTTCTATATTTAGGAACATCTGAAAGACGTAGTTTATAAAACAGAGGTCCGAGATGTCGACGACTTGCGGCTCTCTTAAATCCTGACTGCAAAGCCTTCTCGTGGCGAGAGCCGGGCAACGTATGGCTAATAACCTGCGGCTGATTTGCACAGGTACACTGTTCCTATCCAGTGGTTTGATGGGGTCACTGGAGCTCTTGAGGGGCTCCACACCCGGCGTTCGGAGTCGTGGGGCTCTTGGGGGCGGTCCACACCCGGTTTGCTGGGTCACTTGAGTCCTTGGGGGTCTCGTGCTTGGGGCGCTGGGTCCTCAGCTGTGCGAGGGTGGGAATTAGGGCAGCCCATGGTGTCGCCTTTTGTTGGGCCATGATGAGGGCGTTTGTTTGCCATATGTGAGCCTGTCTTTATGGCTGTCTCACTGGCCGAACGTTTGTTTGCATTTTTGTCCCGGCATGACTCTTTGTCTTGTGTGCCGCCGTAGTGCCCAGCGGAACGGCGGGGTACAAATACATAACCTTATGTCGACGACTTGCGCCAGCGTATTATCGATGCATGTGAGACAATTCGAAACACACCAGACATCTGGGAAAACGTTCGTCAATCATTTTTACGAAAACATAAGAATAACGTTTGGTCGTTGAAAACACAATAATTTTTTCACGAAATTACACGCGTATGAAAATTGACTTAACGGGTAAACCAAATAATTGGAAAAATCAAAAACTAGAATCTTTTGGATGCAGTGGAAGTCGTAAGACAATATTATTGTTAGACTGAACTAAATGCAATTTTTATTTATTTAAATTAAATTTAATGAAAAATAACCGAAGTCGAAAAACAATATCCCCAATAATAGATACGTGATATCTTGAAGGTTTCCCGAGTATTTACTGAACGAAATTGTTCTATGGTAATATAACATTTAAATGAGAGTTAGATTTTTAGAATCATGCATTAAATAAATAAAATATTATTCAGTTCATCCTTAAAATAATATTGTCTTACGACTTCCACTGCATCCAATTATTTTGTTTACCCGTTAAGTCAATTTTCAAACGCGTGTAATTTCGTGAAAAATGATTGTGTTTTCAACGACCAAACGTTATTCTTATGTTTTCGACGTCGCTCTACATTTTTCTCATTGACGAGCTCCAATACATAAAAATTTATTTTTTCAAAATTTTAAAATATTATTTTAAAATCGATAAACATAATGTACAACAATGGCCCCCGGTACTGACAATTTACATAAAAAATTATATATTCTAACTTCAACGGTTATTGAGAAAAATCACTTTTTCGATTAATAATGAACACCCGGTATATCGAACTATTGCTATGGACGGAATGTCGTTAAGTGTTGTTTGTTTGTTTGGCGCGGCGTCGTATAAAGCGACTACACGGAAGATGCAGCTGCGAAAAATAATTTATAATATCGTCGACACCGGGATTCGAACCCAGATTTCTGACCGCGTAGTCTCCAAAACCGACGCCTTTATCAAGCGAGTAAAGCTTGTTTTCCACTAGCGCGCGTCATAATGTTATTTTCTTTACGCGCGTAAAAACGTTGGAACGTTTCGAAGCTGAGAAACGCTTCGTTGCGCGCGCCAGTGTAAAACAAGCTTCACGCCGTCAAAGGTGCGACCATCACGTTGAGCCGCAATGGAACATCACTCTACTATGTGATTTTTTTAGCTTAGCTTTGACTTCGGTATCGATCGAAATTATATAATTTATCGAATGATTACTGTTATAAGAAGTTAATTTCCATTCTATTAAGAAAATTAACTCTGTAAGCGATTCGTGAAAATTTATATCATTTACAGAATTTTTAAATTTAATCGTCCCAAGCATTTCGTTCAAAAACTATATTACCCTGAAATGTGATATTTTCCGAATGTACACTATATGGAAACCTGTTTAAGGCATTAAATGTTAGATCGTTGTTGTTTGTAAATTTTAGCAAAAATCGTGATATTTTTCACTGTTTTGGAATTTCAATTTTGTAAACGATAGAAGGTAGACGAAAACTGTCTATGAACAAGTTGTAGAGCATACTCAAAAACCCCAAATGAAATTTCTTTGGTTGCAATAGGTCGATTTGTCACTGATAATATAAAGATAAATATGAGCCAGCTCTTCTTTCACGCTAAATCATTAAATACAATGTAGAAGATTATACTTTTCGAAAGGTATCTGCTGGTCAGATATTTTGGGATTCTGCCGTCTTGGAATGTTTATATCTGTTAGTTAGAATTTTTTCGGTGGGGGAGTGGCTTAAACGTCAATCATCCAGTATGGTTTAGTGAGTTTTTTCTAATATAGTGTTTCCCTCTCCCTTTGTATATTTAAAACAAACCTATTGTTTTTGTCATTATGCCGATCCAAGTGGAATTTGCTACGTAATCCATGAAAAGCTACATCGTCCTTGGCCTTCTCCGAACGGCGTTGGTCTTTTTTTTCCTCAATTAATCTATCGCAACGCCTGCGGTTTCGGTTTAAAAAAAACCAACTCCGAAAGTGATAAATACGAGATGTCACCTTAATCTAACTTCCAGTGCAACGCGGCCTTCCAAATAAATTTATTGTCTTTCTCATTATGCGTAGCATGATTAAACTGTAAACATGCGGATATTCGGCTTAATTATGGCCCCTTCTTCACCAAAAAAACTAAGCTTACAAGACGTATTAGCTGAACTAAAAAAGATATGAATTCCACCAACACCGACTTAACCTCACAAATCTCATCGGTACAAACGCGGTTAAAAATACCAATAGGAAGCTAGACGCGCTAACTGACACGATATACGCTCGAAAACCAACAACATGAAGTGGAATCCTTAAAATCTCACACTACGACTTTTATAGAAGAAGTCTCCTCTTCCTTAGCTTCCAAAGATAAGACAATTAAAGAACTGTGCTCAAAAATTGAATTCCTCGAGTCTGATAACAGACGAAATAATCTCATAATTTCAGGCCAACCTGAATCCCTAGACGAAGACAGATTAACATTAGCCAAATACATTACTAACATTTTTTTCCTGAATTACTGTGCTGGAACGGGTCAATTAGTCCCGTGCGTGTCTATAGAAGAGGTACCAATCTTGATTTCCCAAATCCTCGTCGAGTCGTGGTAAAGCTAAATATTTTAAATTCTAAAACAAGCTAACAAATTAAAAGGAAGTCGCATTTTTATTTAACACTACTTCACCCCCAAGCAGGTGAAAACTCGCTTGAACCTCAGAAACTTAATCAAATCAGAAGGGAATGGTTATGCGAAAATAATTTCCAACTTTGTAGTTCAAATAGGCATATATAAATTTGTTTACGACGAAAATCTTGAAAAAGTAATTAAAAAAATGTGCAATTTTGTTAAACCTTTTTTAATTATTCTACCATGAACCTCATTTACTGTAATATAAGAAGTGGGAATTGTAACCTTGATACGAGCTGAATTAGATTCCACTGGTATATTTCCCGATATAATAGCTCTGACTGAAACTTGGTTCAGAAGAAATTTACATTATCACGTACCTAACAATGAATTTTGCGGTATTGGTGATCGTAAAGGGGGAGGAGTAGGTAATAAAAATAGACCTCTTATACAATTTAAATATGTTTAATGAAGACATCGAATCCTATTCCACAAAATTATCACATTTGGACTTCTACATCTCCGTTATTTACCGCCCCCATAAAAGTAACTTAACCAATTTATTAAATCACTGCGAATTCATAGTTAGCTCACTTGGCTCGTGCAGAGCGTAAAAAATACTAGTAGGTGATTTCAAAGTGAATTTCCTAAATTGTACCCCGTGCTCTACCGCGATACTTGACCTCTTCACCAGCCATAACCTTACATTGCGAACTAAAGAAATAACCAGAGCCATTTCCTGTATAAATAACATTTTCTTCAATTCAAATGATACTATGAATATCCGAAGCGAAATTGATATTTCAGATCACTTCCCTATCCAATTTACTTGTGATACCCAAGGGCAAAATTTATATTCTTTAAATAAAAAATAAACGCAACTTCGGTCAAAAACCTTTAAACACTTTTGCACTGGCTCTATCGGAATATGCTTGGACTCACCCCTACCAAATCACTAATCTGAACGATGCTTATAAGATCTTTGAAAAGATAGATGAGACGGAATATGATGCCTCTTTTTAAAACCTCCCGAACTTTAAATCTTGGTTTACCCCCGAATTTAAAAATTATCTCAAACATAAAAATAAATTATTTAAACTATCGAAACGCTTCCCCAGAAAGGAAAAATCAATGAATATAGATCATTTCGAAATTTTTGTAATAATGCCATTAAAAATCGAGAAACGCGATTTTTATTAATGAACTTCAAAATGTGCAAAAGCCTTAACATAAATGAAAAATTTGTAAACGATCTACTACATTGAAGTCAAAATAATAATAAATCTTGTCTAATCGAGCCAAATAAACTAAATAGAATTTTTACCTTGGATCCGGTTTCTGCTAAGGTTAACAGCAATAATTCAACCAATAAAAATAATGAAAATACAATGGGTTTATTTCACATCGAAAAGCCAGAATTAATAAATATAAAAGACCACATCTCTACCTCCGCCCCCGGATTTGACGACTTGAATCCCAGAGCAATAAAACTTGTTAGTAAATTTTTATTAATCCCCTTTTATATTTAATTAATCTCTCCTTTAACACAGGGGAACACACGAATAAATTAAAGAAAACTGTGATATTTCGGACCCGAAAAACCACAGACCTATATCTCTATTATCCTTTTTTCGCTAAAGTTTTGATAAAGCTTATTACAACCGACTTCTTGCCTTTAGTGATAAATAATTCCTTAACGCTGAGTTCCCTGGGCGCTAGATGGGAAGAAATGGTCGAGTGCGATGGGCTCCTAGTAGGGATTGCAATCCAGCAGGGTTTTCAATCCAGCTGGATTTTTGGTGGACCGACATCAATCCCGCTGGATCCAACACGGATCCAGCAATTTATATATTTTTCGAAAAAAACAAAAGAATTTTATCAAAAATGCCCAACAAGTTAGAAACCCAAAATATACCTCTTCTCGGAAGTTTTCCATGCCGAACTAACCCGAGTTTTTTGAAATGAGATGCTAGCGTCACCTGGCTGTTGTACTGTACTAAATAGCGTGACAAATTTAAACTTCTGTTATTCCTCCATGGTATGTCAATGATATTATTTATTTGCAATAAGAAAACGTGGCAGTCATTGGCCCAGCTGTAAAAGATCGATGTTCATAAAAAGCCACCTTTTTGGATTTTTGTCCAGGCCAGTGGAAAATACTGGCAAATAGTGGCTAATAATTGCTAATTTAGAAAATATTAACCCATGTCTGAACACAAACACACAGTGCACAAAACATTACCAAAGCACGAATTCGAATACAAACGTTCAAAAGCTGGTTTACACTAACAAGTAAGCCAAAACCGTCGTTACGGTGTGCGTTAACGTTAAAAAATATATCAGATGTAACGAGGAGTTTAGCGGTTACACCTGTTTTGCTCTGGTGAACCTTTTCCAAAGTTCATGAAACTGCCAACGCGGTGAATACACTTTGCCAACAGACACACCACAAAATTGTAAAACCCCTCCTAGGGAAAGTCTTATTAGAAGTAGGAGTGTCTTGAAGTATTTTAAAGGATTAAATCAAGCACGTTTGTATAATTTGTAACGCACGGGGGTTGGGGGTATCTATCTACACCAACTAGTTAAGGGGATTCTTGTTGACATATTTTAAGAATAATGCAGACAATTACAAATAAACCATACTGTATTGTAAATACTGGCAACTAACTACTTTAAAAAAAAAATATTAAACCACATACATTAATACAAGAGGCCTTTTTTTAAACTTTTCTGTAAGTACACTCTCAAGAAACAAATGGTATTGATGGTCTTGTCTCACGCAGGGCCGTAGCGCACCTAGCAAAGCGGCAACGTTAACTTGAATCGCGATTCACGTGCCAATTATTTAAAAGTTAATTACTTGCGAATCCGCATCGCTGGATCCAGCACCACGTGCTGGATCCAGCAGACCGAAAAATGCGCTGGATCCAGCTGGATTGCTGGATGAGGGATCCAGCAATTGCAATCCCTAGCTCCTAGGTCCCCAAATTTGACACTGCCGGACTTTTCCAGTGACTAGCGAAGAAGACTTGCGCCAGAGAATAATGGCAGCTTTCGACTCGTAACTCCAGCTATGAATCGTGGTTCATTTCTAAATATGCTGTATCGCACACGAATGTTTTAAGCAGCGGATGCTTGTATTATTAAATCTTATTTAGTATAAGACTGGTACATTTGTAAAATTTGTAACAGTTTTGAAAACTGTTTTCCCTCAAAATTAATAAAAAAAATAGTTAAAATAACGTTCATTTTTAGATGTGGTTCTTTTTAATTTACTTGTAATAAGGCTTAGACCATCTACTACCAACTTGTTATTGTTCATGACCTAATATCTCAGTGACAAATTGACCTACTCCGGCCAAACCAATTTCATTTAAGGTTTTTGAGTATGCACTACAATTTGTTGACAGTTTTTGTCTACCACCTAACGTTAAAATTTAACATTTCTAGGTAATATAGTTTTTGATCAAATTAAAATCCCCAAACAATGCTATTATTTACTCTGCGGATTTCCTTCGACAATTAAAAATGTATTTAAGGTCAGACTTGTTAAACAATTTTTTTACTAATTATATACTTTTGACACAGATATTATCTTATTCAAAATAACGACATCAAATCATTGATGTAAAATAAGTTATAGTTTTGTAAAGTTTGTTTGATTATTGGGACCCTCTGAAGTAGCGTGAACAGTACTCCCCAAGAAAGTTATCGAACATTTAAAAAATAATATGGACAATATTTTAACCTCTCTTTTAAGCAGAATTCTTAAATTTATTCGGTTTCATTCTAAAACCGATATTCGAAAACCTAAAAATACGAAGCAATCATTCATTTGTCACTGACATTGAAAGATGCTATTTTTATTCTAGTCAGTTTTTCTGATTTTGAAAGTTTTCCGGTACACTTTTTGTTTCGTTGTTGAGAAATGAAAAACGACACTTTACTTAAGAAAATTAACTTCGCTTCCGGTTTGAACTTAACCACTTTTGTTAAACTAGGATAACAACTCTTTCGCGTGAAATGCGTTTGGGTGAGAGTTAGCAAAATTATAATTGCCAATATGGAAAGTTTGGTTACCAATTATGAAAAGAGCAATTTGCTTGGAACGAGAAAGCTTAGAGATCAATATAATATAAACTCGGAAACTTTATTGATCATCATTTACATTTGAATACTTATTTGCGTGTGCAGCTCCACTCTATAGTTGAATCATAAATATAAGTGTGGAGATCGTATTGGTAAAATAGGCGTTTAAAATTTAAAGCTTTTATTTTGAATAAACACCGCAAACGAATAATGAAAACTGCGAGATTGAGGTATAATAATGAAATATTAAGTTGACTTTGATTAAGAAATATCTGTTTCCTGAATTGAACTTAAATGGAGCTTAAAGAATTTCACAATCAGGTGTTATTATTAAAGTCCATATGTTAAAGAGTTGACGAAAAATATTATAGAAATTGACCGTTTTCTTAACATTAGTATCAACTTATTTCAGCAACCTCTGAGATTTGGATTTAAAATGGTTTTTACTTTTGAACAGCTTAGCTGATTACTATGAATAACTTCAGAATTCCAAGTGATAAAGCTCCTTAAACAAGCCTTATTTAACACTGCCTTTTATATAAAAAAATTAAGTACTAAGAGTCACTAAGACAAATATTTGAGGAAAATTTAAACGTAATATTTTTATTTAATCAAAACGTAAAACAAGGAAGAATGTTAAGAGGTGGTGGAAATTTAGTACAGTCAAAGGTAGACCGAAGGGGGGGTTGGGCACGGAAACCCCCCCGCCTTGTCTACGCCACTGTTCTGAATAGAAAACAGAAACAGGTCTGTTTGTTTACAAGACTTGGTCTCAGGTGGTACAATATTGATCTTTCCCAACAGTTGACGGTAATTTTTCGAAACAGTTAGTCTTCAACAATAACATTTATTTCCTAGACAATAAATGTATCGCATTTTTTATGAAAACCTGTTAAAATTAGTAATAAAATATGTGCAGCCAAAGCTAAAAAATCACATACTTTATTCTCAAGTTTCAGTTTTGACCAAGACCCCGGTCATTGTTTCATATTTATTATTTACCTTAATTAGTTAAACAACCTTTAACGTAAAAATTACATTAAATTAACTTGTAAATTTAATTTATAAGGAAATACAGTGAATCAATTTTTAATTATGGAATCCAGCTCGGTCTAAGACGCCATTTAATTTTTAAATCCCAAAGACTACATCCGATACTACATTTTTCCCCTCAAAATACGTCTCTGCATTGTTGTTCTTTTATTCCTAGAATCGTAATTAAGAATACAATAAAAATTGGCCTGACTTATAACATCCACCTCATTTGTGTAAGCTGAAAATAGAGTTGGCAAATAAATTTACATAAGAAAGACTTTTTTCCCGCTCAGATTTTTCCACATGGGATTATAAATAACCATAAATAGGCTACTACCTATACTTAGGCGCTTAGCAACAAAATTCGCAACCAAATCTCATAAAACAAGCACGTGATAAAATGCAACAAAATGTTAAAAAGCACTTTCTTCGAAAAATAAACCACATTTTGCACAACTACTTTGGGATCAAAGGAGTGTGCGCTTTGCTGAAAATGACAAAGCATGTTTTAAAGGAAAAAGTAATTGAAATCCAAACTGGAGCTTTAGAATACTGGCTAATTATGCTGGAATTATCACCTGTCCGGGCTTGTGGACGCTGGCGTAGCCCATTCTGATGAGACCACCGGTGTAGTATGCTATTTGATCGCTTGGAGCACCGTTATATAAATTTCTGACCACATGTTGATAGAATTCTGAATAGAAATTATACATACCAGAGATGCTGATAGTTTTAAAACGTTCTGCGTCATGTTCAGCGGCATTTCTTACAAGACTCAAGATATTTCACAATATTTAATCTTCAGTTCTCATCGAGTGTTGCGTTGAGTGTAACATTATAAATAGCTATTAAAAATAATAGAGCCCTAAAATTTGTTTGAATGTCGAAACAGTGGGATTAGCTTTGTGCAAAATAGCTATTTTTAAAAACGAGTCCAGGTGTTGAAATCCGGATAAAATAGAATGCACTATTTGGGATAAACGATGAATTGTTAGTTTTTTGGATACACGCTGAAATTATATTCCTAATTTAGAAATTGTACTGAAAGATTATTCGTAGCGGGCTTTAGCGACGTGTAACCGCGTTCTTTATTTTAAAAAATTGAATGTGAACAACGTTTTCACGTGTTTCATTCTGTGATTAAGGTTTTAGTTTTAAAATAACAATATAAATAGATTGTGTATACAAATTGCAACGAAGCTCAAGAAGTTAAGAAGTTCAAATTTATCCTGTACCGTGTTTTAAATAGCGTACGGAATAAGTTGATAATGTTTTGAAATGGTGTAAGTTGCAAAGAGTGAAACGGCTTGTTTGGCGGTACATGTGATACCTTATGAGGACCGGATAAATCCACATACACGTATTGGCGCCTATCGCGGTAGTGGGGGTTCCCTCTCCGAAATACTTAATGTACCCAAAATTGGACCGCAAGTTTTTTTTTCAGGTGAATCTCTATATGAGTTTAACATTACCATAAAGCTAATAGATCCAGTTTAGGGTACTTTTGGTCCAAAATAGGGTACATAGGGCTGGTAATGGTGAATTTGGTCGCGTTTAAGGTACTTTTGGTCCATTTTTGGTTACTGAGGACCGGCTTGTTTTGTGGTATCTTAATCTCTGCGTATCTTTTTCTCAAGTGTTTCAATACTTTAAAGATATAAACTGTTATATCAGACGTGTGAGGGGTTAATGAAAATAAGAAGCTCTCGACTAGCTCATTTCAAATGGGTATACGAATACGTTAAATTACATTCCGATATACAAATATATATACTTGACGTTCAGTACGTTTAAATAGCTTTCCAAAAAATGCTACAAAAACCTCTTACTCTACGTTCAATACGCAAATATAGGTGGAAAAATACTACAAAAACACCTTAACTTGGCGTTCAATACGTTAAAATACTTTTCCGATACACAAATAAAGGTAGAAAGATACTATTAAAACATCTTAACTCTACTTTAAATCGGATAAAATATATTTCAGATATGCAAATGAATAGAAAAATACCACAAAAACATCTTAACTCTACTTTTAATATAACAAAATACAATTCCGATATTCAAATATTTAAAAATACTTAATGTACTTAGTTACGTTTAAAAGAATCTCTTATTAACACGAATTCATCCAATTGCTAAACATAGATTCCAGATTAGATGGTGTATGTATGATGGGTAAGACTCTTGTCAGGAAGATGAAATCTGCTTTTAATACGTTAAAATACATTTTGCAATATGCAAATATAGGTAGAAAAATACTACTTAAATCCGTTTTTAAATTTGATAACATACATTTCCGATATGTAAATAGGTGGAATAACACTATAAAAATTGCTTTTTCTACTTTTAATACGGCAAAACACAACTCTGATACGCAAATATATACAGAAAATACTAAAAAAACTCTACTCTACGTTTAATACGTTAAAATACATTTCCGATACAAAAATATAGATAAAAAAATACTACAAAATGGAAAAAGGTAGAAAAATACTAGTTACTAACCATAATGAATTTAAGCTGACAACATCCTTCACGTAGAGGTAACTTGTTTCCTCGTTATCTTTATCTCATGTGTCTTAAATAGCGTATGGATTAAGTTAAGAATGTATTGAAATGGTGTATGATAAAACGTCGTAGAATAAAGAATAAATCATATGTTCAGAGTCAGCTTGATTACTGAAGAGAATAACACAGGCGTTTCCGATGTAGTCAGGTAGGAATAATAATACTACAACAATCTAAAACAAGTTAAAATATATTTCTGAAATACAAATATAGGTCAGAAATACTACAAAAGCCTCTTACACTACGTTCAATACGTTAAAATAATGACATGCCTCCAATCAAAGCGTCCGTTTTTTCCTATTTAATTAAATATATGTATATAAATTAGAATTGCTTCATTAAACTATGCATGTGTACTTTAAACAATACCTGGATTTGAAATTATATAACATAAAAAAAACTGTTTAAAAATAAAAATATATCAATGTATTCAACTCAGGTAAAAAAAAATAGTTTCTTTGTGTTTTTATATTTCTTTCTTACAAGGAGACGACCCGAGGTGTAACACACCGATTTTGTTCTAACTTGAAAAATCCTAAAGGGATTTTATTCAATGGGCAACGGGTTTACCATGGCAACGAAAAATGTTTTTGACAACATAAAATAACATGGGATTTTGAGTGATTTCCCTGTGAAAATGTTTTAAAGAATTTATCAAAATGTGACCAATTTTGATTTTTTTCCGTAAATTTTTATCAATTTTTTTATAATTTTGGTATTTTAATTATTTTTTCAATTTTGTAAAATGTTTCACAGGGGGGACCATTGGAATTGGTCAAAATCCCATGTTATTTTCAATGGGAAAATTTCAATTTTACGTTGTCAAAAACATTTTTCTTTGCCATGGCAAAACTGTTGCCCATTGAATAAAATCCTTTGCGATTTTTCAAGTTACATGAAGGTCTACCAATCCCCCGAGTTTGAACAAAATCGGTGTGTAACACCTCGGGTAGTCTCCCTGTTAGTTACAGTGATGCTTAAAAGCAAACCTCAAATCTATAAAAAAAGAAAGAGTTCGCTATGTCATTTTCTGTTCAGCTTCTACGTTTATAGCTGTAGAACGAATAATCGTAATCTTATAATTTCAGGGGAATTATAGCAAATTTAAGCTGTACCACACGAAAGTGTGCTCTATCCAAATGCATACGGATGGAAATTAAATAAAAAAATTAGATAAGCAGACAGAATAATATAGGCCCGCTGCTTAAATTGTTTATCGTATTTGATAAAAAGTACACTGGTTATTTGCGAAACAATCTGCCACCTTTTATAACTATAAATATTATTTATTAAACAGATATTAATATATTAATAACATGTAGATTAGACACTTGTTTTCAACTAGATTTTTATGCATTATATAGGGCCTAAAAACGTGCAAAGAAAGTGTGATTAAACACTACATCCATCAAGTGTTTCATATACCATATGTATACGTGCAAAATACATAAATATTATCACTAAATATAAACTAGAGTTTTATGCATTATTTTCACACGTTTCCGTTTTAATAGCAGATGTAGTTGCAATAACCCTGCCATTCTAGTTGAGCATCAGGAGACGAATGCACTATAACCTAATCGTCAATGATTACGAAAACTACTATTTGAATCAAACTGGATATGGGGCGATTCCTGTGAATCGAGAAGTTGGTGTTCAGAAACGTGACGGATTGGGATACATTTTTGCTTCCGCCTTTCGAAGAACTATGCCTCTGTTAAGACGTGGCGCGGAGTATTTGGATAAAAAAGCACTAATTACTGGAGCGAAAGTTGTTACTGATGTTGCTAGTGAAATTCCACAACGTTGGAAAATTCGGTAATGAGCTCCGGTAAAGAATCCCAATTAGTCTGTATTTGCCACAATAGCCGAAGTTGAAGTTGATTTGCTTGATGCCATTTTTCTTTTAAATCTCAACTTTTGGGCAAATTCTAAACTACATAGAAAAAAACGGAATTATAAAAAACAAAAACATATAGACCTAACCGTCGATAACCGAGTCAATTGGAATGAAGATAAATCAGCTTAAATAGTGACAAATACTTAAAACTTTTTAGTCATTGAGCAACCACAAAAATCATTTAAAATTAAAACCCTAATGAACTTTTTCCCTTCGCTACAAAATGAACAAATATATCAATGAGCACTTTTGAAAAGGTGAATTTCTTAAAGGGCGTTCGGACATCTTCGACACCGAGTCGATAAATATATTACTGTTAACAGATAATACTCTGGAATTAGACGTGTACGATAGTTAGCTTTCTCTTCGTGCAGGGCAAGAATGTCTTTCAATAATCATGAAAACCAGATACTGTAGGTGCCACCCATTCTCCTTAACGATAAATATATTCTTGCCGAGGGCTTTCAAAGTGCAAAAACACGCCTACCTTACGCTGGCAATGCCCTGCAAGCTTTTATCGACGATGTTTTACACTATTAAAGGATACTTTTTTCGACAAATCGTTTCCGACTGATCAAATTCCTTTCTAATCTTTATATTGAAAGAGGTTCTGAAAGATGAAGTAAATAAAAATATCTCTGATACATGTATTTACGGCGTCATAAAGTGATTTTGAATAACGGTGGCCAAACTCCAAATTTATATGTTCCAAATTATCTCACATCACATTGAAATTTTTATTAATACAAGATAATCAATCTTTACACAAAACTCACGCTAAAAAGGCTAAAACTAGGCACAATTGTCAGAGACCAAATGAAAAACCAACTGTTTTAGCATTGCACAGTCATTTTAAATACCAAATTATTCCGCGAAAAATTTAAAAAGACGAAAGCAGATTTTTTATCTTTAGATGTATTCATGTTCTCATATTTTTAGTTTAACCTTGTTAAAATGTCATACAAAATGGTTCAAAAAGACAACATCTTTCAGTATTCATCCAAATTATTAATGACTTTTAAGTCAGTGGAGATAACTTTGACTTTCTTTGATAATTAAATTTTAAATTGTTTTTAAGAATAGGTTTTGTGTTTAAATCAAATCGAAAGAGATGAAGTTATATACAATTAAATGAGTTAAATGACTTGCAGACGTTATGAAAACAGCTTTAAACTCATTTACAATACTATTTTATCAAGGACAATAAGCAAAACTTTATTAATTTAACTTGTTTTGATTATATAATAATTTCTTAAAGTGACATATAATTTGGACTTCCTTAGATTTACACCAACAGCTATGGTTGGCATTTAAAACCATAAGATTTCGGTTTAATATAAAAACTTTAGAATGAAATGTAACATGGAGAATCACCATAGACAGATTTTGAAGAAATTTCTTCAAATTTAAGTTTATTGTTATTTAAAAATTATGTTCAAGACGATAAGATAGATATGAACAATTATTATATTGCTATTTATTGCGAATGTAGGTTATTTTATTTGAATAGAATGATAATGAACCCATTTCAAGCGTGGTAACATATATTTAAATTGATCGTGGTTACATATATTTAAATGGCTTGTGGTTACAAATATTTAAATTTATCGTGTTTAAATGTTTTTAAATAATGTAATAGATATATATCCCTTTAAATATTTAAAATTGAAATTTTTTTTAAGTGTAAATCGAAAGAACATATTTAACTCCTAATATCAAAGTGCAAAACGTGGAGAAGATATAATGCTTCTTAAAATTGATTAAAATATATTGTTTTCCACGATGAAAGTTGTTTTACCTTAATTGTTGAAACAATCTTAGAAGAAAGTCAAGATTTTGACGATAGAATCGGTTAATTTTTTATTCATTTTATAGTCAAATAATCTATAGTAACAATAAGTGAAAAACACTACAGCCACAACATCACCGCAAAAATAAACGGTCAAGATAATATATATTTAATCAATATGAAACAAATCAAAACTTTACTTTTAAATGGAATAAAGCGCTAGATAAAGGTTTAAAGTTTTAACAGCAATGCTATTTAAACTTAAATAAATGTTTTGATTACTTGTCGTTATTAATTTGGTTGACAAAAACATCAAAATACTTTTGATCCCTAATATCTTTAACCGTTTCTGACGTAGTCACAGATGAAAGTATTTCTACCAGCAACAAGGTTAATTAGATAAAAGTTAAGATTCAAATTCAGCAAAAATTTGAACATGAGGGAAACTAACAATTGTAAGTTTAATAAACCGATTTTTTAATCGTTTGAAGAAATGATTATTATTAAAAAAACAATGCATAACACGATTCAAGTCATCGAGCGACACTTAATGACATAACTAAGAATAAAGTTAGACTTGGTAGAAATTCTTTTAAGGGAAAATTACTTAAACTAGTGAGGAAATAGCTTCCAAACTTAATGCAGAGGGATATGTTTTGATGTCTTATCTAGGGTCACAAATTGATATCGAAACCCAATTCTTCTTGCTGCGAGGCAAAATTATTAAGCTCTCCACCATCCCAATGAAAATAAAAATTATGGGTTATTATGAAATACATGTTAAGGAACTGAACAGTTGTTTTGAACAAAACAATGACTTCGTATATATCAACATTACTGCTTTGTTCGTTTTAAATTACACATAAATAAAACTGGTAATTACTTTGGTAATGTTGATAAAAAATTTGCTATACTCCTTCTTACTGGACAGTTGAGCAGATTTTATGGCCGAAGAATTTTTTTAATTTTTTAGGTTGCAATTTAAAGATTTAAAATAAAAAGTGTAAGAAGTGTTCGTTATCTTCCTTGGATTTTTGAGTGAAAGAGTAAAGGAGCTTAAGCCTTACTTGATTTCTTGTTTGAATTAATCAGGGTACATGTCTATGTAAATTACCATTGATTTTAGAATACTTTTGGAGGAATAAAAGTATGTTCTTGAAAAATATCCTAGTAATGGTTGCTCTACGTCAATTTTCATTATTAAAAGCCATATTTTACTTTCTTTTGCTTGATATTTACTAAGCATGTTTTAGCTATAAGAATACCAAAATTTAAGTGTTATATTAATATTTTCAAAGTTTCACTGTAAAAACGTTTTTCCTTCACCAGCTTTACAACAATGGTGGTTTTCTAAATAAGCTTTGTTCCTTTTGTTTTTTGATCAGTATATTGAAAATCTTCATCAATTAAATTTTTTTCTTTATGATCTAATCGGGCTCCAGACCGAGAAGATTGGACCAAATTAATACGACCTCAAGGATGGTGGTCAATACAGACACCGCAATTCCGTAGAAGTTCAGAGAGAAAACGTGCGACAGGAAATTCATCGATGAGGGCTTCGTGTCTAATTGCTAAAAGTTATCCTCGGGCACCCAGAATCACCGTTGACTAAAAGTCTCAAAGTGAATTCTAGGCTCTTCCTGTTCCTATGTACCTCAGGACACAAGAAACAACAAATTAAGTGGTAGTGGATCATGCATAACACAAAGTTTATGTTTTAGGTTGTAAAGATGCATTGTTGACATTTTTAAGAGCAGAGTATAACGCCCTCTTTAACTTTACGGGTATACTTCGGGAGAGCTAAACTTCCAGCCTTCTATCCTAAGCAACCGACTGAACAAATCACCAGGTTTTTCTCTAGTATTGCGTTATTATAATTGAGCACACGTTTCTGGGTTAAAAAAAGAACTTTACTCGACTAATTTATTGAACATAACCCTCTTTTCGGGGTAAATACTACAGAGCTTCTCTAAACGGAAGCGAACCTTTTAATTCCTTTTTTTGAACTGAATAACGGTTACAATTTTGTTTAATTTATTACGTGCGCGCGTTAAATCTTAATTTTATTCCTCGCGCGTAACATTCAATCTCTTTATATCTTTTATATTTCAAATCTACAACATAATATACATTTATTTATATATTTATATTTAATAATTAGAACCAAAATATCATGCTCGACTGTAAGATAACGAAAAATGCGGGATACTTTTCTACACAGTATTTCTGCTTAGGAAGCTGAGTTTATTAACAAGCCTGATTATAACCATAAATCTTTCTGGCGACATATACTGACTTAAATCTTCCGTTGTTTTCTTAAATTTGTTTATCTCTATTTCCACTACAGGTACGTAGCTTGTATATGCATTTAAATCATCTTCAGGAAAGTTTTTTCGTTTGTCAAGAATTGTGCAAAGTGGGATAGCGTTGCGAATACCTCTCTACAGCTTCTGAAAAATGAGATATAAAATATAATTAGTTAAAGTTACATGTAAATTTTAAAATAAAATAAAATTACCTACCTGTTTGTAAAGTTTTCAGGTAATTGTCTTTGACGAGCGTGCAAATAGCTCCTATCAGTGGCTCTCAAAGCAAGCTTTCATGGGCACATAAACTTAAAATCAATGTCATTAGTTACACGCTGAGCTGGTTCATCTCCATCAGAATTTGTTTGCAACAGATGCACCCTCTCCTTACATCCCTCCAACTTAAATATCTCTTCATGTTTTGAATTTGTTCATCATCACCAGTTAGGCCAACCCATTCAGGGACTCATTTCCCACAAGTGCAGTTTTTTGATTTACTCTAAATTAATTTGAATTTGGGCATTACCAACTATCTTATTTTTTCGTTGATTTTCTATTTCCCTGAGTTCTTCTTCTGTATATTCCGGTTCAACTTCAAAGGGATTTACACGAAGCATTTCAGATTTATGAAATATAATTGCAAAAAATTAGAGATAGACTGTTAGACCTAGGCTTAAGACGCACAGCAGAGATTTATAATCTAGTATTTTTATTGGTCAGTCTAAAACAAACTCCCGCCAACGATTGAGGAGTCTGTGAGTCATGTGACGACAAAGAGAGAATCACGTTGAAAATGCAGCATGTACAACGCTAAGCCTGCTTTTATCTCTATTCGGATAGAGCAAGAGAGAGTAGGCTTTATAGTTTCGTGCGTGGTGTCTACGGTGACTGTCGATAATTGTTTTAGAAATCGGTAATGGCGGCACCCAAATTTCAGCGTTAATGAATTTAATTAAATTTATAACTAATTATTAAGGTTCGTTAAAAAATTTCTTCACTTGTATTTCGTCTTAAGAGTGGTGTAAATTATAGTTTTAGCGCTAGAAAACTTGGAACCAAACTTTTCCTCTAAGAAAGGAGATTTGAAAAAGCGTGAGATATGTTAACGGGGAGAATTCCGTTTGCATTTTTATGAAAAAGCTGTTTTACCAATCCGAGGGGACCATGCAACCTAGGAGGGGTATAACAATCACCGTGACTGTGGCTGGGAGGGTGTGTATGTATGTATGTAGTAGGGATGCCACGGTTCCACATTTTTGGACTATCTCGGTTCTGGATCCGGTTCCGGTTCCTAAATTTTTTATTATCGGTTCCGGTTCCAGTTCTTAAAATTTTAATATATCGGTTCCGGTTCTCAAAATTTAGAACCGATCGGTTCCGGTTAATATACAGTTCCAGTGTGTTTATTATTAATTAAAGTTAAATACACAAGCAAGTCAAATGAAGTTAAAGATAAATAAAACCCACCACATTTAATTAGTATATAAAATTTGTTTTAGATTAATATTTTAAAAATAGTAGCTTTCTCAGTGACGAAGCTATGGGTTCGGGGTCCTCCCGCCTAACTGTTTTTGGGGTCCCTTATAATCAATAAGGCCGAGTCGCGATTATCGGTTCCGGTTACGGTTCCAGTTCTTAAAATTTAAATATATCGGTTCCGGTCCTCAAAATTTAGAACCGATCGGTTCCGGTTAATATACAGTTCCAGTGTGTTTATTATTAATTAAAGTTAAATACACAAGCAAGTCAAATGAAGTTAAAGATAAATAAAACCCACCACATTTAATTAGTATATAAAATTTGTTTTAGATAAATAATATTTAAAAAATAGTAGCTTTCTCAGTGACGAAGCTATGGGTTCGGGGTCCTCCCGCCAAACTGTTTTTGGGGTCCCTTATAATCAATAAGGCCGAGTCACGATTATCGCCATCTAGAGCTAGGGCTTACATTTATCGCCTTCTACAATTAGATTTAACACGTACTTGCATGTTAAATATATAAAACCCTTAAAAATGGCTTTAAGCCCTAAGTGAAACGATTAAGATAAATCACGGCAATCAGCATTAAAAACAAACGTTCTGGTAGAACTTGGAAATCTGGAGTTCAGACTCCCAAGTCCGACCAGAATCACGATCTAGATGACTTAATGGAAAATAATTAAAACAAATATTCTTACTATTCTCTCGTATGGAACTCATGTAAGCGCGTTATTTGTTTATTCAATAAAGTATGGTAAAAATGAAATCATCTGTTTCAAATTCCCACGGTTTCATCGTTTCAAGATGGAGGAGGGGGGGAATTGATGTACTTTCAAGTTTTGGGGAGATATTGCTCTCTTTCCGCTCCTCATTTCAGGGGCGTTGGAACAGGCAAAGACCCCAGTAGCACGAATTCGTCGGACCGAAGTCGCTGAAAGTGGCTTCCCCGACTCGGTCGGCTTTTATTCCGCCAAAGGGTCAAAATGTCACCGTCGGCCGACTGTATGGTTTTGGTCGGCTGAGAGTCACTACGTCGATGTCGGACTGACTTATAACTGGACAGATGGCCCGCCCATAAAAAAACCCAGCTTGGGGACCCTTATTTTACGACCAGAAGACTGTATATCAGTCGGCCCGACGGGTTTCTAAACATACGCCCCTCCTCAATTAACCTTGCGGACCGACTTGGTCGGCTTTTATTCCGCCAAAGAGTCCTAACTTCACCGTCGGCCGACTGAATGTTTTAAGTCGGCAGTGAGTCGTAACGTCGAGGTCGGCTCGACTTATTGCTGAACAGGTGGCCCACCTCCAAAACATCCAGTCTATCAACAAATATTTCATGACAGCATATTAATTGGCTCAATTTCTTTCTTTAAAGCCCACCCATAAAACAGTAGTCGGCCCTACCAATATGCGTCATACTGATAGTTACTTGTAAAAATATTTCTGAAATTGGTTAGAGGCTAACTATTTTTATGGGTATATCGGTACATAACATTATATTTAACGTTATAATGTTTTAATACAAAATGCTCAATATTTGTACAATCATGGCACATATATTAAAGTGGCCGCTTCAGAATTAAAACTTTTAGTTCCTCTATCACAAAATGTTCACTGTATAAAAATATGAAAATAGAGGCCGAATATTACAGGTAATAACTTTCAATTTCTGTACCAAAAATGTTTATATATAAAAATATCACATATATAACTTCTAAGCCAGTTAACTATTGAGGCTGAGAATCTTTGACCATAAAATTTTTCACATCTAAAAATTATATTTTAAGTCACTATAATTACTGCATTAGTTTAAATATTCCTTAAATTTCACTATTTGTACTGCAGTTTTAATAACATAGAGGCCACACACTAGAAACTCAAATGCACAATTCCTGCAGTACAAAATTCTCACACAAAATAGAAGAGAACTAAAAACCATTGAGGACGAGTCTTGGACACTAAAATTTTCAATTCAGGTACCACAAAAACTTTCAAGTTCAGAACTTAAATTATCACTTGTTATGTTCTTGAGACGTTATACAGGGTGTCTCAATTTGCTTGATCAGGCCATTTTTCTCAAAAATGTATTTATGCTAGGGTTCTGAAATTTTCAGGGTTTATTTGTTAGGTATGCAAGGTTTTGGTTACTAAATTTCAGAAAAATCGAAGATTTTGTGCCGTTTTGGAAAATTTATTTTTTCACCGGTAGGTGTCACGCAAAATGTTTCAATAGAAAAGTTGTAGGGCATAGTCGAAAGTGTAAAAATAATTTTGGTTCGGTTGAAAAAGACCCATTTTTCAATGAGTTTGGAGGTCGGGGGAAAAAACAAGTTGTACGAATTGTAGGTAACATGCATTTCAGTTATAAGATTTCTAAAAATAAACAAATAATAATTAGCCCAAGTGACAAATGTTTTTTAATGACTTCTACAAAATGTTTTCAAAAATGCCACCTTCTGATGCAATGCACAAATATGCACGATGTTTCATATTGCGAAATGCTCCCCGAACCATTTCTGGAGTCACCCGGCGACATGCTTCGATGATTCTTTGTCGTAAATCTTCAACGCTCGTCACAGGTGTTTGGTATACGTAGTCCTTTACGAATCCCCAAAGAAAAAAGTCGTGTGGTGTTAGATCCGGGTGTCTTGCAGGCCAACGAACAGGACCAGTTCTTCCGATCCATCTTCCAGGAAACTCGTCGTTTAGGTATGCAACCACGTCACGATATTGGTGAGGTGGCGCCCCATCTTGCTGGAAGCAGATGCGTCTGTACTCGGCCCAAGGAATGTCGTCCAACACGTTAGATATTTCATTTTGAAGGAACTCCAAGTAGTTTTCACCGTTCAGACGATTTGGCAGGAAGAACGGGCCAATAATTCTGTCACCTAACAGACCAGCCCACACATTTAAGCGAAACTGCACTTGGTGGCGGTGATGAAATCCCCAGTGTGGATTCTCGTAGTCCCACATATTTTGGTTTTGACGGTTGAAAGGCCCATCTCTTCCGAATGAACATTCGTCGGACTTCAGTAGTTGATCGTGAAAATCCTGGTGTGGGTCAGCCATGAGGCAAAACCAATTGCAGAAGTCGAGTCGGCGCTGTCTATCACCGTCATGCAGTCCTTGGTGAAGTGTCGCTCGATAAGGAAGAAAATGGTGTCTTTTGAGTTTTCTCCAAACGTAGTTTCGATCCAACCCTAAGTCAAAGCTGGCAGTCCTGACGCTCGCTCGAGGATAGGCGACGAAGTAGGCAAGTATGGTGTTTTCCATGTCGATGTCCTGGGGACCACGACCACGAAACCTCGGATTGATATTACCCCGGTTGTCGAAGTCGCGGACCACTCTAAGAATCGTCGTATGACTTGGTCTGTAATTGGGAAACCTTCGTCTAAATAACTGACTTACTAGAGTAGCATTACGACGACCTTCTCCGTAAAATAATTCTAGCATATGAGCGCGCTGATCTCGAGTGTAAAGAGGCATACTGGATAACAATCGGCCAAGCTGAGATAATGTTTTAACTTTGAAATGTAAACGCTTTAAATACTACTCGGACAATTGATATTTCACGTTAAAAAACAACAAAAGAAAAATAAGCCTAATTTTTGGTCTATAAATCTTTGTTGGATTATCTTACTCGTAACCACGTCGAAATGGAAGACGCGGTCTTTGTCTACTTTGTCAAATTAGGTGTTGAACGTAATAATTTTCTTTAACAATATTTTTTTGCAGATCTGATTATTAACTACATAGCTGAAAGCATAAGTTCCCTAAAATAAATATACATGTGTGTTGTGATTATGTACGATTGTTTACGTTAAAGGCTATTGCCTGATGGTACAACTTGTTTTTCCCCTGACCTCCAAACTCAGTGAAAAATAGGTCTTTTTCAACCGAACCAAAATTATTTTTACACTTTCGACTATGCCCTACAACTTTTCTATTGAAACATTTGGCGTGACACCTACCGGTGAAAAAATAAATTTTCCAAAACGGCACAAAATCTTCGATTTTTCTGAAATTTAGTAACCAAAACCTTCCATACCTAACAAATAAACCCTGAAAATTTCAGAACCCTAGCATAAACACATTTTGAGAAAAATGGCCTGATCGAGCAAATTGAGACACCCTGTATATTTAGCACAAAAAATTATATTTTCATAGCTCATACTTCTGAGATTTCTTTTAAAAAAATCTGAATAACAATAAGCTAGACTAGCTTGTACTTTAACGATCCACACACAACAAAATTTTTAAAATGCAGTAAAAAAGTCTGTATGCTTTCAGCGACTTCATTCCACTTCCAAATCGTTATCATTTACTTTGGCGTTAGATTTTTGAGCTTTTAAATTTCTTTTAAGTCGCCCACCTTGTCGGTCACATTATTATGGCACTTTCTACATGTATATCTTTCACCACTTTCAGGTTCGTAGAAAACAGCATCTAAATATAAATAACTTTAATCAATGGGTTCAACGTATAAATATTTAACTAAATCAATTATACCTATTATGACATGCTTTAATTGCATATCTTTGCATGTAAATTTTCCCATTTCCGCCACTCCACTTACAAAGTAGAGAAACGTCATGGGAAAACTATGTCACTGGCTTCTGAATCTACCCATCCACATTCTGTTGCCGCTACCCTTCTAACACCCTCCAAAGGCTCCAAAGCTGTTCTATCTATTTCTACTTGTTCGTCTATCCCAATAACTTTATATAATCTCCTCTAGAATTCAATTCATTGTTGTCTAGGGTAATTTATTTTTTGCCTAAGCCTTTGCCTCTTAGAAAGCTCGTTCCTGTCTTCATAAGGCGGTATGTTTCGTTTTTCGTTCATTCTTTGCGCCTCGGAAAATATTAAGCCTAGGCCTAACGTGGGTATAACATTTGTATTATAAATAATTTTCAATTACAAAAAAATGGCATTAAAGATACAATTATTATTAATGAATTTACATACCTTCAAAAATATAATTGTTTTTTCAAAAATAAGATATTTTCTTTAAAAACATGAAACTAACATGCACTCTTTCGAGTCTCGACTAGCTGAACCTCGTTCGTTCTCTTTGTCTTTCGAATGAGTTGTCGTTTGAAACCAAGGCTGCCAGATATACGGCAAGCCGATTGACAGGTATGCCAGAAAACACGCGTAAGGATTAAATAACACAAAAATCTAACTAAAAACTTAATATTTAGTTAAGAACAATACAAATCAAATGTAATTCCACCCCTTAATTATTTTGGTAGATAAAAATTAAATGAGCACCAGAATACAGACGAAAAAGCTAGAATACAAACAGCTTAATTCTTAAATTAAATATAATTTTCCCGAATTCTACATATATAAAGGAAGCAAAACAATCACTAGTCAGCATTGGGTCCACATAACGTGCACAACCCGACTCTAACATAGGCCGGAATTTGTTTTATCTTCCGCTTAAAATATCGTTGGCCCGACGTATTCATAAAATGAAAGGTCAGCTCGACGTGCACAGCCCGACTTCACACAATTTCCAAACGTAAGCTTAAAATATCGTTGGCCCGACGTCTAAATAAAACTGAAGCAAAACAAACACTAGTCGGCATTGGGTCTGCATGACGTGCAAAGCCCGACTTCCAAAAAGTCCGGAAAATATACTTTAAATATCGTTGGCCCGACGTCTAAATAAAATCGAAGCAAACAATCACTTGTCGGCATTGGGTCTGCATGAAGTTCACAAGCCGACCCTGAATATTTCTGTAATTTATGTTGTCTAAACCGCTTAAAATATCGTCGGCCCGACCTCTACATAAAATGGAAGAAACACGCACAAGTCGATATTGGGTCTTCATGAAGTGCACAACCCGACTTCCAAAAAGTCCGGAAAAGGTACTTCAAATATCGTTGGCCCGACCGTCGGATATGCGTTGGCATAGCAAGCACAATCTGACTTAAAAAAACTGAGTCGCAGGTTTTTAACAGCCCCTTAATATAACGTCGGGCCAACTGCTAGGAAAAAAATAAACAAAATGTTTAGTCGGCATTAAGTCGGCGTGAAGCGTGTCAAAGGACGCGGACCCGTTTCCGACTCAGCGACCCTTATCCGACCTGAAATCGGATTCCGTGTGCTACTGGGGGAGAAACGAAACATGGGTTTAGGAGCTTAGCCCCCGATGTAGAGTGGGTAATCAGTCGCGAATGCCATTAAGGCATTAACAGTACCAACAGTTATTATACGAAGTGTATTTTAATCTTTAAAGTCGTTTATGAATTTGAGATACTAATCCACAATAATAAAATGAGAATGGTTTTGGATTTTTAAAGGAGTGTAGCTTCAACGAATGCCCGTGTTACTGTTTGACTACGATGTAAATTGGCGGGAAAAGAAACAGTTGAGCTTCTATAAGCTTTATATGCTTTAAATTGAGAATTTGAGATTATGAAGATTTCAACTGAACAAAAAGTTGAAGGGGCAATAATATTAGTTGCACCTCCCAGTAAAATTCTAGGGAGGGGCATTGCCCCCCCATGTTGCTACGCCCCTGCCTCATTTCATTGAAAAATATAAAGACGGGATTTCTATGACTCGTTTTGATTTCAGTTGAGTATATCGTTCTAAATGGAGTCCATATTATTTCGTTCAATAAGCATTGTCATTTGTGAAATGTAAGCAAATGCATAAGTTGAAATTTTAGATTTTCTTGACAAAAACTACCCAGACCAGCGATTATATTATGCAAACGAATTAGCCTTACCTTAAAAACTTTGAATTCAGAAACACAACTTATTTATTAATTTACAAGGTTTAACGATATGCTATAAAACACGTGTCCCCATATTTTTCAAACTTCAGTATGTTACTTTCATTATGTACGTTGTTTGGATATTTATGCGACGGTTATTGTGGTTGCATTTATAAAGTCTTGGGCGCGCCTGTTGAAACATAAAGAAAAGTTTTAAGCAAGTAGAACATTAACTTGAGCTGACACGAGAGAAAACTAGACGAGGCCTCGCGCGGTTGGACTGTACAGAGTCCCATAGGCAATTTGGGGGCCCCCTTGTATTGCGGAATCTGCCGGGGCGTTATTTACGCTACTGGCTTTTCTGCCGTTTCTCATCTAAGTCGGTTGCCAAGGGGATCAAAAAGTATGCTTGCCCATTGCCCCACTAATTGCTCAGAAGGCACACTAGGAGCAGTAGACGACAAATATTTTTTGTGGCCTTTGCTACATTTGTGAAATTGTGTCGAGTTTTCCGACTGAAGAAAATAAAACTTAAACTAACGCGGATAGGATAAAGATGATCTTATATGAAAAACTAATAGTAAATTAGGAAGTTTAATTACTAAATTTCAACATGCGCTAAATAGAGTTATAGAACCTTTTAAAAACCGTTTAAAACAATCAAAAAACTCGCTATCGGTTCCGCTTTAGGTTATCATTCTTTTACAAATATCGGTTCCGGTTCCGGATACGGTTATCAAATTTTTATATTATCGGTCACGGTTCCTTGAATTTACTCGGTTCTTCTCTGTTCCGGTTCTGGTTCCGGTTATACGTTACATCCCTAATTTCTAGTAAGGGAAACCTTAAGTTAGGATAAAAAAAGAGTAAAACTACTTTAGTTACACAGTAAAAACTTTTAATAAAATTTTAAATTTTTTTTTAACGCGCTACAAAGAGCGAACGACTAGTTTCGCCATCGCATACGGAGGCATCATCTGGTCTGATTTTTACAAATTCGCAGCAAGGTAAAGGAAGTGCGGCTAGTCACGTCTCAAAGTGGAGGCGCTACCATCGTCGGACCAAAGTTCAGCAACAAAACTTCCTGGGCCGTTATCTCGATTAAGACAGTTATTTACATTTAGTTTTTTAATGATTTCAAGTGATTCTATAATATTATGTTTGAATTCGTTTTCTTAGAAGGCTAGGTGTTTAGGTTTGTTGAAGAGAATTGTATGTTTAGGGTTGCGCCTCCTTTTTGACACGTGACTAGCCGCACTTCCTTTACCTTGCTGCGAATTTGTAAAAATCAGACAGGATGATGCCTCCGTATGCGATGGCGAAACTAGTCGTTCGCTCTTTGTAGCGCGTTAAAATTTTTAAAATTGTATTAAAAGTTTTTACTGTGTAACTAAAGTAGTTTTACTCTTTTTTATCTTACATCATACACAGGTGTCGTTTGTTAATTTAAACTTTCTTTAGTTTAATTAACCCTCTTATAAACCTTAAGTTGTACGCCCTTAATTAAATACTTGTTAAAATTTAACATGCCACCAAAAATGGTCCCGTTAAGTTAAATTTCTTAAAAGTCCGCGGCGATTGCTGGGCGTTTCGTGAATCCGGCGTTCGAGAATAGGTCCATACTTTGGGAATGTCGTTGTACAATCCCGATGACGCTTCTATTCTTCACTTTGTTTTCAAAGTTGAGCAAGATTTCGATATACGCCCTTTAGGAAAAATTCGCGGTTGATGATGAAAACGTCGTATCATTCATTTTCACTTCGCATTCTTTGAATAGCGAATGTAGAGAATTGTTCACGAACGAGACGTTAGCAACTGCATTGAAATTTCCAACAATGAACATCACGATTTTGACTTTGCAATAGAGCATTCCTCATGGCCAAATAGGTATAAGAGTCTCCCGTACCCGGTACCACAAATACGATAATAGAACTGCTGTCGATTGATTGCTTTGCACCACACCCATTGCCCTTTTTCAACGCTGAGTTGAGTCGGTAGTTCGTTGAAAATATTTAATTCCCTTCTAAGTACTACCAATTTTTTAGAAAGTGAAAATGTCGCGAAACGTATGCGTTAACTTTCTGCGTTTAACTGGGGTCTTTTTCTTAGTACCCGGTTTCTCTATAGCTTTTTTGTAGTTTGCGACGACCCGAATCTTCTTGCGCCGCCATTTTGACGACAGTTTCTCTCATTCTTTTATTTGCCGAAGTTTAAGTCCTGCCCTTGTAAGAGGTCTCCAAATACTTTAGTTCCTATAGAAAGAGCCCTTTTTCCCCCACATATTTTTCAGATTGTTTTAGGAATGGAAATACATGCTTAGCTAACCCCAAAACAAAGGTACCAGTTCCGTTTCCTTTTAGCCCCACAAACCCAGAAAAATAAGTTAAATCAACTCCCCCCTTGCCTTTTTTAAATATTATTTCATGTTGGGTCAATTTATATTTACGTACTGATAGACTTATTTTACGGAGCGCGTCGTTAATGTACTTTACACGTTAATGAACCAAACTGAAATGTCGTAATTTCCCCTAAACTAGTTCTTGTATTAATGTCGATTCTGTCAAAATAATTTCTACTCAGCTTAAGGTCATGTGAAGAATCGAAAGATTTGGAAACTGTAGTTCGAGGGGAAGCATTTTGGTCTATAACTATTGTCCGTAAAAGGGTGCTAATCATTTCATTCTTACCAAATCGGAATACACGAAAAACTAATCAGGTACGAAAACATTTACTCAGAGGACGGTGAGCGAAAAACATTGGGGAAATTATATAACAACATAGAAAGCTGGCACGTTCAATACACTTCCAATACTAAGCATTATTGTGCGCTCCTATTATCAGAAGGAATATGGAGAGTTTAAGGATTTAGTTAAACCTTTTCTAAAATCGCACCCTCAGAGTCAGTGAGATCAGAAAGACCGATGAGATTTAAGTTCCCACACTGAAGAGCCGTGTTCATCTCCTAATAAATCCGCAATTTGTAACATGGTTAATGGATTAGGCATGCGAATGGTCGTCAAGAAGGCTGGAGTGATAAACCAAATCGAAAAGAAGACAAAGAATAGAAGCACACAAATGAATATAGAACCTAAAAGGTAAAGCTTAACATTTTTGCAGCTAGTGCACCTCCTTTTAATTTAATTCATAAGTTTCCTTATGTGCTATTAAACTCGCCAGTAGTTTTAATTAATTTTTTAAGAAAGTATATTGTATAATTTTTTTATTATGAAGCCGTTTTATTCCAAAATTATTATAATATTACTACGCAGAAAAAATGTGTTTAGGTTTTTAACTTCTACACATGTTTGAAAGCTAAAGATGGGTAAGAGTTGGTGTTGTTTCCTTAAACACATATGTTTAAATAAAACGAGTTTCTCAAACAATTTTCCAAGATCTTTCCACTAGTGTTCCAAACCGAAACCGCTTGTAAGAGGTCATGTTTAGAAATTAAACTTCGTGATTTTTAAACACTGATGTTTGATAAGTGTATATTGCGTTACGAGTTTAATGTGTATTTCGCGTTATATTTCGTTTAATTTCGTTTTCTATTTCTCTTTGAAAAAAATAAAATTCGTTTATTATGGACCGGGTTCTTATATAATCTCATAATTTTAAGATATTCGTAATTAATAATAATTAAATAACACTAATGTATATAAATCAATAATTGAACATCAACTGCTAAAAATTAATAAAGTAAAACTACTTTTGATGTGATTTAAGGCCGTATTAACACAAATATAATTTAAATTAATAGCGCTAAAATATAAACAGGCAGTTAAAGAAATGAAATCGACAGTATAGGCAGTAGGTTTCATTAATTCGTAGCCAATTAATATTAATGTTATTTTAGATCGTAATTAAACAACACAAAGAGTGGCGTAAACGGAAAATTAACACATGTTTTAAACCACCACACCCAAACCTTTGAACATGTTTAGAAACTAATCTTAAAAATATTTAGACGTGTTTTCATTGTAAGCGCCAAAAGCATTTAATATGTTTAATCTCTAAACGTATTTTATCTAAATACGTTTTAACGATATATATGAGAAGCAAATAACACGTTTAATTTCTAAACGCATGATGTTGCAAAGCTGAACACCACTATTGCCTAAACATGATCGTTTTTAAACATGATAAATATTCTGTTAGAGAGGGGGGTGGCATGGGGTGAATGAGAATTTCATTCTCATTCACCGGATGGACACAAAGCTGTTGCTTGGCTCCCGCCGTTCACCCGCTCCTTTCCCCCATTGCGTTCCTCCCTTAATCACCAGAATTTCTTATCACCAGATTCTCTCTCTCGTTCACCAGCTGCTTTCCCCCATCCCCATTCACTGGATACTTTATCTCTCTCGTTCACCAGCTCCTTTCACCCACCCCCATTCGCTGGTTCCGTCAACCCTCCATTCACTGGCTCCTTTCCCCCTTCCAACCCTCCGCAATCTCCAAAATCAGTTTTCCTCGTGCAGATATCTGGAGATTAGATGTTACCCGTTTGCTTTTCCCCAATCACCAGAAATTCTTTTCGCTTCCAAACCCTTTTAATTTCTAGGATATAAGCAATAATAACAAGTTATTTAAATTAAATTACAGTACCCAAAATTGGACCGCCAGTTTATTATTCTTTTTAGGGGAATCTCTATGGGAGTTTAACATTACAATAAAGCTAAAAGGTCCAGTTTGGGGTACATTTGGTCCGAAATGGGGTACATAGGGCCGAAAATGGTGACTTTGGTCGTTTTCAGGGTACATTTGGTCCATTTTGGTCCATTTTTGGGTATATCAGAATTGCAGTTGGAAAAACGAAGAGCCGTAATTTTTTCCACCCTTCCCTAAACTCCTTAAATTTATCGCTATAATTCCGAAACTCTATAATTTCTTTATCACTTCCGAACCCCCTTAATTTCTAGAATATAATTAATAAGGACAAGTTATTTAAATTTAATTTTTTATTTTAGAATTTTTGTTTACATGATTACGACAAATCCGATATTATATATATATAATCCGTTTAAATCGTAATTTATATATATAAATTAAAATTAATTCGACATTTAAAGGGTTGAAACGAACTACCTTCAGCAACTTGTATAAATAATTTAATTAATAGTTCTAACTCACGTATTTGTAGTGTCTAACAGCAGTACCATTTATCACAAGAGGGACAGTCACAATCGTCGTCTTCTTCTTCAGGTACAGGTGAGATATATTTGTCAGCGACCGTAGCTGCTTTTGGCGTCGGTGGAATGTCCCATTCTAGCGAGATGTACTTTTTTTCCGATGGTGAATTATCCCTAGCCGGACAGTGTGGAAAGAATCTGGCATGTTCAAGTTCTGGTACGTCTCCTGATTTCCATCCTTCTAATACGCCATGGCATTTGTAGCATCTGACTGCGTCGTCTTGTTGAATATAGTAGAATCCAGCCTTCGCTAGTTGCTCCTTAGTGACGTGCGGATTTTTCCAGTGACGAAACGTTTCAAGTCGATACACTTCGATGTCCATAGCTGATCTAGACCAAATACGTTCTATAGTTTCAAATGATACATTCTCTAAGCCTACATTTACCCCTAAGTCTACTAAACCTAATTTTATCAATATGGTTAAATTTCTACGCTAAAATTCTCAATATAAACGCTTTTTTCAATATGCAAATTGTTTTAAATATGTCTAAAAATATAGTATATTACAAAGAAAAAATAGTTACTTACTTTACGGGTAGAAATCCTTTGTCGAGCTGTAGAAAAGACTGAGCGATCCGTCAGCAGGTCTTTACTCGTCAATGCGCCGTAGAGAAATGACGCATGGAAGATTAATTTATTCCTTTCTTGTTGAGAATAATTCATCACGTGATCTAAACTTCAAATAACCCTCAAATTCTATTGGCTGTCTCTCTCTGACAGTTTAAACTGTCTCTAATGATTGGCGGCACATATTAACCCACTTGAGTATTTGGAAAAAACCCTTTGCTACTCGAAGGAGAGTTTTGGAAATACCACGTTGACGATATCAAAATCGAGCTCTCACTTGAAAATGTTTACGGAAAACAATGCTCTTGGAAAATTGAGTTACGTAGAAGATTGCTAAAAAATGGCTAAATGTTATGTTTTTTTTCAATAATGAGTCTTATTTTTTACATTTTAAAGTATTTATTAAGAGTGAAAAATCCCATGACTACACTGACGGCATATCTTAAGTGCCGGTGGAAAAAAATCCATTGCTCAAAGTTCAGTTATCTTATTAAACGTGCGCGTGCACAGAAAAATGAACGAGTCACGTGATAGTAACTTAATTTCTACGTTAATCTTACCCCTACTAGGCCTAATTTCTGTCTAATACATTTCCAATATATATATAAAAGAATGCCTAAAAATTTCATTTTAAATATAATAAAATAGCCTAGCTGATTATTATTATTATTATTATTATTATAACTTACTTTTCAGCGTGATCTTCAATGACTATTCCCAATGCTAAGACTCTTTATTGAGATAACGAAAACTGTAACTAAGAATTGATTCCCATCACTACACTGACGGCATATCTTAAGTACCAGTGGAAAAAATCCATTGCTCAAAGTTCAGTTATCTTATTAATCGGGTGCGCGCGCACAGAAAATGAAAGTCACGTGAGAATCGGTACGTCACTGAAAATAGTGGAAGTGTCATCACTAGAGTTATTTTATCAATATATTTAATTAAGGATTATTTCAAAGTTTAGATGGCGCCATGGTTCTCAAAGCAGTGATATTAAAAGATCTCAACGGGTGGAATTGGAGAAACGCTAAAAATATTCTCGACATATTCATTCTCCCTGAGTATAAATAAATAAATAAATACATTCTTGGCGTAGTAGTAGGATTTTAAGAAAAAAATTAAATACGGAAAATCAATTATTTTATTTTAAAGGTTTTGTGATTTCCCACCAAACAATTTCAACATCTTCAATGTAGGCTATCACACTCAGGGGCATCTCAAAAATATTTTTCCTCTGATCTCCTAGTTCCTGCCTCTGTCTTTAGTATTTATAAATATTTTCCTATCCATAAACCATTTCCTAACTGGTGGACTTTGATAACACTAAAATTTTACTTATAATAATATGCTGAAATACATTTTCCAATACGCAAAAAATTAAAAATAGACCTAAAAACCTGTAAAGTGTAAATAGTTAAGACTAAATTTCTAAGCCTGACCCATGAAAGTACATTTTCCGTAAATCATATCCTAACAGGAATGCATTTGTTAAGAATAAATGTTTTTTTTTAAAATATGCTAATTAATTTCGTAAACAAGCATAAATTTTAGTTCGCCCTTCCTCCAAAATATCTAATAGAGCTAGTACATTCTCGATAAATATACATGTTCTTGGGGAATAAGAGACGTTTTTTATCAAAGTAAGCCAAGTTTAAAGCTTATTGTCATTGGTTCCATAACAAAAACCACATTGTAACGTGATAATGGCTGCTCACTAATCCCAATTCCATGTGAAACTCTTTCAGTTTCTTTAAGTTCCTTTTGAGTTTCAAAATAGGGTTTTTGAAATAGATTTTTCCTTTTTCATTAAATATAAGTATTAAAATTAGAATTGCTTCATTAAATTATGCATTTGTACTGTACTGTACACAATGACTGCATTTGAAAGGGCGATCTAAAATTTATGCTTTGTTTACTTAATTATTTCATTTAACTTCATTTCGGATATGAACACTGTAGTACAAACATTGATCATAATCGATATCCTTAAACAATCATCAAATTGATAATAATTTACTTTTAATGATTAATTAATTGCTTGTTTTATTTTTTTATTACCATAAGACATTTTCTCGTTATTTAATAAATTAATTGTACATTATTTATCGTTATTTAGTTTTTCGTTGAGCAAAGTCTTTAGTCTATGATTATTTGATAAAAAACGTCTCTTATTCACAAGAACTTCTATATTTATCGAGAATGTACTAGAGCTATTAGATATTTTGGAGGAAAGGCGATCTAAAATTTATGCTTATTTACTTAATTATTCCATTTCACTCTAACCTTAACCTTACCAGTGTTAATTCTTTATATTTAAATAAAACATATGATGTTTTTTATATTGACAACATTCAGATTAATTAGAAGCGATGATATAAGAAAAGGTTTTTATTGGAATATCCATTTCAGAAGATCAACGCCTGTGTATGAATTAGGCTAAATTTGGAATGATGTAATGAATAAGGGAATTGTACATAGCATAAAACTGAATTGTTGGAAGATACAAGGTTATATCAAATTAATGTAAAAAAAATGGAATGAAGGTGTTGAATAAGTAAACGTTATCTGAAACACTTAACTTGGAAGAAAATCAAAATAGGGCTGATATTATTTCTACCCTCAGAACCCACATTTTATACTTTATATACGGAGATCCCACAAAAATCGATAACAGTTTATGAATAAACTCGGTTCGAGTAAAACGTACGTGTTTGTCTCCTTTGAATATATTCAAAATGGGTCGAAACAAATATATTCAGTGTCCAAGTTGCGAGAAACGAATACGTAGCTATAGATTAAGAACCCATAAATGTAAACGTACGTCGTGTACAACGTGCAATAAATCGTTTAAATCACAACTGAGTCGACATATTAGACGTTGCAGTCTAAGCCCACTCAAAGTAAACTTAGGCAAAGTAGAAGCGGAAATTGATAAACAACGAGTCCGCGCAGAAGCCGTTGCTCGATCTGGACTACCATCGCATCTCTTTGGAAATTTGACAAGTGCTTGGTTGGAACAAATGAAAACCCATAAACGAATAAACAAAGATATAGAACTTTGACCATGGCAAAAAGTTTATTGGAACATTTAATTCTCTCAGACAGAAAAATAATATTTGTAATAGGAAAAGATGGAAATTAAGGAAAATCGTGGATGTTAAATTACTTGAAATCCCGTAAGCCCAATTTTGTACATTGTCAGCAAGTGACAGTTTCGGGGAGTGAAAGGCTTTTTCAATTGAAAAAAGTTTGCTCTGGTGTGAACCACTTTTTCTTTAACACCCTGAGAAGTACAAAAATATGCGACGAACACTTGGCAGTATTTGAAAGTTTAAAAGATGGTGAAATTGTTAGTACGAAATATAATTGAGTGAGTATAAATATTAGTACTCCAAATGTAGTTTGTGTTTTTGGAAATTATATGCCTGAATCTTCCGGTTTAAGTTCTGATAGAATTGTACGATTTTATATAAAAAATAATTATTTATGTAAATATTAATTATGAAATATGTATAGTAGAAAAGTTAATATAAAATTTGCATAATTGAGGACGTGTGAATATATAAAAATAGTAAACTTAAGGTTGTTTTTGTTTAATCCCCAATTTTTTTTAGGTATATGTTCATATTATAGCCGTCCTCGGGTTATCTATATAAAACAAATGGTTGTATAAAAAAATGATAAGAAAGAATAATAAAATTGTTGATTTAAAACAGAAAAGGTATGTCTGTCGAATGTTTGAGTTTTCTTAAATTTATATCATATACATTTCTACATGGTTTTATTTCATTGTACTAAAGTCTCTAACACTTATGAATAGATAATTGTATAATTGATTTAAACATTATTAGAGTTAGAAATTTAGTCTTGCAATTTACACTTTGCCTGTTTCTTTGGCCCAAGGTTTGCTTTTAAAACATCAATGCAATTAAGTTAAAAATATAAACACAATACATCTAATATAATTATTTTTAACTGAATTGAAAACCTTGATATATTTTTTTTAAAAACTGTGTTTTTATGTTATACAATTTCAATTTCAATAATTTAATGAAGCAATTCTAATTTTAATACTTATATTTAATGAAATAGGAAAAATCTATTTCAAAAACCCTATTTTGAAACTCAAAAGAACTTAAAGAAACTGAAAGAGTTTCACATGGAATTGGGATTAGTGAGCAGCCATTATCACGTTACAATGTGGTTTTTGTTATGGAACCAATGACAATAAGCTTTAAACTTGGCTTACTTTGATAAAAAAGTCTCTTATTCCCCAAAAACATGTATATTTATCGAGAATGTACTAGCTCTATTAGATATTTTGGAGGAAGGGCGAACTAAAATGTATGCTTGTTTACGAAATTAATTAGCATATTTAAAAAAAAAACATTTATTCTTAACAAATGCATTCATGTTAGGATATGATTTACGGAAAATGTACTTTCATGGGTTAGGCTTAGAAATTTAGTCTTAACTATTTACACTTTACAGGTTTTTAGGTCTAGCTTTAATTTTTTGCGTATTGGAAAATGTATTTCAGCATATTATTATAAGTAAAATTTTAGTGTTATCAAAGTCCACCAGTTAGGAAATGGTTTATGGATAGGAAAATATTTATAAATACTAAAGACAGAGGCAGGAACTAGGAGATCAGAGGAAAAAGATTTTTGAGATGCCACTGAGTGTGATAGCCTACATTGAAGATGTTGAAATTGTTTGGTGGGAAATCACAAAACCTTTAAAATAAAATAATTGATTTTCCGTATTTAATTTTTTTCTTAAAATCCTACTACTACGCCAAGAATGTATTTATTTATTTATTTATACTCAGGGAGAATGAATATGTCGAGAATATTTTTAGCGTTTCTCCAATTCCACCCGTTGAGATCTTTTAATATCACTGCTTTGAGAACCATGGCGCCATCTAAACTTTGAAATAATCCTTAATTAAATATATTGATAAAAGAACTCTAGTTATGAAAACGACCAAAGTCATCATTTTCGGCCCTATGTACCCCATTTCGGTCCAAATGTACCCCAAACTGGACCTTTTAGCTTTATTGTAATGTTAAACTCCCATAGAGATTCCCCTAAAAAGAATAATAAACTGGCGGTCCAATTTTGGGTACTGTAATTTAATTTAAATAACTTGTTATTATTGCTTATATCCTAGAAATTAAAAGGGTTTGGAAGCGAAAAGAATTTCTGGTGATTGGGGAAAAGCAAACGGGTAACATCTAATCTCCAGATATCTGCACGAGGAAAACTGATTTTGGAGAATGCGGAGGGTTGGAAGGGGGAAAGGAGCCAGTGAATTTAGGGTTGACGGAACCAGCGAATGGGGGTGGGTGAAAGGAGCTGGTGAACGAGAGAGATTAAGTATCCAGTGAATGGGGATGGGGGAAAGCAGCTGGTGAACGAGAGAGAGAATCTGGTGATAAGAAATTCTGGTGATTAAGGGAGGAACGCAATGGGGGAAAGGAGCGGGTGAACGGCGGGAGCCAAGCAACAGCTTTGTGTCCATCCGGTGAATAAGAAAGTGATTAGTATATCTAACCATCTTTTTTTCTTTGTAGATGACGTACAAAAAACTTATCTTGTGCAGGTAAAAGACAGTATTTGGTGGTTGGTACCAATTTTATGAGCTCCAACATTCAAGTCGTTTAAGATTTAACAAAAGCGAATACCATTATTGTATCAGCAGCTTCGCCAAAGAAATTTTATTTAAAAACCGAGACTCTAAATAGATAAAGGTTCCGGTTTCATAATAATGGACTCGAGACAGATACTTTTAAAACTAAAACCTCAACTTGCGTCTCTTCCAACGACAAAATCTGGGTTGAAACAACATATTTCAAGGGTTCATTTGGAAATATAAATTTAAAACACAGAACGCGGACGAATTGTATCAAAGCCTGCTCTTGTCGTACGTTCGGGATGGTATGTGGGTGGATTGTAAAAGAGATATCTTGCGTAATATTTAATCACAAATACAGGGTCTTTTTTTTTGCTCGGAAAAGTGTTTTTTTTTCAAAAACTATTTATAGTACCGATTTAAAATTTGGAAGGTCAATTCTCTATACCGGGGGACATCAGTTTGAGAAATTTGAGCGTTTTCGGTAATGTTTTTCACCAATTTTGAAAAATTATTTTTCGACCACTAGGTGCGAGATAAAAAATTTCTATTATAAATTTGTAGGCCGTCATCGAAAACCCTTAAAAATTGTTCACTCGACGAAAAACAATTTATTTATCAGTGAAAATTCGAGCTTGAAAAATTTACAAGTTGGTGAAGCCAAATTACGATTGTTTGAAACGATAATTGAAACCGAATTACCTAATCCAGTTGAAACTTTGGTTAAAAAAACGACCGGATTTAAAAAACACGAGGCTATAGGTCAATCCTAAACATGCATTGGGTATTTAAACGAAAACTTTGGGAGATTATTATCAGTGTTTGATAATATTTCGAACAATGCCTCGTTATTCAGTAGCTGAGCGTACCGAGATAGTTGCCATTTACTATGGAGAAGCAGCGCAAAACCTTAGAAGAGTGACTGAAATCTTCGCAGAAAGACATCCAAATGGAGCACCATCTGTAAATACAGTAAGACGAGCAATTCACGATTTCAATCAATTTGGTAACTTGCAACCTAGGTTTCGCGGATTGGGTCAACCGGATTTAGACTTCGAGAACAATGTACTCGCGTACTTTGTGGCATATCCTCGTGGATAGGGAGAAATGGTCCAGTGCATTGGCCAGCAAGGTCACCTGACCTACCACCGCTGGATTATTTTCTCTGGGGATTCGTTAAAGCAAAGGTATACGCCACGCCCATTGAAACTAGGGAGGAACTCATTAGACGAATAATCAGTGATTGCCGAGACGTCACACCAGAAATGGTAGAGAAAGCGTTTGAGAACTTAATTGTCCGCGCACAAACCTGTGTTGCAGCCAATGGTGATATTATTGAAAATGTTTTGTAAAAATTTATGTGAATAAAATATCTGCATTTAAAAACCAAACGTGTACATTTTTTCAAGTGTGAAAACTCTACTACGTTTGTATTAGACTTGTTCCCTTTTCAATTATCGTTTCAAACAATCGTAATTTGGCTTCACCAACTTGTAAATTTTTCAAGCTCGAATTTTCACTGATAAATAAGTTGTTTTTCGTCGAGTGAACAATTTTTAAGGGTTTTCGATGACGGCCTACAACTTTATAATAGAAATTTTTTATCTCGCACCTAGTGGTCGAAAAATAATTTTTCAAAATTGGTGAAAAACATTACCGAAAACGCTCAAATTTCTCAAACTGATGTCCCCCGGTATAGAGAATTGACCTTCCAAGTTTGAAATCGGTACTATAAATAGTTTTTGAAAAAAAAACACTTTTCCGAGCAAAAAAAAAGACCCTGTATATTATTTCATATAACGAAGATATCAATTAGTGTAAATATATGTTTCCTTCACTGAAAATAATTTTTATTAATGTTAACACCATTGCTTAAACTTTTATAAATATTTGGGGGATAATTTCGTGAAAAATTGATGGTGTTCTTATAAGTTTGAAAATGAAAAGCAGAACCGAAATTTTCATAATTATCTTCTAAATTTTCACCATCAACAGCAGAATACCATTATAATTCCAAAATAATGGCCATGAGAGGGAAACATTTACCCCTAAAATAGAACCATGGTTATATGCCTTTACCGTTGATAATTTCTTGTCTCTAATTTTATCATGTTTAATTCCTAATTGCACTATTATTAACTTATTAAAGATCTTTCACTAATCAGCTAAGCTTGTGTTGATTTTTTAAAAATTATTCTACAATTCAATATTGTTTATATAATAGTTATTCAACTTGGCTCGTATAAGTAATAGCGTTTTTGATTTAAGTCAGTTGGAAAGGAAATATCATATTTCAACATAACAGGAAATAAATAATGTTTTTTAGCATAATTAAATCCTTGCAATGTTGATAGATATTAAATAAATTTTCATCTTTAATTAAGCTATTACGAAATAAGTAACAATGCACTCTTTGCACGAAACAGAGAAATCAATAAAAGCGGTTTTAGAGAACTTGTCAAAGCGTTTCCCGCGTCGAAGACAACTTTGTGTCTGGAAATCACGAATAACTTAAACTTTAAATCCAGGAAGACGTGTTTTATTTAGAGTTTTAAGGATATTTGCCTTGAGTTATGAGTCGGCTTGTCTAGATAGGCTTTAAAGGGTCAAAAGTTCTTTGAAATAACAATTTTGTAGAAAAATAACAATTACGGCAAAATTTTGTTATAAATTAGAGTATAATATGCAAAATTTCGCTATGAATTCTACAACAACTGTTATCAAATATCACGCATCTAACTGCTCTATCTACGTAAATGTAAGATTTAGTTTTACATACAATAGCATTAAATATTTATTTTTATTTTGCTATATCTAGAGGGATGCTTTAGGTTAATAATAATTAACTAATAAGGTTTTGCAAATTTTCTTAATAAATTATAAAAAATTACCACTTTAATTTAGAAAAATGTGCATATTTAATAATAAAAGTAATAAACCTAGATACATCTTATTATCTTTTCTGTGCTGTGGAGGATTAAAATTTTTTTTAAGTGTCCTTATGATGCAGTAATGAAACAATTCTTACAAAACTTACCGCAGTTGGAGTCACTAGCTAAAACAAATGTATTTGCATCAACCAAAGTATTCTATGCATGTCTAAAGGATATTTACAGTGAAAAAAAGTGGTTTATTAATAAAAGGAAGATTTGACAATTAATATAGAAAGAATTTGTGTTTAATCATATTAGGTTAACAGGATACATTTTGTTTATAAAGTTTTCGCTTTTAGTAAATACAAGCTTGATATTAAGAAAATAATTTACATATAATTTCGGTTAATGTCAGAACAACACACAAATCTTTCGGCGTTTGTTGGAGTACGTTGTTATACAATAAATACAGCCGAGGCTAACATGTTTTTCGATGAAACATTGAAATTAAGCACCAGAGGAGTTTTTCACATGATCACTTAAAAATTTAATCATTTAATAAATCTATGGCTCTTTGTTTGATTCCCAAAATTTATCGCAACTCCAATTAATGCAGCTTGTTTTATTTTTCTTTAGAATCAATTAAAAGAATTGGATGATTACTTGCAACGTTTGCCAAAAAGTACCTTTTGGGAAATGGTTGAACCAGTTTTAAAGACGCGATATATCCTCCTTAATCTCCGAAACGTCACGTAAATTTGATATTTGGCTTTTGATACACTCCTTTTAAAATGTATTTATCCCAATGAATTTTATTATAGTAAATATGACAAATAGATTAAAAATTATTTTATTAATTTTTAGCGGTTGTATTATAGTTTTTGTTCTATTTAAAAGTAATGAATCGTTTTCCAAACTTAGAAATGTTTTTCCAAACTTGCTTCAGAACAGTAAACCATAAATAGTTAATATTAATTTTATTAATAAACCTGTTTTTGATGAGCTTTACTTTTAAAAATAGTACATAAGAATGTATATTTACGATAATAATAGACATTTTAAAAAGTTTAAGCATAATCGTATTCAGCAAAGAATCTAAAATATAAAAAATTCAGAAAGATTTCATAAACATTTTTCACCAAACATTTTGACAAATAGAAAATTTAAAAACTTTTGTAGTCCTATATGTTATAGAGCATATTTGAAAATGAATAAACCACCAACTGGTTAAAGGAGGGAATAGCTTATTATCGCATTTAAATTAACACATTTCAAATATAGCATAAACCAAATTTATATATTTTTATTAAATCAAAATTATTAGCAACCAGAAAGCAACAAAATTCAGATCAGGTACAATCATACTTCTGATGGCTGCACAATGAACCTTGTCGCAATATTATCGGTAGTGATGATTTGGAAGGCAAAAACAATGTTTTGTCGCAATTTCTCTCGAGGCGTTAAGGCGTCTGGTTAACGTGCTCCTCAATGCGCATTAAGAGGTTTGGTGACCTTAGAGGACTGTTCTTAAAAAAATTTGGTGTTTAAATGAGCCTTAACAGCTTGTTGTTGGTCAGGCGCAATTATAGGTCATTACTTGCACCAGTCCAATTTGTAAGATGCCCCTTTCAATACTAAATGTAAGTCCAAACATTCTTTTAAATACCCTTTATAAATGCATTAGTTTAAGACTTATATATATAAATTTAAAAGCCGATATTTAACATTATATCACGTGACATATTTGCGTCAAAAGGGAACGTCTCCAAGTACAATGATAATTTCTTCAATTAGCTTTTATATTTGAGTTATCCTAAAATTTGGTTAAGCCGTTCAGTTATTGATTTGTTTGTAGAACCTATATGAAGTTAATTAATTTAATGTTTAAATTTTAGACTTGAAAACACCACACAAAAGTCAGTAAGTCACTTTTAATTAAAAATTATCAACACTTAGAAATATTTAAATGAGTTCACCGTGAAGCACCAATTTTTAACATATTTTAAGTCTAAAGAATTTGTATTACATTTAACGCAGTCTTAATTTAACTTTAGAGTAGTCACTTTCCTATTTAATTTCATATTAAAAACAAGTTGGCAAGCCAAAATATACCTCTCCTCGGAAGAGTTTCTAATTTTCAGTGAGGTGTACAATGTATCCCTGGTTCTGTGGTAGAATGCTCACCTGACGTGCAGGAGGGCTCGGGTTCGAATTCCGAGCGGTACTAACGCAACTTGAAAAATATTTATAATACACCAAATGACAATAAAAAACGGGCCCTTTTGGAAAAACCTTTTCCCTAATTCTAAGAACGCGTTCGCCGGCCTGACATACAGACCCACAGACAGACAGACATACCCACCGACAGACCCACAGACAGACACGGTGGTTGTATAATCCCTCCTAGGGTACAAAGTCCCCTCGGAGAGGTAATTATAAAGGCGAATATTTGGATTGGCTTGAAACGTGCCATCCAGCAGAAACTACAGCACGGTTAGATATATGCTACAAAAACGTGGTCGATCAACATTTTGGTATTGTTTCTTGTGTGTTTAGAGACTAATTTTCTAAATTATAAATTATTAACTGTAAGAAATCCTATAGTTAAAATTTGATTATTAAAGAAACATTACTTAATTTTTGTTTCGGCTATAAAACGTCATTGATTTCAACTAAATCATTTGTATTTAGTAGTTCCGGATATAAGTTATCCAGGAATTATTTTACATATATTTTTGATTTTTAAAATCAATTAAAATTCTATTCGTTATGAAGGACGTGTTTCTTATTCCTTGGCGATCGAACTTACCCAAATTGGATCTCATTGCTCCCATGAACGAAATATTCGTTTTTCGTATCGTGAGCTGCCTGGACAGCCAGATAGAATTTCACGAGGTCTTGTTGCCTCACAGAGCTCTGGGAACAATGAATTGCATCATGCTGCTGTTCTCGCTTCTGGCCATTTCTCTGGTGACTGCTTTTGCTTTTGAAGGAAGTTTCAATAATTTCCACAAATTATCGAGAGCCACCGCCGTCATCAAAAGCTGTTTCTTCTTCTGTTCTCATCTTTTACATAACCGTAAAGTATATTTTTACAGACAACGAATACTGATTTTGGAGTAAATTTTAGTTAGTACTTTGTTGCGTACTGGATTCGCACCTTGTGATAAAGCTACCTAACCTAATGATCAGAAAAAACAATCTTATATAATTCAAAAAGCGTAAGCTTTAGAAATTCAAAGGGTTTATCAAAACTAAAATATGGGTGTCATTTGATAAAATAATTATCTGTTTAAGTTAATGCGCTTAAAATGTTTAACTATCACCTTAAATCTCAAAAAGGTTTAAAAAAGGACACGAAATTTCTTTTAATAACTTATTTCATCAAAAATATTGATAAAGGGCTAACCTGTAGAATCTTAAATAACACTTATTAGGTTATGTTATCTCAGATTTAATGGAAAGGCTTATCAAAATTACGAAAGCTTAAAAATGAGAACTAGCGCTTATTGTTTCTAATTTCTAATTACCTATAAACGATATTAATACTATTTGTTATATCGATCCTATAAGATAAGATATGATATAATATTATATTATTTTATATATTAACTTTTTACCTTTTTGTACCGTTCCCCGTGCGGTACCCTGTACCGTTTTATTTCATTTTGGATCGGATTGTATTGGACCAGATAAAAAAACTATTGGTAGACTTTCAAAAGCAAAGGGAATTTAGTGCAATATTGTTGTAGTATCCACCTTTCCAGAGTGGAAAGACTAGGTGAATCCTTATCCTACCTTTGATATTTTGCAGCTGTCACAGTGGCAAAAAAAACCGTTGCTTGGAGATTACTCTTGTCTGGCTGGTTGTTGGGGGCCAGTTTGGTCCTCTGTCTGATATATTTTTCCAACTGCAAAGGAGAGTTACTAACAGTGAAATTTGACTACACGGACACTTTCGAAGACTTACTGTCAAATACATATTTCAAGAAAATTTATTATTCGTTTAGTCGAGCATTATTATTGGTAAGAAATTTTAAATAATTATACAGCATGGGTACGTAAAGGCCCCGACCAATCTCTATTACAACATAAATTTATAACATCTCAAAATCAGATGTGACCAGTTATCTCGAGAAGAGCGATAGAATATGCTTAATTATTTTTATTTTCCAAAATATATTGAATACTAAAACTTAAGGGTAAAAATATCAAAAACCAACTCTTTCCTTGTTCCAAAAGCTATTCAAAATAATATCTCATCTACACATTTACTGAAGTGTTATTCTTTAAATAATGAAGTCTAAGACCTTTATTTATGGTCAAATAATAAAACATTAAGATAAATAATGGATAATTTATGTTAAATTTAAAAATCAATTCGTAAATGTGTTTACATTATTTCGCATATTTTCGAACGTTTTCCATTAAATGTCGCTTAGTAGCGTAATTTCGTTTCTCAAATTCGAAGTCGCACTATATTTTGCCGTTTATGATGAAAGTAAAACAGGTTCAATACCATTTACATTTAAAACTATTACCAGATGTTGTGAAAGGCTGTTTATGGCGAAATAAAGTTGACTTATGCTATTAGGTTGAAAATATCGGATTTGCTGTGGCAAACGCTGCTATTTCAATTAGGGTTAAAGGGATAGAAATAAACACTTGAAGGTACCATTACAAGGTTTATATTTATTAGAATATTAATATTGGGCTATTAAATTGTTATCAATGAAAATCAAAATCAATCAAAATTCAAATATCAGAACACTATCAATAAGCACTACAAATTAAATGAAAAGAGACTTAAAACGGTTTTAAAATTCTTAATTTATTTATTTAAAAAATCCTACGTTTCGGAGGAACTGTTCCTCCTTCTTCAGGGATTTTTACAAGTCTGACAGTATAATGGTAAAACTTTGGGACGAAAAAATATTTATGAGCTTTATACATACAGGGTCTTTTTTTTGCTCTGAAAAGTGTTTTTTTTTCAAAAACTATTTATAGTACCGATTTCAAATTTGGAAGGTCAATTCTCTATACTGGGGGACATCAGTTTGAGAAATTTGAGCGTTTTCGGTAATGTTTTTCACCAATTTTGAAAAATTATTTTTCGACCACTAGGTGCGAGATAAAACATTTCTATTATAAAGTTGTAGGCCGTCATCGAAAACCCTTAAAAATTGTTCACTCGACGAAAAACAACTTATTTATCAGTGGAAATTCGAGCTTGAAAAATTTACAAGTTGGTGAAGCCAAATTACGATTGTTTGAAACGATAATTGAAAAGGGAACAAGTCTAATACAAACGTAGTAGAGTTTTCACACTTGAAAAAATGTACACGTTTGGTTTTTAAATGCAGATATTTTATTCACATAAATTTTTACAAAACATTTTCAATAATATCACCATTGGCTGCAACACAGGTTTGTGCGCGGACAATTAAGTTCTCAAACGCTTTCTCTACCATTTCTGGTGTGACGTCTCGGCAAGCACTGATTATTCGTCTAATGAGTTCCTCCCTAGTTTCAATGGGCGTGGCGTATACCTTTGCTTTAACGAATCCCCAGAGAAAATAATCCAGCGGTGTTAGGTCAGGTGACTTTGCTGGCCAATGCACTGGACCATTTCTCCCTATCCACCTTTCAGGAAACTCGTTGTTGAGGTGCTCAGTTACTTGCCGGGGAAAATGCGTAGGGGCGCCATCTTGCTGAAACCACAACTGACGTCTTTCAGCCAATGGAAGGTCGTCGATTGCGTCACTCAGTTCGTTCTGTAGAAAATGTAAATACCTTTGGCCGTTGAGGTTCGTCGGCAGGAAAAAGGGACCAATCAAACGGTTTCCAACAAGTCCAACCCAAACATTCACCCGTTCAAATTGAACCTGGTGATGATATTCAAAACCCCAATGTGGGTTGATGTCAGACCAAAGATGGCTGTTTTGATGATTAAAGGGCCCATCTCTAAAAATGACGCTTCGTCGGAGAACAAAACATGGCGCAAAAATTGTCTATCTTCTTGGACAGCATTTAGTAACCAGTTGCTAAATTCATAACGTCTTTGATGGTCTCCGTCAATTAGTCCTTGGTGGAGCGTAGCTCTGTATGGGTGATAGCGATTCTTACGAAGAATTTTCCACACACGATTTGCAGAACAACCCAAATCAGCAGCGGCGTTAGCGCAACTGTGACGAGGATATGCCACAAAGTACGCGAGTACATTGTTCTCGAAGTCTAAATCCGGTTGACCCAATCCGCGAAACCTAGGTTGCAAGTTACCAAATTGATTGAAATCGTGAATTGCTCGTCTTACTGTATTTACAGATGGTGCTCCATTTGGATGTCTTTCTGTGAAGATTTCAGTCACTCTTCTAAGGTTTTGCGCTGCTTCTCCATAGTAAATGGCAACTATCTCGGTACGCTCAGCTACTGAATAACGAGGCATTGTTCGAAATATTATCAAACACTGATAATAATCTCCCAAAGTTTTCGTTTAAATACCCAATGCATGTTTAGGATTGACCTATAGCCTCGTGTTTTTTAAATCCGGTCGTTTTTTTAACCAAAGTTTCAACTGGATTAGGTAATTCGGTTTCAATTATCGTTTCAAACAATCGTAATTTGGCTTCACCAACTTGTAAATTTTTCAAGCTCGAATTTTCACTGATAAATAAATTGTTTTTCGTCGAGTGAACAATTTTTAAGGGTTTTCGATGACGGCCTACAACTTTATAATAGAAATTTTTTATCTCGCACCTAGTGGTCGAAAAATAATTTTTCAAAATTGGTGAAAAACATTACCGAAAACGCTCAAATTTCTCAAACTGATGTCCCCCGGTATAGAGAATTGACCTTCCAAATTTGAAATCGGTACTATAAATAGTTTTTGAAAAAAAAACACTTTTCCGAGCAAAAAAAAGACCCTGTATAGTGGCTACTGTTCTATAGCCGCGAGCGTTTTTTCCCGAAGGCGAGTCGACCGTCGAAGGGTTATAGGAGCAACGGGCTCGATATCTTCGTTCGCGCGCGAGGCTACTATAGTCGGAATGGGGGATTCTGCGAGAGGAGGAATTGGGAGAGGGTGAGGACCATAAAAACATTTAAAAAGTGAAGAAAACGTGGATAAGTTAAAGGGACCATCGTCACGGTTTAAACATTGCACAGATTTATTTTTTTAAATTTCTATGGATTCGCGTACATTAAAATTAGTTTTATGTAATTTTGGTTGAGCTAGTATGTCTGTTGAGTCCCACTTAGCATTATGGCCTAAAACACGGAGGTGTTCGCTAAGGGGAGAATTATTGTACGAGTTATTTATATTTTTGTGCTCTTTAAGCCGTTGATGAAATGGGCGACGGCATTGCCCAATGTAAAAACCACCACATTCACAGGAGATTTTATAAATGATGGCCTTGTCGAGGAGGGCAGTTGGTTCTTTGTTATTACAAAATAAAGCTGACAATTTGGGTGGTGGGAGATAAATAGGATCGAGACCTACTGATTTAAGATTTTTGGCTATTTTTTGAGAGAAACCAGGATAAAAGGGGATACATGCTGGGATGAAAGATTTTTTTCGTTCTGAAACTACAGGAGCTAGAGTTGTTTGGAAACTGACGGTATTAGATAATTTTTTGGATATTTTTATTATTCTGTGATCTATTTGGGATTCCGTAAAAGAATGATTTAAAGCTGTGGATTTAACTAATTTTAATTCGGATTAGAGGAAGGAAGAATTGGAGGAAATGGTGAAAGCGCGGTGAATTAAGGTTGATAGAGCACTTATTTTTTGGGAAGGATGGTGGCATGATTTCGCGTTTAAATAAGATAAGGCATTGCAAGGCTTACGATCAACGGATGTTTCAAATTGGAGAGGGGCCTGGTTGTTATGTATAAGAATGTCAAGGAAGGGCAGTTTGCTGTCTTGGTCAGTTTCTACGGTAAATTGAATGGCTGGATTGATTGAGTTTAAATGATAGCGGAATTCAGAAAGACACGCTAATCTATGGGGCCAAACGCAAAAGGTATCGTCATAAAATCGGAAAAACATTTAGGTTTTTTGGGGGCAGAACTGAGGGCAAGTAATTCAAAACTTTCCATAAAGGAATTACATAATAATGGCCTTAAAGGTGAACCCAAGGCCATGCCATCGATTTGTTTCTAATACTCATTTTGAAATGAGAAACAAGTGTTATTTACACATAAACGTATTAAACTAATATAGTCTGAAATTTCACAATCGGAATATAATTTGGAAGTAATTAATTTGGACTTAAGACAATCTATGGCAGCATTTGTGGGGGTTTTGGTAAAGAGATTGACAACGTCAAAAGAAACGAGGATATCACCAGTTTCTAAGGTAATTGAATTAAGTTCAGTAAATAAATTGTGAATTTTAAAACCGTTTTAAGTCTATTTTCATTTAGTTATTCACAATGTGCTTCTCTTCACTTCACTACAAATTAATTAACTAATGTCAATTAGTAAAATTATTCAAAAACAATATTAATACGAAACATCCCCCGACAATACAAATAATCAACCAACCCTACCAAAACATAAAATAAATCAATTAACCCCGACAAATAATAATTAAATCGATCTAGAACAAAAAAAAACAATTACAATCGCGCCCCACCTCAACTATATTTCACTGCAACCCTACATGAGAGAAGCTGCCAGCTAATATAAAAGGTTTTTCACATCCAGTGTATACGCCAAGACAAGATATCAAATGCACAATCGTTACGGAAACATCACCATGTTAATTAGGTCCTTAGTACGCACAAGAAGAACCACACGAGATAAAACGAACACTTATTAATTCTTCAGACTTCGAGATTCCGTATCACACGACATTGTTCAAACCGAACCAGTAGCTGTTAGGGAATCTTCTCTCAGTTCTTGCGTCCTCGAGTCTTACATCGTGCTCTCCTCTTCCTCCATACTAACTTCGGGTATTTTACACGACGAGCACCAACATCTTGGTTATTGCATCTTTTTTAAAAGTATTGGCCGATAATAATGGGTATCGGCCAATCAAATATCACATACAGCAACTGAAAGTTTCAAGAATGTTCAAGATTACTATCGGGAGTTGAGAAACTATGTGGTCTACGTGACCCCGATAGTTCACAAAATAAATAGAATGTAGGATTCCTATGGTCGTCATTTCTCCTCTACTTCTAATGCGAACGAAAGTCGCGATAACCAAAATAATTGGATCTTTGAAAAAAGAGACGCTTTCCGCGAAAATAATTTAACGGAAAACGACAAAAGCTCAATTCCAAGTTTAACGGCCCTCTGCAAGTATTTTTTGATATAGACAAAGATATGGTTAAACCTAAATAACTATTTACAAAGTTGATGACGGGACATCGTGGCACAACTGAGAGTTTCCTAATCTTTAGGCCTATTAAGCTTCGTGAGAAACAAGCAAGACAACACAATTAAAAATTTATGATTAACCTTTTTTTTAAAAGTTAACGAAAAAGTCTTACCAGTCTCTAGGTTTTTTGGGTTTAAATACTTTTCAATCAGTTTCTTATTTTTCAATAAATTTTAAGTGTATATCAGTTTAAAAAAGTTTGTAAAGTGAAAAGTGTATTTCGTATTATGCATAGTTTGAAAACGGCCAAAAGTTAAATGTTTATTGTAAATCGTACGGAATAAATTTTTTAATTTATGTTAAGATTTAAAGTTTGAACTAATTTAGGCGAACCTCGTTTAATTATTTTAAAGACAAATTAAGTCTCTTAAAGGAAATATATCGATTTGGATAAAAATCGATTTGGTTGAACAAAAAATGTTTTTCGTAGGACATGATTTTTCATGTCTGGATAACTTGTTAGACTTTCGCTTCAAAGATAAGATATTTTATTTAAGATATTTTACGGGATTGATAAATATTTTGTTACTATAGATCATAGAAAAGCAACCAATGGTGCAAAAGTTATTAAAAAGAGCAAAGTATATACATTTGGATAGAAATTTCACTTTTTTGAACTGGATGCCCGTCAATTCGGTGTTCATCATAGATGTTGGAAATATTAAATATTTTAATAAAAACTGGAAATCATGCGAAAATATGTATACAAGTAAAACTTCGTATTTTCCGTTAACCTTCGATCTGTGCCTCAGCACGCACCTTCCGTCATTGGTCAGAGAAGAAGCCAAGTATCTGTAAGTGTTCATGCTTTCCAATTAAGACCAGAGCGCTGAAATAAGTTCTGTTGTGTTTATAACAGTGGGGTCGTTAGGATTTTGGTGTGGTTAATTCGGCCAAATATTTTCATAACGAATTAAAGTTTAAGCCACTCTTTTTGAGTTTCTTTTCGAGCTGAGAGATAAAATATATTCCGAGCGAGGATAAAACATTGGGGAACCTTAGAAATGTTTACAAAAAATGGTTTTCAAGATCAATATTCTGATAAATTTACTAAGTAACTGTTCGTTATAAATCCCAACTTTGCATCGACACCATCAGTTTTTGTGGAAGCTTTACAATAAGTCCCAGGGAATTTGGAAGCCTTAGTTCCTGACAAAAATGATTTTTTTCTTCTTCACTATGACGGAATTGTTTACTTTATAACTAGAATAAAAATAATTTCACCAATACAAAAACAACATATTTTAAGCTAGGTATCACATTGGTTTTGCGTAATACTTAATCACACCAAAATAAATAAACCTTTTCGAGGATTATATATTAGCGTCAGTACCTGGTGTTCATATATAAATCTTGTCAGTTGTTTTAATTAAAATAAAACAATTATTTATGAAGCAATTTACATAGCCAGAAATGTAAAAAATTGCTTTAATAAAAGAGTTAACGATAGTTCCCCGCTTGTTATTAAAAATTCAAATGCATATGTAAAGTTATTAAAAAAAATTTACCTTAACTCGTTAATAATAGTTAATTTGAAAATCAAACTTGTCTTAGAATTCATCAAGTAAAATAATTTAAAATATTCGAGTGTTAATAAATTAACTTTCTTAATTATTATTGTAATTTTGGTAGTTAGTAAATATTATGCAAAACAAATGAGGAATCTTTGCTATTAAATTTATTTAAGGTGGATATTTTTAAAACGATCGGTTCATTTATTCGGATATAAGAATTAAAATGTAATACGAATACCTTTGTTTGCTTGAAAGACCGTCTCAAAATGCTCGATCAAAGCATTTTACTTAAAACATGTTTAAGACCGCATTTTTAAAATTTCAGGCAATATGTATAAAATTAAAATAATGAAATTTTAAAATAATAATTTTTTTAATGGTTTTATATAAGGGCAGAAACAAACAGACAAATTTAATTGTAGCGTTTAAAATGAACTAATTGTTGACTACCTTACGTTATCATGATACAACAAATTAATACATCGTAAAAACATTTTTTTCCAACCTTCTGTTTTAAGATTTTTCAAAACAATTTGTTTTTACTCTGGATATGGCACATTTAACTTTGCCGGGAATTTTTAAACATAACAGTTATGTCCCGCTAATTCCTGTCTCGGTCACAATACAGCACGTTTAATCTTATTACGAAAAATCTTCTGCGGGCTTCAAATATTATCTTTCTCAATCTTCCAAACTCGTCAAAAGCTTCTGAAACAATTGGCACTTGGTTAAAATTCAAACAATTAAGCTGTGTCAAGTCTGGGGTAGTTGGAGGCCATTAATGAGACCTTTCCTTTAATAACTTTGCTGAGGAAACTCCGTGGTTAAATATTCTAGCACAACACTGTGTTGGTGCGCTAGTACCCCAGACTTTGAAATTTAAACTTTTACTTTTTCCAAACCTTTTTTTAATGTGGAAATGAGTAAAGAACCTTGTCATAGGGCTTACGAAACTTTGTAAAGAAATCAGCGCGGTGGTTGATTAACAAATGACTGATAGTGTATTTATAACAAATACTTTAGGTTTTTAAGACTTGGTTTGCATGATATATAAACATTTATTATCAAAATTATTTTATCATATATATTGTTAATCAATATCAAATATTTTTTACAGTGCAGGGCGTTTTCAAGAAACGATGCAATTCAGACCACCGGAAATCGCAAGGGATTTTTATTATTGTCAGCATGTTCCCGTTAACGCTCTCAGAAGTCCCACCGAAACTTCTATTTCCTTTCTGATGCCAATCTTTACAATTTGGTTCCGTGGAATTTTATTATCGATCTTTGCTGTTTGCTTCGAGGTTTTTCATTACAAGTTTAAACTGGTTAAGTTTAATTAATGAGTATTAATCAACTGATAAATTCGAACACAGCCTTTTCTTCTTGATTTATCTATCTCTAGGGCATTTGATCGTAGAAACCGTTTTGTAAAAGAATTGACTTCAGCCCCATTTTGCACTTAAGTGCAATTTTAAGCGCTACGTCGTTTAGTGTATGTTTTCACACATAATTATAATGGGTAAGAAGTTATTGATCTTTGACTCTCCAACTAAACAATAACTATTTAACTGTACACATACCAAATGTTATTTGCACAAGGGAAACCACCCCATTGAAGTACTTGAACACATTTAATTGTAATTTTTGAAGAAACTTATTAACCGTGAAACTACTTAATTATAACTGTTCAATACACCTGGCTGTTAAGACACATGAGTGTTCATATACTCTTGGCACTTATTCGGAGGAAAGTGATCTAAACGTCGTTTATAAAATCCTTGTGATATTTATCATTCTATAAAAATTTACCTGATACAAAATGTAATAAATTAAATGTTAACCATTTATTTAATTTAAATATAAATTTTGACCGAAGGCTTATTGAGAAGGCTAATTTTCATTTTAAAAGTATTGTTTCATAATTGAGTTAGCAAAACATTTGAAATTTTAAACCAGTTTAGGCCTTGTTTCTGGGTTTAATTTTTCGACCCTTACTCATTTTGTATTAGGATGTAAGGCCTGAATAGAAAATCATAATATTTAGCACCAATAAAAGGTCAAGTCGATGACATTATATCAAAGAAATTATCCGTTGTAATATAATAACCAATAACTGTGATTTAAAATACAGTGGAAGGTAGAGAGGCCTTTTCGTACAGGGCAAATTAAGGGTTCGGAGGTCTAAATCCCTCCGATATGGATCAAGGGTGGTAAAAAAGGAAACAATTCTTTATTATCTCAAGGGCATGGCAGCACCCGAATTGTTATCTAGGATTTAAGCATCATTTTATTTTTTTATCAAAACTAACATTTTCGGTTAAAAAAACGCCCGGAATTGCAAGCAGTTAGGTTTTCGATGCGCTTCTAAATGCATTTAATTATTGTTTATCACTTTAATACCTTTGTTTAATTTAGTATTAGTTGTTCTTTAATGTTGGTGGAGTAATAAGTTGGATTCCTTTCGTGGTTTCGTTGGATTTTATTGGAATAGTCTGATATTCCTTGGCGTGAGGATTCTTAAGCCTGATTTTTTAACCCTAATTTTAAAAGTCGTTTTCAAAACTTATGTGAGGCGCGCGCTATTTTTCAATTTCCTCGTTAAATGTCAGATTCTTCGATGAAATCTAATCTCCGGTCTTATACGCGTACTGGCGCTATTATTTTGAATTCTTCTGAATCGCCCTCGCACCGACGTCTGAATAAAACCAAGTCTACAAATTCCACTTCCACTCCGGTTGACGAACCGAAATACTCTCATCGCGATGATGTTTCAGAGGCAATTCCCAATGGTGGCATGCCAAAACTAAGTAGCCAGACATTGGTAAATAATGCTCATTCTCTCTTGCCTTCCCCGAATGACGCCTTAAATATTTCTACGGATATCATGTTGGCAACGCCAATAGCCGACCAGAAAAGCTGCCCTCACACCGTGTGTTGCGAATTTATAGAACATCGTCTAAATGCTCTGGAAATGAAAGTCGACCTCCTGATATCTCAGCGTGGAAGTGATTCCTTACAATTAACCGACCACCAGGAACTAATCGACGTATTATCAACCGATGTCGCAATCCAAGGTCAGGAACTCCTAGATGTCAAAAAGGAATTTCAAGATCTCCAAAGGACGCTAAGTACCGAATTCTCTTCCATTCATTCAAATTGCTTTATTATTCAATCGTCCATGAAGAAGTCCGATGAATCCATAGCGTCACTCGCTTCCAATATGAAGCAAACTGATGAATCTATAGCATCTCTTGCTTCCAATTTGAAGCGCCTTGAACAAAGTTGTATGAATCCAACTTCCGTTTCTACCGATTTAGACGCTCGAATTGAATAAAAGTCTCAAGGAACGAGAAGATATTCGCCATCGTCAATTCAACGCGATTCTCCGAAATTTCCCGGAGTCGTCACGGGATAATGACCTTTCTAACATTCGCGGTTTATTATCGGATATTGGTTTCACTTATTCTGAACTTTCTAATGTATTGGATCAGCGTCTTGGACAACAGCGGTCTTCTCCACGTCTCGTGAAACTCACCTTCCCGTCACTTCCCATAAAATGCCAATATCTCTCGGGAATGAAGAAGCTGCGTGCATCGGATCCAAACACGTCCCTCTCATGCTCCATTGATCGTACCAAATTGCAACAACCTAAACACTCCAAGGCCGTTGAAGAACTACGTTATCGTCTTGCTCAAGGGGAGAAGAATCTAGGTATACGCGATGACTCAGTGTTCTCCCAGTCTGAACTTTCACAACGTCGTGATCCTCCACCTTCCACCGCGAGCGTTGAATCGTCTTAAAAAAACGCTTAATTCGCCATTCACCAATCTGTCAAGTACCTTCTGCGTTAAATAATAATCACCAAACCCTTATGCACCTATTTTTATTCCTCGTCAACTGCCTTATATTTCGTCACTCTTAACTAACATTTGTGGTCTTAGCGTTTATAAACTCTCTGATCTTCAAAATATTTGCTCGAATTACAATGTAAATCTCGTCGCTTTAACTGAAACGTGGCTAACCGAAGATGTTTTGGATTGCGAAATACCATTGCCAGGTTTAACTATTTACCGCCGTGATCGTTGTCCCCCCCCCCCCCCCTTACGCAGATATATCTCGAATCGAATTCAGTGTCGCGCTGTGACTCTTTTTACCAAAGCAATATCCGACTTATGGTCCTCAACTCTCGGTTTGGAGTTCCTCACTATACTTTGCGCAACTGCTACTCAATCTCTTTTAGTATGTGTAATTTACCGTTCTCCCACGTATGCTAATCATAGCGAAACTCTTGAACTAATTACTACCGTTACGAAATACAGTGATTCTCGAAGTATTAATTTTCTTATCGTTGGAGATCTAAATTATCCACGAATTGACTGGCTAATTTTTAGCCCTTTGACTGGTGCTACACCCGCGACCCATCTTTTTGTTGATACACTGCAAAAAAAAGGTTCACTAGTAAATCACTAAAAGCACGCTAAAAGTGCGCAACAAAATCGGATCACTATACACCATGAGATCACATTTGGAACATAGTACTTCGTGTGTGTAACTAGTGTACTATAGTGATCTCCAAGCGTGAATAATACGTTCTTTAAGCAATTCAAAAGTGTGTACAGGTGGATCACTAAAAGATCACCAGCGCAACAAAATTGGCTCACTTGCTCACTTAAAGCACATTTAGGAAACACATAAGAGAACACTACTGTTTAAGTGTTTTTTGGTGTGTTTTTAGTGTTCCTGAGTGATCTTGTAGTGTTTTTTGACATTCTGAAAGTGTTTCAAAAACAGTTCAAAATAGAGCACTAAAAGATCACCTGCGCAACAAAATTGGCTCACTTGTTCAATTAAAGAACACACCGGAAACACAGTAGAACACTTAAACAGTAGAGTTCCCTTATTTCTTTAAGTGAACAGGTGAGCCAATTTCGTTGCGCAGGTGATCATTTAGTGCTCTAATATTGAACGGCATTATTTTTGTTTGCAATTTATTAACGTGAATGATATAAGTATCTTTTTCTGCTACTAAAGATATATCTAAAAAAATAGTGTAGACCCCGTGCGTTAAAAATCTTGGTTTTACCGATATGGGTAGGAAATAAATATGTAAGGCAATAGGCCCCTGGCGTAGATTAGATATCTGGCAGCATTAAAGCTATCCGCAATGAGGAAAAATACCACATGTGGCTCTCATTTTCGTCTGCTTTATTAAGTTGACACTATAGTCCTTGAATAAATTAAAAGTTAAGCAGACGATTTTGAATTTACTTGTATCTTCTCTTTTCATGCACGGGGCGTAGAAAAACAGGAATAAGAGTCGGCGCCTACTGTCCGTGTTTGAAAACAAGTGTGTTAGCCATACTGAAACGAATCTAGGTGGCGCCAGCGACGCAGAAGCTTTTGCTTAGCTTCTGCTAAGTGGGATCAATGTGTATCAAACGTCTGTTAAGCCCCCTGTTCTCGTAGCTTTGACTTCATTACGTATTTGTATCCTCTACATGTCGTGGATGGCCGCCGAAAGGGGGCATAACGAAAGTTTTAAGTAGCTTATGGGGATAAAACAAAAGTATGAAATTTCAATTCGCTACCGAAATTAGACTAGGTGGCGCAGCGACGCTCAAGCTTTAGCATCTGCTAAAAGGATAAATATAAACAATAAGTTGTTACGCTTAGTGTACCAATTGGCACTATAAATTTAATGTGTTCGAAAAAAGATTATGTGGTGTACCAAATTTTACAACGTGGTGTCCTCAAAGTGATAATTTAGTGTACCAAACCATTGATACTAGTGTTCTAAATGTGTTATGCGTTCTTTAAGGGCACCCTGGTCACTTTAAGATCACTGATAGGTGAAACGAGATCACTTATAAGCGATATTTTCAAAAGAGTGAACACTCAGAGATCGTAAAAGCACACATGGGATCACTTTGTAGAACATATACAGATCACATGTATGTGCTACCAATGTGTACAATAGTGATCTTAAGGTGAACGATTTATTTGCAGTGTATAAACTATTAGATGTTACGCATAGTGTACCAATTTGCATTATCTAAATTTAAAGTGTTCGAAAAGAGATTAATGTGGTGTAGCAAAGTTTACAACGTGGTGTTCTCAAAGTGATAATTTAGTGTACTAAACCATTGCTACTAGTATTCTAAATGTGTTATGCGTTCTTTAAGTGCACCCTGATCACTTTAAGATCACGGATAGGTGAAACGAGATCACTTATAAGCGATATTTTCAAAAGAGTGAACACTCAGAGATCGTAAAAGCACACATGGGAACACTTTGTAGAACATATTCAGATCACATGTATGTGCTCCAAATGTGTACAATAGTGATCTAAAGGTGAACGATTTATTTGCAGTGTATCATCGTTTTATGTACAATTACTTGGTAAATAACTTTTAGCTCTTTAAAAATAAATGGATTTAATGTAGCTTTACTTTTTCACGTATGCTCAGATAGTGACGGAAATCGAATACTTGTCAGTTACTTTGTAACGATGGAAGACGAAGGTTCACAACCAGAGCCAGAACCAATAAATCATCGACATGAAACGATAGTTAAATGCCCCTCTTTTATTAAGAAGTTTAACTCTGGGGGTTTCGGCAAATTAAATTCATTTTATGTTTACAACGGATCAATACCTATTGCTGGTACCAATATCCCGGGTACAAACAAAATATTGACGTGTAAGCTCTGTAATGAAGAAAAGAGAGGAGATGGGGTCGGAAATTTTGCACGACACTTGAAGGTACGTTCGTTACTACTAATGAAAAACCCTTTACGGAAAGTACGACGAAATCACGGCCGCAATTACTGAAAGCTAGTTTTCATTAGGGCAAAAAAAAAACGCCACGACGGATTAATTTGTAACAGGTCCAATGGAGAACGCCAGGGACGTCCGAACAGGGGTGGAAGGAGGGGCTCAATCCCTTCCGGTCATGAAGTCTGGGGGCGGAGCCCTCCCCAGATTTAATTTTAATTACTTTACCTCTTATAACAATCTGTTTAAAAATCACATATTTAGAAAACATTCTATATAACCAATGATTACAGTTGCATTTACCTAAGGTCATAAGTGGCATAACTACCCGAAGTGTGCCAATAGGAGCGTTTCCAATAGAAAATCTTCAATAAGAGCTTGTTCTACATAGACCAAAGAAACTTAGGACTTGTGAATTCCATATAATATGGTCTTTGTAATGCTTGCGCCGCAGACGCCGCTTCACAAACACATTACGTATTTATAGGCATGCCGCCGGGTCGGGTCGGATTCGGGTAAGCGTTTTCAACCCGAAACCTATCGGGTCTGGTCGGGTTGACCTTCCAACCCGACCAGACCCAACAATACGTTAAGAATATATAAAAAACATGTGCGATAATACACATTGTTGGGGAATCTGAATGCGGTCATTTCATTAATTGTAAGTTGAAGAATTAAGATTGTTTACACCGTGAGATAATTTTTAGAATTTATTTATTTCGAAAAGACTTATAGTGACAATAGCTTGTTCCAATTAGATAGCTAGTTCATCTTATGATTCTTATCAAACACCGAATTTAAGCAAGGTATCATTGAAAAATGTATCTTATTGACACACTTAGGGTAATTATGCCACTTATGGTAAAGTTAATGCTAATTGACCTTGTAAGTACGACATTTTAGGGGTGTAGATATGTATATAGATATATGGGTGGGAGGGAGGTTGTGTGGGTGTGTATTTATGTGTATGTATGTATATACATGCATATGTATATAAATATATCATATATATTTCAAATTCCATATATATTTATGAAATTTGAAATATTTTAGCCCCCCCCCCCCCTCGCCGTCTCAAAAACGGTCCGACGCCACTAGAGAACGCTGAAGTTGTCGTTCACCGTCGCTATGTTTCTGGCGCAATTCAGCCGTGGTGTAAACTGGACTCAATACCGACCAAATTGCTGCTGCCCATTTTTTGTTTATTGTATCGATATTACCAGAAGTCTATAAGAAATACCCTTCGGTGGGGGGGGGAGTATCTACCTCCTATAATTTTTCAGGGCATACTTTTATCACGTTAAAGATTCCGGGCGTGCACAATTTCCAGCGGCCTGTAAGATCCAAAAAGAATAATGCGTGTTCACTATTAATCCGCCAGGTGCGCGACCAGGCGATCGACATTTACAAGGTCTTTAAAAATGCACGTGCGTATTTTCAATACGTTCTCGTAAAGTTATTTCTTTAGTTATTGGGTCATTCCATGACAAAACGACCTAGTTTTTTTTAATTTTAACACCCGACCCCTTTCGATTTCGCCAAAATTTTGTATACAAGGTTTTTTGGGCCTAGGAAAACGATTTTGACAGTTTCATAACGATCGGTTTAGCCGTTTACGAGATACAGCATACGCGTTTTTTCAAAAGTTCGCCTTGACCCCCTAAATGTTTTCTAGTATATCTTATGACATAATTATCGCAAAATCACATGTAATACCTCATTTTAAAGACAATGCGCACCCTAATATGAATATTTAATCAGAGTTGTCATTTGACGTAAATGTCATTAAAATCTGGGTCTTTAAATAATTTGACCTTTGACCTTGCCCAGACACCTCAGTCGTAGGTCAACGATTTTAGCATTTTTAAAATTCCCACTGTCGAATACATAATAATCACTCAAAATCTCAAAGTAATATTTGTAGTTTTCGAGATATTAATTTTTGAAATTTACCCCACCACACACAAAATGAAATACCAAAACCATTTATTTTTATAGTTTACACACCAATTAATTTTTTATTTACACAAAACAGCTTAAACTTCTTTATACATGGAAAAGGCTTTGGTAATTTTATTTTTATCGTGTTCTTTGATTTGATAGCCTTTCGAATTTGGTAAACCTACAAGAATTTCAATTGCACATAGAACATTTTCACTTGACACCCAACTGCTATCGATCCTTCTGGGCCATGTGTATTTGTCCGAAATACCAGGGGGACGCAAAAAGTTTACAAAGAAGTCTCCAAACTCTTCTGATACTTCCTCAATTAATCCAACGTAAAGTTGGCCTTTGTAGACGCTGGCTACCAAATTTCCCACTTTAAAGTTTTCAGCCTCTTGATTTCGAGTATCTGACAATTCTAAAGTCGAAACCTTAACTGTGGTTAGCGAATCGTCATTAGATAACGGAGAAACCATGATTTCATTTAACGATTTCGGAACGAATTTATGAAACCCTCGAGTTCCTTTTACTGTTATGCCTTTAGAAAACCTTTCTTTTAAAAGTTCCTTTTGTCGCTCAATTTCTTCGTTTTTAACATAGATGAACTTGATATTTTCGAAGTTTGATAGGCAGAAATTAAACATATCTGTTGGAGTCAAAATCTGTCCAGTCACTGGTCGCTGAAGACTGACTCTTGCTGTTTTACGCTTCACTGTTCCGCCAATTCCGTCACAAGGTCCCTTGCCATGAGATGTGGCAAAAAAATGCCATTCAGCGTCCAAACCAAAATCTTGTTTGTGGCAACAGAGATTAGAAAAGTTGTATTTGTTTTTATACTGTCCAGCACATCCATCCGTAAAATAAATTAGCTTTCTAACATTAGGAACATGTGTTTTTATATTTGGAATTAGATAAGTTAAAAAACTGTGAACAGTATTGGTTGTATGTGTTCTGGTATCACTGATAATACAAAAATTTAAGTGGTTAAGTTCTCCGTTTTCGACTACCCTGAAGTAGATTACGAAGGGATGCACTGTCGCTTGAGAATTGTCCCAATGGAACCCTTGTGCTTCGTCTTGAATTACGAAGGAATAGTTCTCCGCAAAATCACCGAGAACAATTACGTCACCAGGTTTTAGAGTTTTTTTGAGGTTTTTAAGATAATTAGATTGCGACTTAGATGTGTAATGATGACGCGTTAGTTCAAGTAGTTTAATGGCCAAAGAGTCGAAAAAGTTTTGAACACTCTCGCTCAAGGTCATGAGCTTTGTGCTGTCAGTTGTCACCCATTGCATGAACTTTATATTTTCAAAATCTTCTAAAAGGTTCGTTAAATATTCATTTTCAAGTAGACCATTTTTCCCAGGACAGTCCTTGCACACCCTCATCATACAATTCCTGTTTTGAGTGTCACACACGGTGAGCGCCATGAAATCGATATCACATTTTAAAGGACAAGGAGACGGTAGAGCTGATATCATTAGCTTGACATTTTGATGATAGGTGCAGACACACACTGAATGTGTACCTGACGAACCTGCTAATACACACCAAGGTGGTCGTAGATAACAAAATGACGAAAATCTTAACGTCAAATCATGCTCTTCCTTGAATTTGTTATAGAGCTCTCTCAGGTTCAGCAGTACAAGCCTCTTTTGATGATGTTCTTTTTGACCTGTCTCGTGGTTTCTAACTGACACAAACTCCTTTTGTCCAGGTGTCATACGACTGTTATCGTCATTTTCGTAAAATTCAACGACCTTTGATTTAACGTCTTCGGTCAATATTAATCCCTTCGATTGTTTCTCTGGTAGCGAAAGAATTCCTTGACTAGATTTAAGATTCCTGCTTCGTTTGACCATGTATTCTGGTGCTCCAAATTCCTCCATTGTGCGTTGTATTCCAAATGGTGACAAGGTCAGGATCTGAAGCTTTTCGCCGTATGATGTCTTGGAGTTATTAAATTTATCTCTCAGTTCGTTCAAAATATTCTCATATAATCGATGTTCTTCGAGCTTTCTAAAAACATCGTCCGTAACCATATTATCGTCTGTTTCATCAAGAGAAATTTCCATTGACTCTTCTAATTTGCGTTTCAATGAATTGTTCACAGCGTTTAACTTAGTCCTGCTTAGAATTGTTTTTTGGCGAGATGACAAACCTTCTGTACAAAAGTTAAAAAATATATGTATTTATATATGTATACATATATAAATTCTTTCAAATTGAATATATTTCTTACTTCTTTTAACAGGAGATTCTCCCAAGTTTATTAGAGTTTCGTTAACTGCCACTAAAGCTATAGCTTTGTCGTCTTGCGTCGCATCTCCCGATGAACAAGGTTGACTAAATGAAAAAGAATCGCTTTCTTGTGATTCTTGTGCAGTGTGAACTTCTGAAACGTCCAACTGTATTTGGAGTTCATCCTTTACTTTTTTTCCAGCAGACATAAAACACTGGATGCACAACTTATTTCCAGCGATAACTTCAATTCCTCGTAACTTTAATTTTTTGAACAAATCCAATAAATAGTTTTTAGTCCACTCTTTCTTTCAGCGTCGTGAGTCCCAAAAGGATTCATACACTTCTTTTGACTCGTTGAATACCTTTTCATAAAAAGTTCTTCATGGTGACGACATATGTTTCTTATTTTGGACATAGGTATAGCTGTTCGGCTGCTAAGAACTAATTTGTCATCCTCGGACAGATGGTTGTTGATACCAACTGTTTTCGAAAGTGTTTGCAAATGACATTTACTACTGTCTCTCCAAAACGAACAATTTCAATCCATTTCAGGACTTTGTTCGAGAATATACAGTTAAATAAATTCTATTTCGCTACTCAATTATCGCTGTTAATATATTTAACTACTCAATTATAACTATTATATATTAAAAAGATATTAAAACAGTTTTACGTTATTAAAAACGTAATCGATATGACTAAGAGCAATATTGGGTTTTCTTGAGATATCTAGCACATTTCCATTTTAGGGTGCAGTAAGATACGCTACAATAATATTGAACGCCAGACTATACTAAGGACAAGCAATTTAGTGATGTCTTCTGTCTACAGATAACATGCAAAACTAAAAATAATATGTAAATAACTCAACTTAATTTAAGAATTAGTGTATTTGATATTATAAACTCAAAATTACCAAAATAATAATATTTTTAATTTATTTAGTAGGTCAACTAGTTTCGTGTATAAAATAGCATTTTCATTAATTTGAGGGGTAAATTTCAAAAATTAATATCTCGAAAACTACAAATATAACTTTGAGATTTTGAGTGATTATTATGTATTCGATAGTGGGAATTTTAAAAATGCTAAAATCGTTGACCTACGACTGAGGTGTCTGGGCAAGGTCAAAGGTCAAATTATTTAAAGGCCCAGATTTTAATGACATTTACGTCAAATGACAACTCTGATTAAATATTCATATTAGGGTGCGCATTGTCTTTAAAATGAGGTATTACATGTGATTTTGCGATGATTATGTCTTAAGATATAGTAGAAAACATTTAGGGGGTCAAGGCGTACTTTTGAAAAAACGCGTATGCTGTATCTCGTTAACGGGTGAAACGATCGTTATGAAACTGTCAAAATCGTTTTCCTAGGCCCAAAAAACCCTGTATACAAAATTTGGGCAAAATCGAAAGGGGTCGGGTGTTCTGTGGCAGGCGTTTTGTCATGGAATGACCCTATTGTCGTAGACAGGATGTTTCGAATTTTTAAGATAGGCGATATAGAGAGTTACATACTTCCCTCCGAAGGGCTATTATTATAGACATCTGATATTAACCGTTACGTACGAGTTAGACGATAACTATGTTTCATTTTTTATAGAAAAAACACCAAGGAGTTTCACTTGAATCCCTTGACGACAAGCTGGAAAAAAACTCGCGTTTTCTGGAGTCATATGACTTATCACTTAGAAACGTGAGAAAGTCTCCACAAACATCTGCCCAACAATTACGCTTCAAGCAGTGCATGGTGGATTTGGTGGCCGTAGATGGCCTTCCGCTCCAGTTTACTGAAGGAATGGCGTTCAGAGCTTTTATAGCCATGTTCCTACCCCATATTCGGCTACAAAGCCGCCGCACCATAGCCAGAGATTTGAAAACATTCGTTTCTCAAAATATTACCCCTAAGCTAAAGCATTCGTTACGCGGCGTTTCGTGTCTACACCTAACCCTAGATTTATGGAGCTCACGATCGCGAGAAGCGGTTATAGGGGTTAAATGTCACTACATTGAAGAGTCTTTTCAGCTTGTACATCGCACCCTCGCTTTTGCTCAATTCAATGCAGCCCATACAGGAGAAAACATTATCTCTACCCTTGAAGGAATCCTTGAAAATCTCGGTGTCTCATCAACACAGGTAGTTTTTATACCAAAAATTGAAGGGAATATTACGTCTCGCGTTTTAGTTTTTATTTTTAACTATAAACTTTTCATAAAAGTAGGCTTAACCGTACGTCTTAATTTCGGAAGCCTTCCTCATGTAAAATAATAAGTTCGGTGGCCAATCAGGAGCCAGAATCTTTCTAGCAAAACTCGAAGGCAGGGCGTACTCTCTTCGGATTGTCGCGAGTTCAAATCAGGCTTTGACGCTTCACATATTTACATTTATTTTCTTAAAACGTTTTCAGAAAACTGAAATTTTAAACCTAAAAACTATATAATGTTCTTATTTTGAAAATAAATAGTATTTAAAAGAAATAATGTGTTTACATAATATATAACAATACTAATTGCAAAAAATGTGAAGCATCGAAGCCGGCGACCATCTTATTTGGAAGAATTCTGCCTTCGAGCTATGCTGGAAAGATTCTCGCTCCTGATTGGCCGCCGTACTTTTACACGAAGGCTCCCGTAATTAAGATATACGGTTAAGTCTACTTTTACGAGATGTTTTTAATTAAGTAAAAATTTAGTTTAATCAGAGTCAAAACCGACTCATTTCGGTTGCACTAACCCTTTAAAGGGTTGCACCGGCTTTGAAGAAAAACCCCGAATAAGTTTAAGTAGATCTACCCATTTACGTTTTCGTATCTAACAATTATAAGATATAATTCGGATGGAGCACTTTTATCGTAACTTTCGAGAGAAACTAGTGAAATTTCAACGCCGATGCTAACTCTAACGAAGTCAGGTAATGGGTGTTATTTAACTTTTTTTCTAATTGTCTATAAATAATTTAGATTGTCACCGTCTGTGCTGACAACGCCAGCAATCTCACCAAGGCCTTCAACCTTCAAGCTTTATACGCGGAACCGTGGGAAGATGATGATTCAGATGGTAGTGACAGCGACGAATTAGATGATGGTAATAATACGGACTGTGGTGCAGCGAGTGGTTCGAGCAACAACACCATTGTAATGTAGGTATTTTATTTTTTAGCATGGAACGACGACAGTTGGATTGTCGTACAAGAAACCATCGAAAGAGCAAAGTGGACCAGATTGTCTTGCGTTGCCCATACATTGCAAATAGTTGTGGTTAACAATATACAAAATGACGTTTCGTGCAAATCAGTTGTCGACTACGTCAATGGCGTCATTATATTTTTTCGGAGGTCTACGAAATGGACGGAGATCTTAAAATTAAAATCAAATGGACTTGACCTAATATCCCCAGTGAAAACACACTGGAATTCTTTGTACTTTGCAATGGAGCGTTTTTTAAAAGTAATGTTATCATAAGAAAGTAATTTCTTTAAGTTAGACCCCGATTTAGGGCAATTTTTATGTCGATTTTTTTTGCCGACGTTGCATGGTTCCTAATTTTAGAATTATCGCGAGGTCTCTGCGCGCGGCCGTTTTAAAACGCCGAAGGCCCAAACACATATACGGTTCGCAAGTGATTTCAACCATAGATATAAGAAATGTATATAAAGGTCTAGATAAATTTCGGGGCGTCTAAGCCTAACATAAAATACGGAATTGACACCTAGCAGACACCGAGGAAGGCACGTGACCAAGAGCGCGAGCTCTCTAAGCATTTTAGTACTAAGTGCTTGACCTTTCCGCAGGCCGTAGTCTTTAGACACCATCTGTTGGTGACTTTTGTATAATTTTTAAGCAGGAGACAATGGCTCTCGCGACGATAGCACGAGCTTTCTTACCGGTAGATAGCGCCTTATAAGGATAGCCTCAGAAATTACGCGTTTTTGCTAGCTGTCACCTCCGTATTAACTCCCTTTGAAATATTTTATCTAGACCTTTATATACATTTCCTATATCTATAGATTTCGCCTGCGAATTTCCACAAACGCGCCCATGCGACATAACTTCCGTTCCATTTAAGACACGCGACGCAATTTGCCAGCGAAATTTCGCGCGCGAAGGCTATGTGTGCATCCGCCAGCATAGAATTTAAAAACTAGCACGCAACCGTAGAGCTCGTGGCTAGGCAACAGTATCCCAGAATCCTCTTTAATAGATCAAATTTTGCTTCATGTGGATTTGAAATTTAAAAACTTAGTATCAGGTGGCGCCGCTGTAAGTCGCATACATGTATAACTAAACTTTATTTTCTCGTGGAAGAAATCAATGAATAGATTTAAATTTATTACGCGCCGCCTTTCCATAGCAGGCAAAGATAAATAGGTTTTGGCGGCCGTTTGGGGAAGTGCGAAAAAAAATGAATACATTCGTTCTATGGCAGAGTCTTAACTTATAAAATTTATTATATGCATTTTACTTCACTGAAATCTATTTCTCTGCTAGCCCGGCATGAAGACTGCAATTTCAAATACCATCATGGAAGCTATTAATTCGGAAAAAAGTTCCTTGGCTACTCATGGCATCACATTTGCACCGTCTCCGGGAATGTTTACCAAAATCGGGGAGATCCGAAATTTGCTATCACCGCTGAAAGACGCTACCGACTGTTTGCAAGGGGATGGTCCACAAATTGCGATGGTGGTTATGAAGTTGTTTACAGCATTTACAGTAATACGACCACCAAATATGTAGAGCTGAAAAAGAATATCTTAAAAGACATGGAAAGTCGCTTCAGCGCCCATCTTTCGGATCCATTTTACCTAATTCCAGCAATGGTTGATCCAAGGCAAAAATTATTTATTTTTGAAGGTAATAATCAAGAAAAGAGGTAACTTGGCATAACTATTTGTAATATTGGCAACCGAAAAGTGCTACACTCACTCGAAGGGGACAAATTGAATGCACTGGTGAAGATGGTTTCATGGAGAAATAGTAAAGGTATTGGAGTTTTAATCCAATGTTAATCAGCAGAGCTACCCTACACTAACTAACTAATGAAACTAGTAAGAAATCATAACGTAGTGATTTAAAAAGACAAACGTTTATTAAGAATGAATACTTTACAAGATGAACGACATATTAGGAGTGACGGTAATAATAATTAATTAAAAATATATCTTATTTACAATAAACATTTTTTAACCTATTATAAAAAACTAAACGAGAAAAGCCGATAACGCTTTTTATCTTCAACAAAAGGAGACCTAATAACGCAGCCGGGAACTTCGTGGTTACATTGTCGGATCGGGTGGCAATGAAATAAAATGGGGTAGATCCATGGTTCGTAAAAATGCTAGCTGTACTATGGGGCAGATCGTGGTAAACTCTTTACACGTAAAGAAAGTTAAAGCCCAGTTCGCACTATATAATTAATTAGGCCAATTAATTGTAGTAAACATATTGTGAGCAAGAAAATTGTATAGTGTGATCACGAAAATTGTAACAATTGTTCCAACCTTTTGCTAATCACACCATATACAATTTTCTCGCTTACAATAGTTTACCACAAAAAAGTGGCCCAAATTATTGCATAGTGTGAACTGGGCTTAAAAGTCTATCCACGTGCGACCCTCTTTCCTTTTATTGCCCATCTCTTCGACGAAGCGAACTGTCACCACGCAGTTCCTTTTCCATCCGCGTTATTACGTTTCTTCATGCTGGTCTTAATTTGGCGCTTGAGGTCGTCGCCAAATAGATCTAATACTTTTCGGGAGCGAATTGTTTCGGAGTTGCGGTTGTTCCTAATGTTTTTAATGAATGCCTGAAAAATATATCTTATTTCCTTTCATAGACTGCTTCAGCAACCCTATATGGTCAAGTATGTACCCAGAGTTCAAAACCCCTCGCAGGAAAGACGCTATAGAAACCTTGGAGACGTATGCTTCGGAGTTTTTCATTCCAACGAACCAGGACGACGCCACATTGGAAGAAGAAGCTTCAACCTCAAGTTACTTTTCACTTATGAAGAAAAAACAACCAAAATTAGATACAGGTTCACTTAAAGACCTAATATGTCGCTATGTGGAAGAAGGAAAAACAAACCCAGATTTATCGTGCCCATTATTATACTGGAAAGAGAAACAATATACGTATCCAGCTCTCGCGGCGCTGGCCAAAAGACATTTGTCAGCTCCAGCAACTTCAGATGGTTGTGAAAGAATGTTTTCCGTGGGTGGCTCCTTAAAACGACCGAAACGCGGAAGGCTAGGTGTTAATATAATTGAAGATTGCTTGCTATACCAAGAATATAGAAGGCCGCGCATACAGAAAATATTAAATAAATGTCAGCAAGAAGAGAAAACGGTTGAAACCGAAATGTAAATCTTAATAACACGTGACTTACACTATTTAAACAATAAATGTTATTGAGCATTCGATGCTTAGGTTCTTTTTATAGGGATATACATGGACACCACGATGTATTCCTGGTTGTGAAAACTGTAATTAAATATTAATCTGTCTTGGAAGAAAAATAAATGGAAGGTAAATCTGTATCGGCGCACTTCTTCTCCAAAAACCCTTCAGTATATATGTAGGTGAGACGCTTTCCCGATTGTCCGTCGTTCAGCGTAGTCAATATTACCTAATATTGTGAACCGCAAGTTATAACCAGTGCCGGATTTAAGGGAGGAGGGTAGCCGTGGCTAAAGCCACCGCAAGAATGGCGCTCCACCATAGAAATTCCTAGGTAATATTTTCTAACGAATACCGAATGATATACTAAATTATATTAAAAAAATCTCAATTCTGACAACGAAAGAGCAGTTCTCGGAAGGGGAAAATTCGGAAATTGTAAAGGCTCGTGACGCTCGTCCAATGAAATTCGTACACAACCCTTCGTTAGCGTGTTTAAAGGCTAGCTGCGTTCTCCTTGTGTTTCTTGCTCCTAGGTTTCAGTCCCAACGAAGTTGTTATTACTACAGTATCTGCGTCAGAGGAAGCGTGAGTGACATTAATTTTAGCCTTTACCAATTCCGTAGAGAGTTCTTTTACGAGTGCCTTTTTGTTGTTCAAGTTTGAGAGAAAATCACTTTGAGGTACTGAGCAAAACAGTTCTGGTTTAATAACTATATCTGGAATATTTATTGCTCTCTTTAGGTGTTCTTTCGACTTGGTACCGCTGTGTTCTAAATCATAGCCGTCAAATACTATTGTAATATTCGAATTATTTGATCCGTGGTGATATTTTAAGTAGTGAATGTACTGTTCTACAATATTGGAGTAAGTTGAAGTTCGGTGCCAAACAACTTTGTATAGTAAATGCCCACAATCAATCACAAAGATGTTATTAACACTCTGTATGACCGAATTAGTTGGAGTTTCAAGTTTATCTAGTCCCTTCAAAAGATTAGACTTGGTGGTTTTTCTCAAGTACGAATCAACAAAAATTGAGGGAGGGAATGAATCCAGTTCGTATTTAAACATTCCTTTATTTCTTCTGTAGTTGTGTTAGTACAAATAATACGATTGAAAAGCTGTGAAGGGTTGATAGGGACCTTGCCTCCATCTTTTCCCACCAGGAGACGCTTACGCTATTTTAACAAATGATATATCAAACGATAGCAAATGTGTTTCTGGACAACTTTGCTATAGGAGGTATTGGCCAATATAGTATCGTTCACGCAAGGATGTAAAAAAAAATAAAAAAGGGTAGATTTCGGTTGTTACACATGTTCAATCTATGCCCACCATTTGGCGCTCATGCTATGGTAACAAATGAGATATGACACGATAGACAACTATGGTCTGAACAACTTTGCCAAAGGAACTATAGGCCTATGTAGTATCGTTCACGCAAGAACGTCAAAAAACTATAAATAGACAAAATGGCGTCCATTTTTAGACATGTTCCCCTTTGCATAAAGTGGTATAATTTTTTTTACATGATAAGGAGACCATTTAGAACCCAAAACCGTTGAGAGTTGCTTGTACCTATTTTTTCCGGGTTCACTGCCCAGCAAACACAAGAACGTCCTTTGGACATCCGATAGACGTCACACTCGGATCTTGCCTTCGTCCGTAGGACATCCCAAAATCCGGGATTGACGTCGGAGAATTCAACGGGAATCTTACTTTTAGAATTCCAAATTCAATATAAAAAATATAACAGTATGATATAAAGCTTTAGGCAAACCACTCAGTGAGAGTAATGAATAATAAACTTAAAAAGATAAATTGAAACATGTACAGGTCCAAAATGAACTTTAAAAACAGCGAACCTTCCCTAACTTTCGGAGAATTCGCCGCAAATCTTACTTTTGGAATTCCAAATTCAATATATAAAATATAACAGTATGAAATAAAGCTTTAGGCGAACCACTCAGTGAGAGTAATGAATAATAAACTTAAAAAGTTAAATTGAAACATGTACAGGTCCAAAATGAACTTTAAAAACAGCGAACCTTCCCTAACTTTCGGAGAATTCAACGCAAATCTTACTTTTGGAATCCCAAATTCAATATATAAAATATAACAGTATGAAATAAAGCTTTAGGCGAACCACTCAGTGAGAGTAATGAATAATAAACTTAAAAAGTTAAATTGAAACATGTACAGGTCCAAAATGAACTTTAAAAACTGCGAACCTTCCTTAACTTTCGGAGAATACACTGCAAATTTTACTTTTGGAAATACAAATTCACTGAACTATTCACGGAACACATTTGAGCTATAAGTCCACCATTCAGTGAGAGTGAAGATGAATACTCCATAAAGGTAATGAGTCAAAATAGACTTTGATCAAACATATTTTCTTCCTACCTCTGTAAAAGACACATTAAAAAAATCGAATTAAAATCATTAAAAAAATCAAACAGTTTTTTAATAAAATACTTACTCTTAAGATATATTATCAGCGATACTAGAGATTACTATGTTATAATCTTTAACGTTTGTGTAGAACGCATGATGGAATTTATGGTGACCGATTCCAAACTATCCAGTAATGGCGTCGTAAAAAAGAAACTACAAACTGGGCTACCAGATATTTTAAAAGGACTTTAGCTCGGGCAACTTAGATCAGCTATTTTGTAGTAATTGGCTGTGATTGTAGAAATAATTCATCAAATGAAAATAATGGAAATAAAAATTAAGAAAATAATAATATAAAAAAATATAAAAATTAAGAACAGATAAAATTAATTAAATAATTAAGTAGTTTTGATTTAACACGTAATTTCATTAATTCACGTTAAATAAACTCGTAAATTTAAATCATAATATTCATAATAAAATTCATATTTTGTGGTTCATTAATCATTATCAGCTCAAATTCAAATACAGGTGAAACAAATTAAAATTAATTGCTGATAAACGCGCCTTTAGGTAGCATTGATGGATGAAACATTTCGGACGAATAGTGGAGATCCATGTGACGTCGATTGGGCTGAATATCGGATGTCGCGAAATTGGTACTACGACTAGACTAAAATGGGACGTCAGTTATTCGTCCCGTAGGACGAATTTTGGACGGGACCAAGCTGGGCTCTATGGACCATGCTGGGACGTCCCAGGGACGATTTGTGTTTGCTGGGTGGAATTTTATTTTATTTTGACTGTGCTACTGGGCTGGGAGCAGCCTGCCCTTCCCCAGGACATTCTTTTAAGGGAATATATAACCTCGCGCTATTGGGTTGAGAACACCAATGGTTCTTTTTTCATCACTCTGCCTTCGTCTTCAGTTATTTTTGTTTGCCGTTTAGTGATTTTTTAGAGGGTCATTCATAAAGAACGCCTGATATGTTATATTCCCTTTAAGGAAGATAACCCATGTAGATCGCTCTCCCGTACCCGTTATTTCTGCTATAATTAGCTTATGGTGTTACTGGGTGATACAGGTTATGACCACCAGGGGGATATGGACGTTGGAAATTTAGGAGTATGAGGGTGAGAGATTATTACCTAAATAGTGCAGCTACAATAGACCTTTCTATAAAAGATTAAGCCTAATTATAGCTCGGAAGACATTCGGCTGAGAAATATAAAAGTACCGGTAACTTCTTAATATTGTTTTGTGAAATTGGCCGTGTGTGACGTCGAAAAAACAGTTTAGACGCGTACGAATCTTTTATAGAAAGGTCTATAAAGTAGCGGCGCCAAGGGTGGGCTGAAGTGGGCTTTAGCACCCTGCATCTCTGAGAGGGGACACATATTTATAATTAAGAGGAGTTTAATTAAAAACGATAGGAGTGTAATTTATATTTTAAGTTATATTTGAAAATTTTAAAATCTGTATAAGTTCTAAGATTCAAACGAAACGCCGACCTTATTTCCGTTTCATTTGATTCGCTTTGACGGAAACTCCCAAGTCAACCCAACAGTCGAGACCAACGCGGTCTCGACTGTTGGGTCCATTCTTCAGGTCCATCTTCTTTGATAAACCTTACTAAAAGCGAGGGGAAATATCCCTTTTAGCTTATAATATTTCACGTGAGCGACCTTGAGAGTTTATCAAGGTTACTCGCGAGAATATCTAGAACCCTCGTAAAATCCTATCAATTTCCCAGGTTTGGCTCGGTCTTCAATCGATGAGCGAAATAATTCGTAATCATTTTTATAGAATGTGAATGAGAACGAAATGTATTTTCATATCACCTCAGTAATAAAACTGTATTCTTTAAAAACTCTAATACTTAAAAAATTATTTCACCCTGAGAAAAATTATCTCGTTAAATAATCAGATACCTTCGAAATGAAATTTTTCTCAAGCTTACAAAATTAGTTCATGCTTTGAAATCGAACTGTATCGATAAGACTGTAAAAAACAATCATTCCTAAGACCATTGAAAAGTTTACCTCGGAAATATTTCCCGTAACGATAAAGCGCTAGAAATCATGTTAGAAACATTTTTCGTAAAAAAAATATTTTCGGTTTATTTTGGTAATTTGTCGCTACAGAATGAGAGGTACCTAGGTTTTGAAGTGAATTATAGTAAAAACCATAGTTTCACCCTTCGATATCGGTTCAGGGTTTAAAAAACAAATTTTTTTATATGATAATATCAAAGTATTGAGTTATTCAGAAATGTACACTTATATAATTTAAACGGTTTCTGCTCATAGTTGGTTTTAGAGGTTTGTGAAGATTAAATTGTGCCGTAATAAAGTTTGATGATGTTATGTTAAACTGTTCAGTGAAAGAGTGATTAGTAGAAGGAAAGTGAGGGTGTGGCATCGATCCCGGGGTCGGGGTCAGGTTCGGGATCGGGGTCCGGGATTTAAGGGGTGAAATGGGGGTTAAATCGTCGAAAAGTCAATGTATTTAGGGTATTTCTCGCGACGATTTGTTTTCTCATATATAAACATATTATGTCCAGACCAACTTGTTCATTTATCTACGCTTATCTCGAAAGATACTTGAACGTATATCTTATCAAGTGTTATCGTACGGAATAAGTTGAAATGATGTAAAAATTGATAACCTAGGCGACGCGTGCGCAGATTACCCCGGGGGACGCGGTTAATTTGAATTTAAGAGTGTTTTGACGTCATGGAATATTCGTTGTTAAAGTAGAATGGAAATATTTTTAAACTTCATTTTAATATCATTGTAGTACTTAAATATGCTTGGCACTTGAACCAATCTCACGAGTATTTCTTAAAACGAATATCTCGATCGCGTTTTATCGTACGAAATAAGTGGAAATTATGTAAGTTGTATGATTAATAACCTAGGCAGGAAGATAGCGCGCGCGTGCGCGGATTACCTGGTAGGCGCGGATTGCCCGGGCGCGCGGTTAATTTGAATTTAAAACATGGATTCCCTCTCCGAAATAATTCATGTACCCAAAATTGGACCGCAAGTTTTTTTCTTTTAGGGGAATCTCTATGGGAGTTTAACATTACAATAAAGCTAATAGGTCCAGTTTGGGGTACTTTTGGTCCGAAATGGGGTACATATGGCCGAAAATGGTGACTTTGGTCGTTTTAAGGGTACTTTTGGTCTAATTTGGTCCATTTTTGGGTACATCAGAAAAGCAGTTGGAAAAACGAAGAGCCTTTTTTTTTCCACCCATCTCCAAACTCCAAAACTTTATTGCTTTAATTTATTTATCGCTTCCGTAGGTATAAAATAAGATAAAAACCACTTACCTATATTTTAATTACGGTAAATTAAAAATACTTAATTAGTGTACTAAGTTACGTTTAAAAGAACCTTTTGTAACAATTCCAATATGTAAATATAGGTATAAGGATTGAAAAATACTTAAAGTGGTTTTACTGATAAACTCTAAAGGAATTTAACTTTAAAGGGTATCTTAGATTATTGTTTTTAATTTTATTCAAGTTGAAAACGTATTAAGAGTCCTTCAAAGTACTATAAAAGGATTTTATTTACGAACTTAATTCATATTTTCTTCAAACTTTCAATTCGCTTTTATTACTATTTAAATACGGTAAAATATAATTCTTATACACAAATATAGTCAGAAAGATACTATAAAACACTAAAATTAAAATTAAATTAAATTTGTGTGGATAAGATTTGTAAATATCATTTTGAAACTAATAACTTTCACGCTTTATTTAAGTCAAGCCAATAAAAACAATTACCTATATTTTAAATACGGTAAAATATAAATACATTTCCGATATGTAAATAGGTAGAATAACACTATGAAAAGTTCCTTTTTCTTCTTTTAATACGACAACACACAACTCTGATACGCAAATATATAAAGAAAATATAAAAAAAAATTTACTCTACGTTCGATACGTTAAAATACATTTCCGATACACACAAATATAGATAAAGAAATACTATAAAATGTAAAAATGTAGAAAAATACTACACATTAACCATTATGAATTTAAGCTTACAACATCCTTCACGTATAGAGCATAACATATATGTTCAGAGTTAACTTGTTTCCTCGTTATCTTTATCGCATGTGTTTTAAATAGCGTATGGAATAAGTTAAGAATGTACTGAAATGGTGTATGTTTAAACCTCGTAGAATAAAGAGTAAAACTATGTTCAGAGTTAGCTTGATTACTAAAGCGAATAACACAGAGACGTTTCAGGTGTAGTCACGTAGGAAGAAAAATACTACAACACTCTCTATACTCTACATTCAACACGTTAAAATATACTTCCGAAATGCCAATATAGGTAGTAAAATACTACAAAATCTCTATACTTTACCTTCAATACGTTAAATTACATTCCAATATGTAAATATAGGAGGAAAAATACTACAAAAGCCTCTTTTCTTGGCGTTCAATATGTTAAAATAGATTTCTGAAATGCAAATGTAGGTAGTAAATACTACAAAATCTCTATACTCTACCTTCAATACGTTAAATTACATTCCAATATGTAAATATAGGAGGAAAAATACTACAAAAGCCTCTTTTCTTGGCGTTCAATATGTTAAAATAGATTTCTGAAATGCAAATATAGGTAGTAAATACTACAAAAGCCTCTTTTCTTGGCGTTCAATATGTTAAAATAGATTTCTGAAATGCAAATATAGGTAGTAATTACTACAAAAGCCTCTTACTCTACGTTCAATACGTTAAATTAATGATATGCCTCCGATCGAATCGTTCATTTTTTCCTATTTAAATATACGCATTTAAATTAGAATTGCTTCTAGTGTTCGGCAGTCGATTAATTATTATCCACAAATTTTCGGATTTATTTAAAAAACGTTGGTAAAAAGAATATCATTTTAACTTATTTAATTGTGTTTTTTACCCAACCAAGCATTTATTTGAATAAAAGTGGTATTTATTTAAATAACCAATAGTTAAATAAAAATTGTTAAATGTTTAAATAATCGAAAGTGAACAAGCCTATTTTTTAAATAAAACAAACAGACTTTAGAGTTGATAAGATTTGTAAATATCATTTGAAACTAATAATTTTCACGCTTTATTTAAGTCAAGCAATTACATTTTTAAAAATGAAAGAAGTTAAACAATATAAAAATTTGTAAATATTGTAAATATTTTTAGGTAATAAAGAAATTAAGAAATGTTTTAATTAAAATATCTTTCATTTTCTACTACATTTTTAAAAATGAAAGAAGTTTAACAATATAATTATTCTAATATAATTTCAAAATCAGGTATTATTTAAAGTACAAATGCATAATTTAGTGAACCAATTCTTATTTAAATACTTTTATTTAATTAATTTGTGTATCTGAAATGTATTTATTGAAAAATAAGTGGGTTTTATTATTTATCACGGTTTTTTATATATATATATATTGGAATTGTTACAAAAGGTTCTTTTAAACGTAACTTAGTACATTAATTTATTTTGGAAGTTCAAAACGTATTAAGAGCCCTTCAGAGTACTATAAAAGTATTTCATTTACAAACTAAATTAATATTTTCTTCAAACTTTCAATTCGTTATAATTTGAATTTAAATGAAAACATCATGGATTATAGGTGCGTAATCTACTATTAGACCGAACGGATTAAAAACTACTTAAAGTAAGTGGTTTTACTGATAAACTAAAGGAATTTAACTTTAAAGGTTATCTTAGATTATTGTTTTTAATATTATTCAAGTTCAAAACGTATAAAGAGTCGTTCAAAGTAATTTAAAAGAATTTTATTTACGAACTAAATCCATATTTTAGAAGTTAGTTTGTATGAAATACTTACTAATACCTGAAAAATGGACTTTAGAGTTGATAAGATTTGTAAATATCATTTGAAACTAATAATTTTCACGCTTTATTTAAGTCAAGCAATTACATTTTTAAAAATGAAAGAAGTTAAACAATATAAAAAATTTTAAATATTGTAAATATTTTTAGGTAATAAAGAAATTAAGAAATGTTTTAATTAAAATATCTTTCATTTTCTACTACATTTTTAAAAATGAAAGAAGTTTAACAATATAATTATTCTAATATAATTTCAAAATCAGGTATTATTTAAAGTACAAATGCATAATTTAGTGAAGCAATTCTTATTTAAATACTTTTATTTAATTAATTTGTGTATCTGAAATGTATTAATTGAAAAATAAGTGGGTTTTACTATTTATCACGGTTTTATATATATATATATATATATATATATATATATATATATATATTGGAATTGTTACAAAAGGTTCTTTTAAACGTAACTTAGTACATTAATTTATTTTGGAAGTTCAAAACGTATTAAGAGCCCTTCAGAGTACTATAAAAGGATTTCATTTACAAACTAAATTAATATTTTCTTCAAACTTTCAATTCGTTATAATTTGAATTTAAATGAAAACATCATGGATTATAGGTGCGTAATCTACTATTAGACCGAACTAATTAAAAAAAATACTTAAAGTAAGTGGTTTTACTGATAAACTCTAAAGGAATTTTGGAATTTTCTAGAATAGCAAAGTAAAACTAAAACGTAAACCAAGTTTAAAACGAAACTAATAACTGGGAGAAAGGTTGAAATAAGTAATTTTTTTTTGATTTTTCGTTTTTTAATTTTTGAGTTCCCTATATTATTATAAACTAAATTAAATATAATTTTTGAAAATTTGTGATAAAAGATCCGCTCCTTCGTGTTTTACATATATTTAAAAATTCGAGATTTTAATGAATTGTTTTCAAAGCATGAAAAATATAGCAGATCCTTTGATTTTAATTGTAGTTAGTAGTTACTTAAAAAAAAAGTCGCTAGCTGACTTGGAGCTGGTGTAGTTAAATTTTAAAAATGTGTATTTTAAACTTTGTTTGTAAAAGTTTTTTTTGAAAAAGTTTAGTATTATAGTTTAAATTTATTAAATAAAATAAAATAAAATATAAATCATACATTTGGTTTAGTATTTTACTATTGCAAGTAAAATTAATAGTAATTTCAATTACTTTTTTAGTTTTTTTGACAAATATGCAAACTATTTAGTTATTTCAAAAACAAATACGTCGAATTATTTGGTATTCGAAATACTATTGGTTAGTTTTTATATATTTAATTTTATTTTTCAGAACAATTTCTCTTTGTCTAGCTTCTTCTAACTTTAATTTAGATGGCCTTAAAGCCAAGTATTTAACAAATTTTGTAATCAAGTAGATGGAGCTTTAAACAATTTTTCAGTCATGTAGTCAAGGAAATGTTCAAATATACGTGTATTTGGTCATTTTGATGGTCAAATAGCCCAGTATGGAACTGCGAGATGATAGTCAGACATTGAGACGCGGGTGGCGCCAGTGCCCCAGCGTCCGCGCCAGTGCCCCAGCGTCCGCGCCAGCCCCGTCGGTGCCCCATTTCACATTTCAGACGTCGACGGAGGCTCGGGGCACCATCAGGGCGAGGGCGCGGACGCTGGGGCACGGGCGCCACCCGCGTCTCAATGTCTGACTATCATCTCGCAGTTCCATACTGGGCTATTTGACCATCAAAATGACCAAATACACGTATATTTGAACATTTCCTTGACTACATGACTGAAAAATTGTTTAAAGCTCCATCTACTTGATTACAAAATTTGTTAAATACTTGGCTTTAAGGCCATCTAAATTAAAGTTAGAAGAAGCTAGACAAAGAGAAATTGTTCTGAAAAATAAAATTAAATATATAAAAACTAACCAATAGTATTTCGAATACCAAATAATTCGACGTATTTGTTTTTGAAATAACTAAATAGTTTGCATATTTGTCAAAAAAAACTAAAAAAGTAATTGAAATTACTATTAATTTTACTTGCAATAGTAAAATACTAAACCAAATGTATAATTTATATTTTATTTTATTTTATTTAATAAATTTAAACTATAATACTAAACGTTTTCAAAAAAACTTTTACAAAGTTTAAAATACACATTTTTAAAATTTAACTACACCAGCTCCAAGTCAGCTAGCGACTTTTTTTTTAAGTAACTACTAACTACAATTAAAATCAAAGGATCTGCTATATTTTTCATGCTTTGAAAACAATTCATTAAAATCTCGAATTTTTAAATATATGTAAAACACGAAGGAGCAGATCTTTTATCACAAATTTTCAAAAATTATATTTAATTTAGTTTATAATAATATAGGGAACTCAAAAATTAAAAAACGAAAAATCAAAAAAAAATTACTTATTTCAACCTTTCTCCCAGTTATTAGTTTCGTTTTAAACTTGGTTTACGTTTTAGTTTTACTTTGCTATTCTAGAAAATTCCAAAATTCCTTTAGAGTTTATTAGTAAAACCACTTACTTTAATTATTTTTTTTAATTAGTTCGGTCTAATAGTAGATTACGCACCTATAATCCATGATGTTTTCATTTAAATTCAAATTATAACGAATTGAAAGTTTGAAGAAAATATTAATTTAGTTTGTAAATGAAATCCTTTTATAGTACTCTGAAGGGCTCTTAATACGTTTTGAACTTCCAAAATAAATTAATGTACTAAGTTACGTTTAAAAGAACCTTTTGTAACAATTCCAATATATATATATATATATATAAAAAAAACGGTGATAAATAGTAAAACCCACTTATTTTTCAATTAATACATTTCAGATACACAAATTAATTAAATAAAAGTATTTAAATAAGAATTGCTTCACTTAATTATGCATTTCTACTTTAAATAATACCTGATTTTGAAATTATATTAGAATAATTATATTGTTAAACTTCTTTCATTTTTAAAAATGTAGTAGAAAATGAAAGATATTTTAATTAAAACATTTCTTAATTTCTTTATTACCTAAAAATATTTACAATATTTACAAATTTTTATATTGTTTAACTCCTTTCATTTTTAAAAATGTAATTGCTTGACTTAAATAAAGCGTGAAAATTATTAGTTTCAAATGATATTTACAAATCTTATCAACTCTAAAGTCCATTTTTCAGGTATTAGTAAGTATTTCATACAAACTAACTTCTAAAATATGGATTAAGTTCGTAAATAAAATTCTTTTAAATTAATTTGAAGGACTCTTTATACGTTTTGAACTTGAATAATATTAAAAACAATAATCTAAGATAACCTTTAAAGTTAAATTCCTTTAGTTTATCAGTAAAACCACTTACTTTAAGTATTTTTTAATCCGTTCGGTCTAATAGTAGATTACGCACCTATAATCCATGATGTTTTCATTTAAATTCAAATTATAACGAATTGAAAGTTTGAAGAAAATATTAATTTAGTTTGTAAATGAAATCCTTTTATAGTACTCTGAAGGGCTCTTAATACGTTTTGAACTTCCAAAATAAATTAATGTACTAAGTTACGTTTAAAAGAACCTTTTGTAACAATTCCAATATATATATATATATAAAAAACCGTGATAAATAGTAAAACCCACTTATTTTTCAATAAATACATTTCAGATACACAAATTAATTAAATAAAAGTATTTAAATAAGAATTGCTTCACTAAATTATGCATTTGTACTTTAAATAATACCTGATTTTGAAATTATATTAGAATAATTATATTGTTAAACTTCTTTCATTTTTAAAAATGTAGTAGAAAATGAAAGATATTTTAATTTAAACATTTCTTAATTTCTTTATTACCTAAAAATATTTACAATATTTACAAATTTTTATATTGTTTAACTTCTTTCATTTTTAAAAATGTAATTGCTTGACTTAAATAAAGCGTGAAAATTATTAGTTTCAAATGATATTTACAAATCTTATCAACTCTAAAGTCTGTTTGTTTTATTTAAAAAATAGGCTTGTTCACTTTCGATTATTTAAACATTTAACAATTTTTATTTAACTATTGGTTATTTAAATAAATACCACTTTTATTCAAATAAATGCTTGGTTGGGTAAAAAACACAATTAAATAAGTTAAAATGATATTCTTTTTACCAACGTTTTTTAAATAAATCGGAAAATTTGTGGATAATAATTAATCGACTGCCGAACACTAGAAGCAATTCTAATTTAAATGCGTATATTTAAATAGGAAAAAATGAACGATTCGATCGGAGGCATATCATTAATTTAACGTATTGAACGTAGAGTAAGAGGCTTTTGTAGTAATTACTACCTATATTTGCATTTCAGAAATCTATTTTAACATATTGAACGCCAAGAAAAGATGCTTTTGTAGTATTTTTCATCCTATATTTACATATTGGAATGTAATTTAACGTATTGAAGGTAGAGTATAGAGATTTTGTAGTATTTACTACCTACATTTGCATTTCAGAAATCTATTTTAACATATTGAACGCCAAGAAAAGAGGCTTTTGTAGTATTTTTCCTCCTATATTTACAAATTGGAATGTAATTTAACGTATTGAAGGTAAAGTATAGAGATTTTGTAGTATTTTACTACCTATATTGGCATTTCGGAAGTATATTTTAACGTGTTGAATGTAGAGTATAGAGAGTGTTGTAGTATTTTTCTTCCTACGTGACTACACGTGAAACGTCTCTGTGTTATTCGCTTCAGTAATCAAGCCGACTCTGAACATATGTTTTACTCTTTATTCTACGAGGTTTAAACATACACCATTTCAGTACATTCTTAACTTATTCCATACGCTATTTAAAACACATGCGATAAAGATAACGAGGAAACAAGTTAACTCTGAACATATATGTTATGTTCTATACGTGAAGGATGTTGTAAGCTTAAATTCATAATGGTTAATGTGTAGTATTTTTCTACCTTTTTACATTTTATAGTATTTCTTTATCTATATTTGTGTGTATCGGAAATGTATTTTAACGTATCGAACGTAGAGTAAATTTTTACCTCTCCGAGGGGATAAAGTCCCCTAGGAGGGGTTATACAACGACCGTGTCTGTCTGTGGGTGGGTCTGTGGGTGTGTCTGTCTGTCAGGACTGCGAACGCGTTCGCATTTTCGGTGCAAAGTGTAATCACTGCGTACGCAGTTTCTCAAAGGGTTGGCAAAACCACCGTGTGACGGTGAGCGTTAACGGATGCATTTGCGGTTTGGTTTGGATGGTGTTTTTTCGCTCACCGTCGTGACGGTTTGGTGTATTACGTTTTTGTAATGTTTATGCGTAGGTTGTGAGTGTTGAATTTGTTGTGTTTGTGTTCTGATGGATGTGCATGTTGAGTCTGTTGTGTTTATATGGGCGTTTTCTCTCCAACTTCTTCTTAATGACTTTGGGACGGACCGAGTGCTGAGTGTAATGCTACCTCTCAACGTCCAATGGCAGGGTTTCCACCAGTTGTACACGGTATTCGTCTTAGTATCAATTTGCGATCGCATCGGGCGGGATTTGAACCCGAGACCTCCTGATTGACAGGCGGACGTTCTACCACAGAACCACCGACACTTGTTACGCCTTATTGAAAATTAGACCTTCAGCTTTATCGGAAGCGTATTTAATAGAGTACGAAATTTTGGTTTAATTGAAATAGAATTGAAATTGAAATTATTGCATCGAAGAAATTCTAATTTAGCGTTTCTCTATTGATTAAAAACAAATGCGCCACCCAGGTTTCGAACCCAGACCATTCGGCTTGGCAGTCGAGCGCTCTACCACAGAACCACCGATAGCTGCTTAGATTCACTGAAATTAAGACAGGCATCGTAAGCATAATAGGTAATAAAGTCTTTTTTTATTAATGAATTTATGAAGGCCTAATCTGGTATTTTTTAAAGGTTAAATCTTGTTTTAGCGCAGTCAGCCGAGATTAGAGGGTTAAAGGGTAGACCCTGTGGGTGGTCCACTTTCTTAACGACCTATATATAGTTCTGTTAATTCAAAGGAGATAATTTAACGTTAATTGCTTTAAAAGCTGGCGGTTAGTCAAGTGGCTCTCTGTGCTTTGTTGATGGTAAGGTTTTTGCTTCTTGTAAATACATTTGGTGTGGATATTTGGATATCTACGATTTCTAACGCAGTCAATGATTTCTTGGGTGTGCGAGTCATTATATGATATTGGAAATTGGACGGCATTGGTCTTTTTCATGTGGTATGCGTCACAACGTCAACAGGAAGTGAACGAGTCGTCCACTACCAGATATCTACGGTATCTTCATCAAGGGCGAGTGTTGAAATAAAATGAGCGTTAAAGATGCGGCAAGTATTTCGTAAGCGAGTAATTCCAAAAAGCCTCTGTAGATATTTATTTCATTAAAATTTGCTTCGTATTATATTTAACTGATAAACTTGTTCTGTAAAAGGGTTTAATTCAATTGTGCATTGTTATAGTACGTCTAACTTACTGTTGTAACTACTTAACTTATGATATTCTGAAAAAATTAAAATTGGTCGTTTCGTCTCAATTATTTTAATTATAATAAAAATTTTATACCGGGCGGGATAGAAATGGGTTAATATTTTTAACAAATAACTCTAAATTGCGGAGATATATCTTTAAGGGTTATCTCGAGAAATTAATACCACTAGGGACAATTCTTCCGAGGAGAGGTATATTTTGGCTTGCCAACTTGTTTTTTATATTTTCTTTATATATTTGCGTATCAGAGTTGTGTGTTGTCGTATTAAAAGAAGAAAAAGGAACTTTTCATAGTGTTATTCTACCTATTTACATATCGGAAATGTATTTATATTTTACCGTATTTAAAATATAGGTAATTGTTTTTATTGGCTTGACTTAAATAAAGCGTGAAAGTTATTAGTTTCAAAATGATATTTACAAATCTTATCCACACAAATTTAATTTAATTTTAATTTTAGTGTTTTATAGTATCTTTCTGACTATATTTGTGTATAAGAATTATATTTTACCGTATTTAAATAGTAATAAAAGCGAATTGAAAGTTTGAAGAAAATATGAATTAAGTTCGTAAATAAAATCCTTTTATAGTACTTTGAAGGACTCTTAATACGTTTTGAACTTGAATAAAATTAAAAACAATAATCTAAGATACCCTTTAAAGTTAAATTCCTTTAGAGTTTATCAGTAAAACCACTTTAAGTATTTTTTCAATCCTTATACCTATATTTACATATTGGAATTGTTACTAAAGGTTCTTTTAAACGTAACTTAGTACACTAATTAAGTATTTTTAATTTACCGTAATTAAAATATAGGTAAGTGGTTTTTATCTTATTTTATACCTACGGAAGCGATAAATAAATTAAAGCAATAATTTTTTGGAGTTTGGAGATGGGTGGAAAAAAAAGGCTCTTCGTTTTTCCAACTGCTTTTCTGATGCACCCAAAAAATGGACCAAAATAGACCAAAAGTACCCTTAAAACGACCAAAGTCACCATTTTCGGCCCTATGTACCCCATTTCGGACCAAAAGTACCCCAAACTGGACCTATTAGCTTTATTGTAATGTTAAACTCCCATAGAGATTCCCCTAAAAGAAAAAAACTTGCGGTCCAATTTTGGGTACATGAATTATTTCGGAGAGGGAATCCATGTTTTAAATTCAAATTAACCGCGCGCCCGGGCAATCCGCGCCTCCCAGGTAATCCGCGCACGCACGCGCTATCTTCCTGCCTAGGTTATTAATCATACAACTTACATAATTTCCACTTATTTCGTACGATAAAACGCGATCGAGATATTCGTTTTAAGAAATACTCGTGAGATTGGTTCAAGTGCCAAGCATATTTAAGTACTACAATGATATTAAAATGAAGTTTAAAAATATTTCCATTCTACTTTAACAACGAATATTCCATGACGTCAAAACACTCTTAAATTCAAATTAACCGCGTCCCCCGGGGTAATCTGCGCACGCGTCGCCTAGGTTATCAATTTTTACATCATTTCAACTTATTCCGTACGATAACACTTGATAAGATATACGTTCAAGTATCTTTCGAGATAAGCGTAGATAAATGAACAAGTTGGCCTGGACATAATATGTTTATATATGAGAAAACAAATCGTCGCGAGAAATACCCTAAATACATTGACTTTTCGACGATTTAACCCCCATTTCACCCCTTAAATCCCGGACCCCGATCCCGAACCTGACCCCGACCCCGGGATCGATGCCACACCCTCACTTTCCTTCTACTGTGATTGGATACCATATGAGTGAACAACGCCCATCTATGCTCATACTACGCGCATTGATGTACGCCTTTCTAAATCCAGCGCGTATAAACGTAAACTTTGGAATAGCTATGTACGTCTTAAAAGGAAATGTGCTGATATCAATACTATTAAAGCTGCTTATGAAAAATACAAACATGCTCGAAATGGCCTTAAGAAATCAGAAAAGGACAACGGAATACTTACTTTCAAGTCAAATTTCTTCCAACCCTAAAGTTTTTTACGGTCATGTTAATAAATTACGTAAAAGCAAATTTACTATTACCGAGATGAAAACAAGCGACGGAGTATTGACTACAGATCTTATTGAAATTGCCCAAGTTCTCGGTTCTCATTTCGCCAAGGTTTCATCTAACCGACCGAATATTACAGTCACGTCCCCACTTACCGAAGATCGTCCGACTCTTCCAGTTTTTGATTGTGACCGCGCTTTAGTTTTCAAACTTCTGCGTCAACTCAATGTTAATCAAGCGGCAGGTCCTGACGGACTTCATCCTTTCCTCTTGAAAACTCTCGCGGCTTCGCTAGTTGAACCTCTGCACCGCATTCTCAGTCACAGTTTTAATACTGGAACGATTCCGATTTCGTGGAAAATAACAAATCTCACTCCGATACATAAATCGGGAAGCCGAACTGTACCTGGAAATTTTAGAGGTATCGCCCAAACTAGTGTTTGATCTCTACCAGCGTTACTTAAAGACTCCGGATAGCACTACCTTGCTCAACCTATTTGTTTTATCTTTTAATGCGCGTACGAGGGGTCATCAGGCCAAATTAGTCAAACCTTTAATTAAACGTTCTGCGCGCTATCGTCATTTGTCAAGCCGTGTCATGAATGAGTGGAATGCAATGCCGTCAGACTTTCTGCGCTCTGCTTCCAAAATTACTTTCAGAAAGGCAATCACAATGTGGCTCTCCAACCCCAATTTACCCCCCATTTATTCTCAAAATTCTTAGTTTATTATTATTATTCATATTCAATCTTTATTAAGCTCAATTTATCAATGTATATTCACTTTTATCTTTTTTTTAAATTTTGTATTTAACCATTTTCAGACCGCACATAAGCCTGTTGTGGCTTCGTGGTCTTTGTTGATGTCAAATAAATAAATAAATAATTAAAATAAATAGCTTCATTATGTATGACACATATCGATGGAAACCGTCGTTAATTTATATAAAACGTTCATTTTAAAGTTAAGAGTAGAAAAATATTTATAAACTTGGCATAAATTTGATGGAATAATTTTGAAACCAATTTTTTTTAAACCTCAAAAAATTGCAATCGGGATTTTTCCCCATTTATTTTTCAAAATTAAATTTCTAAGTTAAAAATAAATATATTTCAAAACCGTATCCTTAATACTGACTATAGAAACGGTTTGCGTGAGCTGTAAAACTATTTCAATTATTTTTTAATTAAGAAGGTTAATCTTAAAAAGGTTAAAGCTCCGAGTTAAAAAATAAATCAACTCGGGGCGGACTCTTATCACGAACCTTGGCTCTCCGGGTAAGTGCCGCTAACCACTGAGCTTGTAGTTTAATGCATTATCAATTATTTTCACAAAACTTTCGGCGATCGCATACGCTTAATTAAAATTTACATAAATTATAAGATCCTTTGAAACCTATCCCAATTACAATTTATTTTAACCACGAAAAGAATGTAAACTATGAATTTGAAATTGGCTGTACGTGGAGCGTTATGGTCAAATGCAGATACATTTTAAGATTTAATAAATCTACGATCCCTTTTGAAAGTAACCAGCATGTCCAAGGGGATATCACTACCTTGAATATTTGGTCACAATGGAATGATTAAGTGTTGGCAAACATTATATTTTAGACTTTTTTCCAGACAACCAGCTTTTCTTTCAGGGTAGATGTTATCTTTATTATAAAGATATTCGAGGTTTTTATTTTCCAAAGTAAGGATCGTACCATCGGGATAACATTTACAAGGTCGTTAATGCATAGATTAAACAAAAGTGGGGACAATATAGAACCGATTGAGTAGTTTGATGAGTCTAGGGCATTTCAAAAATTTAGATACACAGTTGCTATCGCTTGCTCCGTGTTTTTTTAGCGGACCTTAACCCGAATTAGTTGGCTTAGGTTATGTTTATTGCAGAATGAAGATATATGTTGTAGAAAGCATTTGTCGAATATTTTTGCAAAAATTTAAAAAAACGATTTTGACCTGTAATTATTAGAATCGGCTGGGTCTCCTTTTTAAATATTGGCGTAATTGAAGCAATTTTTAACTTATCGGGATAAACATTAAACACCCTTTGAAAAAGATAAGCCCCAACTTTTTTCAAAGATCACGAAACTTAGCAGAGATGGCGAAATAAAAAATTCTACAATAATATCCGAGCACCATCAGCACCCCTCCATTGAATTTCAACTCGGTCCACAGTGGCGTGAGAAGTATCTCGAAGCTGAGGGGGTGCAAAAAATGCGAAATACATACAAACATAACTTTATTGCGTTTTTTAAACCTTTTACTTTATTTAGAGTAGTACTTATCTAAAATACAAACAAATATCATATATATTAAAACATTTAGCGTTAGGCGTTTTCTCCAAATACTCCTTTTCTTTCCGGTGTTTTTTCGACCAATTCTGCAACGATTTCATCTAGATTTAGTATTACGGACTTATGCACATGGATAATCAATAAATGTTTTCATCGTTTCTGGGTCATTGTTGACCGCAGACACGTTTTAACACGCCTAAGAGCGCTAAACGATCTTTCACCACCAGCAGCTGAGGCCGGTACGGTTTTTACCAAACATATTAGTTTAACAACTTCACCAAGTAAAGAGAAAACCGCTTTATCATAGTTTCTCAACGTCTCAACTAGTTGATCCACACTCGGAAGATTTAAATCTTTCGTTATCGCTGACAAAATCATCAATTGAGCGTGAAAAAGAACTTCATAGAAATCTGAATTACAGAGGCCCAGTATCTCATCAACATTTTCTTTAGGGGGACAATTTCCTTTACAAGCTTCCAATAATATGCTTTCGAGTAAAATAAGTCGGTCAATTCCGGGTTGAGAAAACGCCTTTTTAAATCTAACATACCGAAATATTCTTTTCTCATATTGTCTTTTTCACTTAGAGATTGACTGTTTGTTCGTAACGCCTCGGTATCTTTTTCTTTCTAGGCTCTTTCGGGCTCTTGAGCTGCAATTTTTCCGCCGTCATTTCAGTTTCTTTCCAAATTTCTTCAAAAACTTTATCCGAACGAAACTCGGTGATAGTCTTGTTTAGAACGTCAGAAGCTTGTTTAGCACCAGAAACGGTAAAGGCAACATTTCGCAAGGAGTGAAGGTAGCCAAAGAGGCACGCAATGCGAAAACAGTTTCAAACTGGTTTAGTTTTCTTTCGTATCCTTTTAAAACCGGTCTTCTATGAGCACTTATTGCGCTTTTCTCGCTCAACCTTCTCATTGACGATGACTGTACTGTCCAACGTGTCGGGCACAATGGAAGAAAACTTTGAGCACTTTGTTTTTCGTGTTCTGTTGTTGTTGGTGCTGTTACTATGTTGGCGTATAACGTTTTTCGCTTTGAAGATTACAAAATAATATTGGACACATCCTTAACGGCAGTTAGCGTATCATTAACCATTTCACATTTCTCCCGCATTCTTGTAAGACCAAATCTAGCGCGTGGTTAGAACCGTGCACATACATAGACTTTGGCTGCCGTTGTTCAATTTTCACTTTCAGGCCATTGAAAGAACCAGACATATTCGCCGCACCATCAAAACAGAGTCCCCTTAAATTATCAAAACTTTAACCAATTCGAAGTCGGGGGAATTGTACATTCCAATGAAATCTTCGTACGATTGTAGAGTTTCCGGATCGGTAAAACGAATGGACAAGGTAAACTGTTCCTTTCCAGAAATATCAGTTGTTCCGTCCGCAATGATGGAATAAAAGGGACTTTTCTTGATTTTTGCAAGGACGCTCCTCTGGATGCGTAATGCCATACATTCCAACACTTCGTTTTGTATGTCTGCACTTAGCCATTTGTCTCGTTTTTCTAGCCAATGTTTTAAACCGGTAACATCTTCAGTTCTTACAAGTAGAAGTTCGTGCAAGTTTCCAGATTCATTTAAGTGTCCCCTTAAAGCTTGACCAGTTCTAGCTAAGTAACGCAATGAACTATGGTTTTAATAATTTTCATGTTTGAGAGCTGTTGTTCTTTCGAGTGCTGACTTATAAGCTGGGCCACAGATACCGTCGTAGACGCTTTCACGTAATTTAAATGATACGAACTTTTCTCATGCTTTTTAAATTTATCTATGGCTTTCTTCCAATTTTTAAACCCGGTGTCGAGGAAAGATAGTTCAACGCTTTCTTTTGCGCGCTTACCTCTTTTTTCAAAGTCTTGGGCACAAAGGAAACAGAGCACTGCATCGCGACTGTTGTCATAATGAAGCCATTCAAAAGTTTTAAACCAACTACTATGGCATGACCTATTAGAACTATTCTTAGGAAATGAAAATCTATCATCGGGAATACACTTCAGGGTGAGACTTTGATGTACTAAGCTGGTTGAAGGTTGAGCCAAAGTATCATCTAATGCTGGCGTTGTACTTGTATTTTCCAAAGTGCCAGAATCAACATCGTCAGTCCATTGTTGGATGGCTTCTGGAGCCTGTGATATCTCAATTCCAATTGCTTCATTTGATGGGCAGGAATCGCGGGTCTCGATATTTTCTTTAGAACAACTCTGACTTGAATTAAATTCAGACTAATTTATCCAATCAAGTACACTCGGAGTTTTTTTAGACATGATAAAATATTTATATTCCAACACCACTGATTTAATATATTTTACTATTAAGCCATTAAGTGATTTAAGGCGTTTAGTTTAAAAAATTCTACTTAAACCCTAGTATAATACTCAATTTACTAATAAAAAACCCTACTTGGGTCAAAGTAATAATATAACTTCTCATCTAGAAGTGTGACACTGTTGTTAACTGCCGTATAATTAGAGCCTTCAAAAGTTCTGGACAAAACCGTGGACTTTGAACTTTCCTGGGTCAATCTCATATTCAAACGCTAATTTAAAAGTAGGGGTAATACAATATTACCAAATATAGTTGTAACACAAGTAAAATTTACGTTATGTTACTTTAAATACACACGTTAAATATATTACAAATATCCAACAACACATATTATAGAGACTGATCTAAAATTTCAATAAATGTAAATTATTCGCCTGCTTCTATCTGGCCGTCAAGGCCTTTTAGGGCATGGTCTAGCAGGCCAGGTCACCCGATCAGTTTGGGGCCCCGTTGAAGGCAAGTATTATTGGCCTACCACGTGTGTCTGCGGTTGAAAAGCTTTAATGTAAAAATATTATTTCATCTACTTTTGTCTAAACTATTTTTCTCTTGTTGCGTATCCTGCGTTATCCCAAAATTTAATAATGTAGAATTATGCTGAAATCTAGCTTACTAAGTTCCTTAGATTATATTTTAGTATTCTTAATAAATCAATATCATACTGTTCATACATTTTATATTATCTAAAAGGTTTTGACTAACTTAACGCTTAAATAGATTTATATTCATTATTCAATGTATTCACTGTATCTGCACTTTAGACGGCTCCGATAGTTGAAGGCTTTGCTTTGTCCCACTTTTATAACTGTCTTATAATGGTATTCGGAAGGATGTTGTCGCATTTTTAATCCGCGATGATTTCTACATTCGTTTTTGTTTTATATTTCCAACAGTTTCACGGACACAGCTTAATTATCTACTATATGTAAAATGGGAAATTATGTATGTCGACGTTAAAAAACCTTGAAGAGGGTTCGGCGGGATATTCAAAGGGAAATTAATTTTCTTGCTTTTAAAATTTTCGAACTCTATGCAATGGTTTTTGAAACATACGTTTTCTTTTAACATGACTTACCTTTTTTTTGGCAAAACAAATTACAAATTAGTAACTGTAACTGTAAATCTGAGGGGGCGCTGCCCCTCGGACTTCACAGTCGGGTTCCGACGCCATTGGTTCTGTTAGCATTATTAATAGAGGTAAAGTGATGATTTATTGTATTTGGAGAGATATAATCTGGAATATCTGTTTGAATTGTAATTTTCAAGGTAGCATAATTTTCCACTTGTTATTGCTAGATCTTGTCTTTTCACTTTTCTTTACTAGATCTCGCATTTTTAAGTTTTAGTTTTTTATTTAAATATAGGATCTTCTGGCGTTTCTAATTTTATTATTAGATAGATATCAACACTGTATGTAGATATTTCTGTTTTCGTCGTATGGTTTATGCTAATATTTTTGTTACATTTACGTTTGTTTTATTGTTTTAATGTTGTCAGAGATCTAGTACCCGTGAGTAGGCTTTATCTCTTATAGACTGGTTCACTTTTCGTCAAAATAGGATTCTAGCGGCATTTTGGGTAATATTTGGCCAAATGAGTTTTTTTTACTAATTCGGACCTCCTGAACACGAATTTCGATGTTGGCACTCCCGATTTTGGACCGGATGCTCAGAATTCAAGATGACGCCCAATATGGCGAACGTAATTCCGTAAATGCCGTCTTCAGGGTTATTTACGTCATAGAATGCGAAAATAATTGTTATAGACTGTTCAAGCAATTTATTAGCCCTGGCCCGAAATTTAAAATTCAAGATGGCGTCCATGATGGTGAACATAATATGTTAATCCAGAACCAACAAACACAAGGAGAACGCAGTTAGCCTTTAAACACGCTAACGCGGTTTTGTGTACAAATTTCATTGGACAAACCTTTACGCTGCACGCTTAACGGAGAGGGGGAAGACAATTTCCGAATTTCCTCTTCCGACGGCAACAGGCGCTAAAGCGTCTAACCAATGAAAAATGTACACAAGAAAATGCACGACTTTTGACGGGTTGCATTCTCCTTGTGTGGGGTGCTGGGTTTGTTGCCCCTAGATGTTAATTAACATAGGAAAATCGATGATTCTAAGGGTCCCCCCTATGAAATATTTAAAATTTTCTAATGCTATTTTTTTTTATTATAAAGGGGTTAAATTGGGGCATATATAATTTAACTGGGTAAATTTGGGTAAATGCAAGGAAATTTTTAAAAATTAGCGAAATTTTAAGAAATTGACAAAATGTATGTGAATCGCCTACATTCGGGATATAATAGGGCAAATTTACATCTAAAATTGCCCTGGTAAATTTATTCTATGTCTAAATATGCGTAGAATAAAGAAAATATAGACCAAATATTGTAAATTTTTGGGTAAATTTTCTGTAAATTTGGTTAAAATTGTATAAATTGTTGAAATTATTTTAAAATTCGATAAATTCGTGTAATTTTGGGTAAGCTGTAGTAAATACGCGAAAAGGTAGAAAAGTCCTTAATAAAAAGATAAGCAAAAAAACGAAATCATCAACAAATTTAAAGTCATTTCAAAATGAATAACTCGTACCAGGAATCCATACCTTTACTTGTAATACTTATCCTACCGTTTAGCGTAAGGTAAGATCACTTTGACGGCTTTGGCCCTGCTTACGAGACCAAAAATTCCCTTTGCGCGCGCTACCTTCTCACGTTGTTGGTTGTTAAGTTAACATAGTGACGTCGAAAAAAACCGTCAGGCACATCGAGACAAAAATCTGCCGCGATAAGCATTGCAAGTAGAGGTATGGATTTCTGCTCGTACCAATAGGTCTTCGAAAAAAATATAAAAACGCGAAAATCGGGTCAAATAGATCTTCGAGTCAAAAACCAATTTAGAAAAATTATAACCGACAGAATTTCCCCAAAGGTGAACCGCTTTCACCATATTTGGGGCTCATCAGTACCGTGCACGTAATCTGACATGTGACTAACTAAACTGAAAAGAAAAACTAAGCCTAATCATTAAAATTTCTAAACTGGTTGCGTAGCAAAGTAAAGCCAAATAGGAGAATAGTCTTGGATAATAAAATATACAAGAAGATAAAGATTAAGGGCCACACCGGCGTTTGAATTGGACCAGAAAAGGAATGGTCGTATCTGCTACCACGTGCTAAATTTGGGCCAAATTTTTCAAACACCGGTGTGTCCCTTTAATAAGAACTATTGACTATGATGCAAAAACTGCTTAAAACGCAGAAAGGTAGAAAAGTCCACAAAGTGTCCGGAATTGATCAGACTGGGCATTTTTCTCAAAAACTACAAGAGATAGAGTTTTAATTTATAGGGTATTATTTTTAACATGAATGCTTTATATTCAAATTTTTTTAAAAATCGGAAAATATTTTCACGTTTTAGAAAAATGTATCTTAAAATCTTATCAGTTAATGTTTTTGAACCATAATATCCGAAGATTTTCTTCACTTGGGAACACGTGGAACGTTAACTCTTTTCTATTGCTTGTATAAGAGGTACAATATGGTACACATCAAGAAGGCATGGTATACAATTTATACTTTTTAAATTAATAGTTACAGTTACATTCCTAAATTCGTCTTTCAAATAACGCTTTTAAAAATGGTGCTTTTATATCAATAATGAGTTAGAAAATGTCGTCTTCAGATCAATAACGCGTCTCCTATATATTCCTCACTTTTTCCCTTTCCCGTCGAGAAACGCATTCTCGTTTAATTAGTTTATTTAATTTAGTAAACTTTTGGAATACAATTTTAAACTTGTCACATTTACTTATTTCAACATACAAAAATATTGCGTAGGCACGCGAAAAAAGCTTTTTTTTATCAAAAGGAATTCGATTTCCGCGCCTTCGCCCTGTATTCAAATCTTATTAAAACTTATCGCCGAAATAAGTAGCCCAGTACACAATATTATGTAATTTTTCCACGATTATCTATTTATTTTATGGAAAATTATAATATAAAACGGTCAAATAATTGCTTTAACAGTCTATAACAATTATTTTTGCATTCTACGACAAAAACAACCTTGAAAACGGCCTCGGGAGTGAAAATATCGTACTTGTAAGAAAACGTCCGCCATCTTGAATTCTGAGCTTCCGGTCCAAAATCGGGAGTGCCAACATCGAAATTCGTGTTCAGGAGGTCCGAATTAGTAAAAAAAAAATCATTTGGCCAAATGTTACCCAACATGCCGCTAGACTTGTTAAAATGACCACTTTTGAGAAAAACGATAACCAGAATAGAATAGAGAACGGGTTTCACTCCCGGGGCCGACCACAAATAATCTGATCGATGCCCCAAGAACGGCCGGAAAATCCACTGCCTTAAATCTTTTGTATTTAATGATGTAAGTTATTAAGCCGAAATCTGATTTCTAGAGTAAAATTATTATTCAATATTATTCATTTCGTTGGTTAAATGTTCCGTAAATGGCTAAATTATGTAGTAAATGTAGCCAAATAATCTTTCTCTGGGGGGCCGAGTGGTTAGCGCGTTCGCTTCGCAGCCAGAGGAGACGGGTTCGATCCCAGAGTGATAGCTGTGAGTTTGCGAGTTCTTGCCTCACCGGTGAGAGGGGCACTCGGTGTTTTGTTTCATCCTGCGCATAAAAACACGTGTTAAGCAAAACGGTGGACGTAAGTGAAGGGAACTGTTGAATTGCGTAGAACGAAGGGTTTGCCATCACCTTCCTACACCGTATAGCCCAGCTACCTTAATAATGGCATTAATCGCCGCTAGATCACTTGCGCTTAAGGTGTTGCCTTGTGTTTTAGCCTAACTGATTATTTATTTTATCCAATAATACATCGATGGTCTCTAAAGGCAATTATCATTGCTGAATCGATTAGCTTTGGTGTGACATAAGTACACAGTAAGATTCCCTTAATACTCCTGGTGAAAATAACTAATATGATTTATTTATTTTTCGTGTTAAGGTGGTAGTCCCAAGATTCTTATGAGAAAATTGTAGAGCGCTGTCAATAAATAACAAAGAAAAAATTCCATTGAATAAGACCTTTTTTATCGAAGATACGAGGTGATGAAAACAAGTTGTCCACATTGGTCAAAAGCCTTTTTGTGCGTGAATTTAAAAAATGTCTCAAAATAGGTTCATTTTAAAGTTTATTCGTACAATAATATCAGAACATTTACATGAAACGTTCAATGATACATTTTTCCGCATCACAACAGGAGTGAGAAGCGCGAAGGCTGTAATAATAAAATGTTTTCGTAAATCATCTATGCTCGCAAAGGACGTCTCTTTCTTAGATGTAACCATAAGTGAAAGTCCATCGGCGTTAGCTCTGAAAACCTTGGAGGTCATTGAACGGAACTGTTTATACCAATCCAATATTTGCTCGAGGGTACGCAGCAAAGTAGGCTATAACGATTTCTTTTATGTTGAGGTTTTGACGACCTTGTCCACGGAACCTGGAATTGACGTTTCCGTAGTTATCGGTGTCTCGAACAGCTAAGAGAACGGTGTTGTGACCTAGTCTTTTGTCAGGATAGCGAATACTAAACATTTGACTTACTCTATGAGCGTCACGATTGCCATCTCCGTAAAATAACTCGACCATAAAAGCTGGCTGCTCACGAAATTTAAGTAGCATTGTTGTTGAGTTGATTCTAAACATTTTAGAGATTTGTTTGAAACCTTGAGATTTCTCTTTAAATAGTACCCGACAACCGTTGTGCAAAATAACATAAAATGTTTTATTAGTAGGCCTTTTCTTCAATTTGTGCACAAAACTGGCTATTGCCCCAAATAGACAACTTGCCTTTCATTACCTCGTATCTTCCTGAAAAATTATCTTTTTCAGTGGAATTTTTTCTTTGTACATTATCGCCAGACAGTGCTCTACAACTTTCTCGTTGTATTTATTTTTGTCTAGCACCTTACCACCAAAGCGTTCGTATACTAGACATAAGACCCTGAGAATTTCATAGCTCTTAACTCTTGTTGATTTGAGAAAAATTCCAGTCAGAACAAAAAAGGCACCCTGTATATTCAAGAAAGCATTTTAAAAGTCAAAGTAAATTTAAGGTATCAAGTTTCTGGTTGACTTCTTTTCCGATTTGTTTTTTATTATTTATAAAGAAGAGCTTTTTATTGAAATATGTTTGAAGTAAAACTTATATTTAATGGTCTTTAAAATAAGTCTATAATTTCAATTAATTTGTCATATTTAGCCACCTTGTTTTAAACTAGTGGCGTCGCTGAAATTTTCCTTTAAGGGGGGACTAATTTGGGCACACATTTTCTTGTTTTGGGCTATTATCGTTGGAGACCTATCGATGTTGGTGTTATCATCAGAAAAATAATTAAACCCTAGAGTACTACTATTTTTCTTACGGTGTTATTCATTTGGTGATTTTACTTTCAATGTTTGAGTAAGAAAGAGATAGTTTTACTTTGTTTCTGAGTGAGTGATAAGAGGCAGAAGGTATTTGATCGCTTTAGATATTATTTATATAACTGACTATATTTATTAAGAGGTGTTAGATATAAATGGCACTATTCTAAGCACTGGCTGATAAAGGCATTGCGGGAAGATATTTCTTAAATAACGCTAAAAATCTATTTAAAATTAGATTTACATTACAATCTCACCTACCATAGTTTCGATTTCTTTTTCTTAGAGGTAAGCAAGTTACTGTTCAAAGGAACGTTTTGGAATACGTTTTTACAAGGTTGGACTAATTTTAAATAAAGGGATCTATTACTTCCTCCCCAAACATGGCCTAACGATGAATCACTGCTTAGAAAAGGGATTGTGGTTTTAGAAACTCACGTTTCTTTCCAAACATCCCAGAATTCCGTTGAACGATTGGTTACCCTTGATCGGACACAAGCTCCCCTGAACCAAGGTATACCTAAAGACAAGAAATTTCGATCAATTAGTTGACCAAAGTATCAATTCGAATTCACTGCAGTTTTTAAAGGATATATATATATATATATACAAAAATTTCTATATTATGTCTAAAGAACAAAAATCGAGGTTTTCCATAAAAACCGACCGTAATTTGGGTCATTTTTCTATTCATTATTCAAAGAAAAACCTATAGAAAAAACCGTATATTTTTTAGTAAAAAAAAGTAATTTTACAGAAAAAATTAAACAAATTTGCAAAAGAAACCTGTAAACTTCTTTATAGTTTAGTTACAATTGATGACTTACGCCTAAGGTGGTGCCTTGGGTATACGACTAGCTGATTATTATTATCATTAATAAATAATTAAAACATATTGGTCAATTTACCAATTTCCATTTAATTTAAAAATCAATTACAATAGTTTCTTGTTTGATTTATAACATTTTTGTAACGTTTCTAAAATGGCATTTGGGTACATTTAGAGTGCATATCCGAAATATAAATAAATTAAATACATTGCCAATATTAATTCTGTTGATCTTGGAATAAAATGTTGTGCAATAAGAATTTTTTTGGGGGTTCAATATTTATAAAATAGGCTATTAAAATTCGATGTAAAAATTTCTTTAGCTTTTCTATATATTTTGTTTTCTATAGACATTTTACTTGTATATTTATTATATTATATTTATATATATTATATATTTATTCAACTAACCATTTAAAAGGTTGACATTAAGAGGAATAGGTATAACAACTTATTTATAAAGCAATCTATCTGATGTATTTCACATTGCACTATTTCTTACGAATAGCATGCACCTGGAAAGTTACTTGTTTCTGGTAAGACTGACAGAATCAGGGCCAATTAACAGTGGCATAGCCCGAATTTGAGTTCGAAGGGGCTCATATTTCAGTTCAGCTGTTCTTACAACCGAAAGGTTTCGAGGAGAGCTGCCCAATCCCAGCTGACCAAAACACGCGCTTTACAGAATAATATGAAACTAAGTGATCGTGGATTTAAAATATTAGATAAGAATGACCAACGAATTTTTTTTAAATATTTTAATGTGTACAACAATGAGTCTTTAAATATGGATATTCTAAAAAACCCATTCAAAAGATTAACCCCAACTTACGAAACATTCAAACTTATCGTTGCGTAGTGCAAGAAATCCGCCAACTCTCCTTCAATGGAAGCTATTCCACCGTCAACAGCCTTTTTCACACTTAAGGTTGGAATCTATATCAATGTATTTTCAAAATTAATAAAATAAATTTCAGGGTAAAACGATGAAATAAATGAAAGATCGTACGTCAGTTTTCGGAACCGAAGCAATAAGTGTATTCATTCTGGCCACAAAGAGCTAGCTAGACATTTTTGGTGAAAAGAAACTTATGAGTTTCTTATCGATCTGTATGGCCCTATCTTAACCGAACATTAGCTTGGCCCTTCTCATTTCTAGCTGAAAGAATACCTGTTTATAGGGTTTATTGATTTCCAGAAAAAAATTAATATTTCAACGCGTAGGGTATTTACACGCATACGTTATTGCACTCTTTCCCGTTTTATGTAAATAGACGAATTACGTAATGGAAAAGAGCTTTTATCATTGTAGTATATTTCCTCAAATCAAATACTAATCACTTTTTAAAATTGAACTTTTTTATTAATATTGACGTTTATAACCGAGAGAAAATTATTTTCCCTGAAAACATCAAATGAAAGATTTTCGCCAAATCCATCTTTGAGAAATGTCGTTTTTGATTCATTTAAAATAAAATTCTATAACATGTTTCCACTGAAATCTGCAACAAATACTTCTATAGTTCAACTAAAGTTTAACATTTAAATCAGCACTCAAATAATTCGATAAATTAAAAATGAGTGATTTAACCATCATAATGAATAATTTGTGTCCAATTATTTTAAATCTGATTTTATTATATTATAATAATCATAGAAGATAAAATTGCTCTGTTTACCACACTTTTTACGTTGATTTAATAGTTTTTGATTAAAGAGTCTCAACGATGTAGTAATATCTTATAGTTGTCTTTTGTGTCTTACGAATCCCAGCAGGTGCTTATCGTTTATAAAAGGTTTATAAAAGGCCTAGGAACTGACGTTTCAAAAATCGTTTCAATTTAACACAAAGAAGGGAAAACCAAATAAAAGCTGTAGAAGCTATAAATATCTTGAAACAACGAAACAACAATCGTCAAACTGGCCCTTTTTCCAATACATTTCTAGGGAGCAACTATGGGAACAACCATCTATCCTGGATCTCAAAAAAAAATTACTTTTAGTGTCTAAATTATTTTACTGTCAATAATTGTTACCTTTACAAAATTACTATACCCAATAGCAAACCTAACAAGTCGGCATGGGCGTAATATTATTTCCACATCAGTCAAATTTATGGGCCCCCAACGGCCCCAATCAGAATCGCTAAAGATAAAATTTTATACCTCATAAATTGAGGTATCATTTAAATATGTTGTCCCAGTGGTTTCCAATCAATTTCACAAATTTAAGGGCCCCCGATGGCCCTAATGGGTATCGCAATCGAGATAAAAATTGAACTCAGCGATTGCCCAGGAAACCAAGGTCCCTAAATTGCAGGTTCTGGGACTCAAAGGGGTATCACAGCTCTGCACTGTTAAAAATAAAGGTTTTAATTTAGACCTCTAAAGTGGTTAAAACCTTTTCCAATATTTAAGTGCCGATATTTGGGTTATCAAAGTTTGACGCCTTAATCAATATCCTCTATATTTAAAATCTGTTATAAATTTTTTAAAGACTTAACCTTAGATAAATATACCTGGTGATTGGAATTGATTCGCATTATGTTATTTTAAGGAAAATATTCAAAAAGAAATAACGTAGTATTCAAATACTAGTCTCGAAATTGGTTCTTATCATTTTTTTCTTCGTTTAAGGGAATTAAACAGGTATTTAAAAGGACTAAATGTTAGAACATAACATTTTTATACCTTTTCCACCAGGACTGCAAAAGGTTTATTCTTAGGGCTCGTTCCCTTTCAATACGCCAAAGGTATTGTTATAAACATGAAAGAGTAAAATGGGTCTAAAATAATTGATTAGACCGTTTTTAGTAAGCAAATGGTTTGAAATGAATTAAAAGTCCAATTTTGGTCGTTTTCTAAACCTTTTTTTTTAAAGGTGTGAGAGTTTTTTATTAATGGACGTATCGTTCATATTTGTCACGCTAATTGAGTAATTGACATTATTTTTTACTTAAAACACATTTTTTTGAGATACCTGGTTTGGGACCTATACCACAGCAAGTAACTCGCGAGCCATAAACAGCGCCCCGAACCTAGAAAGAGGTGCAATGATTGTATTCTATGGGTTCCTACGAATTTGAAATGAAATGCCAAATGAACCATGGTCCTAAAAACCCCCGTTTCAGAGTTACGAGTTCTCTAAATTTAGCCTAAAAACATCGGAATCAACGCAAATGTGAAATGTTTAATCATCCTTGACCGCAATTATTTCGTAAATTAATCGGTTGTTTTTAGCGACAAAGTGATAAACACATTGTTGAATATCAAAAATACCATAAAGAGATGGTTCAGAAGTATGCACCACCAGATTTTGAACTTAACTAAATTTAAGCTGGAAAAATTGATAAAATATTAAATCTTTCGAGTTAATGATAAAATCAGATACACCCTAGTAGTGAGTGATACGCAAAAAACCAAGGACATATAAAATACTTAAAAAAATATTTACAACAACTGTTCAAAATGCCCACCTTGGGATCTAATACACAAACGACAACGTCGTAAAAATGATGGAAGCACGTTTTCAAAGATTTCTGGTGTATAGTCCCACATCCATCAATTATGCGCTGCCGTAAGTCGTCGACATCTCGGTCTTTGAGATGTGCCCAAAGAAAACAAGTCGGCCCAGGCCGTAATATTAGTTCCACATCAGTGTATTCGAGTGGGCAAACCCATACACCCTTAGTAGACCCAGGTAGGCAAACTAATACAAAAACTGTTGAGGCTACGTGATTTCTTATCGTTTGATATATAAACTGTCATCCTAAGTTAAGGAGTGGGTGCCGCCCACCATCAGTATACCCGGGTGGGCCAACCAATTTAAAAGCTGATGAGGCCATGTTATTTCCTATCGTTTGATATATAATTTACCATCCTATGTTAAAGAGTGGCCACCGCCCACCCTCAGGATACCCGGGTGGGCAAACCAATAAAAAAGCTGTTGAGGCCATATGATTTCCTAGCGTTTGATATATAATTTACCATCCTATGTTAAAGAGTGGCCACCGCCCACCCTCAGGATACCTGGGTGGGCAAACTAATACAAAAGCTGTAAAGGCCATGTGATTTTATTTTATCTCGGTGATTAAATAAGTATTTTCTTAGAGCAGATATTTAATATGGATTATTGATTATTAACAACTGCATAAATCATATTATTTCAAGAATGTATTTATGTACTAAGAATATGGCAAGACGGAGATTCTGTCCCCATGGTCGCACACTTTTCAGCTTAAGGGCCTGTTGCCAAAGCCCTAGCCAAAGTGCTAGCCCATTGAATTTAACAAGTTTGATTCTAGAAAAGCAGACTTTTGCAACACGCCCTAAGTTCGAATACTTCGGATTTTTTGGTCTCACTCTTTCAAGTAGACGCTACCGTAGACGATTCCAATATTTTACTTTTATTGTTCTATGAGACCAAATTGTTTTTTTCGATCACTCTCCCTTTAAGGGGGTTGGTCGGAGGGGGCGGAAATTAACGGCACTGCGTGCGCGTCAAAGAGTTCTATTGAATGAGACCAAATCTCTGGATCTCTGGACCAACTATACAAACTATACAAGTTCGCCAAGAAGGCGATAATATTATTTTGTGCCACACATAAACGACTTCGATAAGAAAATGCCACACTTATTTATTACTTCTGTCCATACACGGTTTCGATAAGGAAGTGCCACACTTATTTATTACTTCTGACCATACACGGTTTCGTTAAGAAAGTGCCACACCTATTTATTACTTCTGACCATACACGGTTTCGATAAGAAAGTGCCGCACTTATTTATTACTTCTGACCATACACGGTTTCGATAAGAAAGTGCCACACTTATTTATTACTTCTGACCATACACAGTTTCGATAAGAAAGTGCCACACTTACTTATTACTTCTGACCATACACCGTTTCGATAAGAAAGTGCCACACTTATTTATTACTTCTGACCATACACGGTTTCGATAAGAAAGTGCCACACTTATTTATTACTTCTGACCATACACGGTTTCGATAAGAAAGTGCCACACTTATTTATTACTTCTGACCATACATAGTTTCGATAAGAAAGTGCCACACTTACTTATTACTTCTGACCATACACCGTTTCGATAAGAAAGTGCCACACTTACTTATTACTTCTGACCATACAATTATTAATTGCTTCTGACCATACACGGTTTCGATAAGAAAGTGCCACACTTATTTATTACTTCTGACCATACACGGTTTCAATAAGAAAGTGCCACACTTACTTATTACTTCTGACCATACACGGTTTCGATAAGAAAGTGCCACCCTTATTTATTACTTCTAACCATACAATTATTAATTGCTTCTGACCATACACGGTTTCGATAAGAAAGTGCCACACTTATTTATTACTGCTGACCATACACGGTTTCAATAAGAAAGTGCCACACTTACTTATTACTTCTGACCATACACGGTTTCGATAAGAAAGTGCCACCCTTATTTATTACTTCTAACCATACACGATTTCGATAAGAAAGTGCCACACTTATTTATTACTTCTGACCATACACGGTTTCGATAAGAAAGTGCCACACTTATTTATTACTTCTGACCATACACGGTTTCGATAAGAAAGTGCCACACTTACTTATTACTTCTGACCATACACGGTTTCGATAAGAAAGTGCCACACTTATTTATTACTTCTGACCATACACGGTTTCGATAAGAAAGTGCCACACTTACTTATTACTTCTGACCATACACGGTTTCGATTAGAAAGTGCCACACTTACTTATTACTTCTGACCATACACGGTTTCGATAAGAAAGTGCCACCCTTATTTATTACTTCTAACCATACACGATTTCGATAAGAAAGTGCCACACTTACTTATTACTTCTGACCATACACGGTTTCGATAAGAAAGTGCCACACTTACTTATTACTTCTGACCATACACGGTTTCGATAAGAAAGTGCCACACTTACTTATTACTTCTGACCATACACGGTTTCGATAAGAAAGTGCCACACTTACTTATCACTTCTGACCATACACGGTTTCGATAAGAAAGTGCCACACTTACTTATCACTTCTGACCATACACGGTTTCGATAAGAAAGTGCCACACTTATTTATTACTTCTGACCATACACGGTTTCGATAAGAAAGTGCCACACTTATTTATTACTTCTGACCATACACGGTTTCGATAAGAAAGTGCCACACTTACTTATTACTTCTGACCATACACGGTTTCGATAAGAAAGTGCCACACTTACTTATTACTTCTGACCATACACGGTTTCGATAAGAAAGTGCCACACTTATTTATGACTTCTGACCATACACGGTTTCGATAAGAAAGTGCCACACTTACTTATTACTTCTGACCATACACGGTTTCGATAAGAAAGTGCCACACTTACTTATTACTTCTGACCATACACGGTTTCGATAAGAAAGTGCCACACTTACTTATTACTTCTGACCATACACGGTTTCGATAAGAAAGTGCCACACTTACTTATCACTTCTGACCATACACGGTTTCGATAAGAAAGTGCCACACTTACTTATCACTTCTGACCATACACGGTTTCGATAAGAAAGTGCCACACTTATTTATCACTTCTGACCATACACGGTTTCGATAAGAAAGTGCCACACTTATTTGTTACTTCTGACCATACACGGTTTCGATAAGAAAGTGCCACACTTACTTATTACTTCTGACCATACAAGGTTTCGATAAGGGGGGGGGGGTCGAAATTGGGGCGGGGGAGGCGAAGTTTGAGGTTAACTTGACCCTAAAACGCCTTAAATATACGTAAAAAAAAACGTAAATCTGTACAGAGTGGCGTGATTCGGTTGGTAAATCCGTAATTATTAGAGATAACACGGCCAGCGGCTGTGTGGGTTCGAGTCCCGGCCCCGCCAATAAAATAATTTATTTAATTTATTTTTCGCAGCTCCATCTACCGTGCCGTCGCTTTTCCACAACACTTAACGACAATCCATCCATAGCAATAGTCCCACTTCGATATATATATATCTCGATGTGGAACTAAAAAACGAATGGGTGAAAATCGCGAAATCTTGCCGGCTCCTTATCGTCCTACCCAAATCAAAGGAAAGGTAGCATCAAGATGATCTCTTGCGGCACGTCTGAAATGTGGGTGTGACACATAGAATACAATTTAAAAGTTTCGGTTGTATTATCCCTAACACCCTGAATAAGCATTGTTTACTTTTACGCATGAGCCCAAAGAATTTTCAATCCCCCATTCGTGGCATGTAACTTTCGTCCCCAAACATAACTCTCTGGCCTCATTGAAACAAGAATTCGTGGAACTTGACAACAAAAATAGGAATGAAAAAAAAGCGATAGCGAAGAAAAAGAGAAAAGGATTCAGTCGGGGTTTTTGCGCGAACCCTTTTCGAATCGCGAAAAACGAGAAAGCCGTATTTTGTATTAAGCAATATAACTTGTAATATTTCAATATCCAACTGACCAAAAGTTCATAAACCCGGTAAGCACTGGCCCACGTTACAAATGGTGTCAGAAGTGCGATTTACCACAGGAGTTTTAAATTCAAATCTCACAAATCTCAATAACGAACGAGGATCTGGCGGAACTAATCAAGAGCTTTCTCCTTTTCAACTTCGAAGCGTTCAACCAAAGAGTACCACTCTAAATCGGGGTATAGGATTTTGTCAAAGCAAGGAAATCGTCCGGAACCAAACATGACTGAGGAAAGTATTAGCCAATTGATTTCTAGTGTAAACTGAAGTGCAAGAGAGACCGCATGCTACCGTTACCCTACCAATCAATGCGGCAGGATTTCACTGCCCAAATATTAAATTTAAATTGTTCCCAATTTAATACGCATACCCCGAAAATTTCAAGATTATATCTCAAATAGTTTTTGAGAAAAAAGCCTGGTCGGAGCAAAACAAACCACCCTATATAAATTTCCACTTTGTAAATCCCGCATATGCATCCTCAAATGTAGGCTTTGTCCCTAACAGCCTTTCCCTTTACTTCGGAGAGTTCTCTCGTTGTTTTGGGCCATCGTGCTGGGGAAGGTAGGGATGACTCATCCGCTCGCGTCGTCCACCTTTGGAATTCTCCGAAAGTGGCGACCTCTGACCCGAAGGGTTAAAAGCGAGGTAAAGTTACCGGTGACGCTTATGATTGCACCACAGTGAGTCCGCAAAGATTTCTTGGCGGGCTTTCTTCTCCAGCCAATTTGGTTGGAGACCGGTAGCGTCATCTGAGGGGCCCGTTATATAAGGGACGTCGAGACAATGTACCAACTCTCTCTTCTACTGAATGTTTAGTTGCCATGCTTTGTTATCGTTGGTAAATATATTTATATTTTTAAGAAAGAGTATTTTACAGTTTGACTCTCGTAATTGGTTTAGACATAAGCCGACAATTCCCAGGCTTCCCAACTTCTAAACTCAAATAATTGTAAAATAAAAGTTAACCAGAAACTTTCGACTGTTGACATCCCCGAACAAAACAAGCTCCTGAAATAAAAGTGACGAGTCTTTTACAAGCCGACAATTTTTAGGCTTCACAATTGGCGCTCAACGTGGGGCCTGAGTTGTTGAATGCAAGAGAGATCAGTTTATTTTAAATTGTTAGTGTAAGTTTGGTATATGCCTATTAGCGCAGTTCCCGTTAGCCCAGTGTCCCAAAAGCGCAGTGTCTCAAAAGCACGGTTTCTCTAAAGCGCTGTTCTCACTTAGGTTAGGTTAGCCGGGCGCGCCGCAGGCGCGTAGGCATTGTAGGTTAGGTTAGGTGTTTTCAACCCATTTGTTGAGATAGGGCTTACGAAAATCATATTTTAATGGAAAACTGGGGTGGTGGAAAACCACATGAGGCCCCACGCTTTCGGGAAAGTGCGCAAACAGGAAACCGCGCTATTGGGAACTGCGCAAATGGGAATTGCGCTTTGGGAAACCACGCAAATGGGCATAAACCGTAGGTTTTGGGTTATGGGTTAGTTAAATTTATTGTTAGTGTATTTTTATATTGGTGTATTGGGGGTACCTTTGTTTCCCAGTGGGTTTTAGAGGCGTGGTTTAAGTTTTAAACATTAAAACCAGGTCCGGAATGGTTTTGGGAAATGAGCCCAGGAGGATAAGGCGCAAGTCCTGGCTCGTGCTTTGCGCGAGGCCTTGGACGGTTTTGCGACCAGCCGGGATGAGGGGTTGGGGGGTGTGCCAGAAATGTAAGCAATCCCAGCAGTTAACCCCCGGGTTACTTTCTAGCGTGCCCAGTGAAAGGCCTTTTAAATTGGTAACCGCTGATTTAATGGGTCCCTACATTCGAAGCGCCAAGTGAAATCAGTACCTACTCGTCATAGTAGATCACTTTACAAAGTGGGAAGAACTCTACCCGCTTATGAAAATGACTACTGAGAAAACATGGGAGAAAATGTATGAAGTTTTCGGTCAATATGGATTCCCAAGACATCAGACTATTGTATTATATGGTAATGGACCAATTGCGCAGTTCCCATTTCCGCAAATGCAATTTCGAGGTTTTCCATTTGCGCAGTTTTCATTTGCGCAGTATCCCATTTCCGCAGTTTTCCATTAGCGCGTTTTTCATTTGCGCTTTTTCCGTAAGCGCAGTTTTCCATTTGCGCGGTTTATCATTTGCACGGTTTTCTATTTGCGCAGGTTTTTCATTTGCACGGTTTTCTATTTGCGCAGGTTTTTCATTTGCACGGTTTTCTATTTGCGCAGGTTTTTCTATTCCGCAGCTTCTCACGACCTGAATATTCTATATTAAGCAATTTTCCTTGAAATAAGATTTTTTCAGGTAGTTTATTTTTAACGTAACCTTGTTTACCATCCAACTGTGCTGCTGGTGTATTTTTAATTACCGGTCGCGCTGTCCATACCAATAATTTAAAGTTGTTTGTAGTTGAAATATCGGTTGTTGAATTATTTTGTTGGGAATAAATCTTCGGTCGACAAGCGAATCGTAGCTTCTCAGCCTTTAGGCTAAAAGAAAATGTAGTATCTGTAACACTGAGGACAGTATATTGGCTGATATTTAAATTTAGTGCCTTCCACCAAAAATGCACCTTTTTAATTGCACTGCATGTTTCCTATGGGTCAGAAAGAATATTTTTTAACGGTTAGGTTAGCCGGGCGCGCCGCAGGCGCGTAGGCACCGTTTTCATATAGGAGGTGTTCTACGACAGAGGCCATTCTAACGAAATATCTTGGTATTGTCCTCTCACATAGGACGTAACTGTCCTATGACAGAGGCCATTCCTACGAAATACAGGACGCTTACTGTCCTATATTGGAGGCCATTTCAACGAAATAGTTTTTATATAGAGGTAGTTATATCAAGGCTAGCGAGCGAAGCATTTTTATCTGAAATTGAAACATTTTTTAATTCCTGTTTATTTTAGATTTTAAACATCGTTTTTATTCTTTATCATTTTTTATTGTATCGTTTTTATTGTGCCGCCTACAATTGTTTAAGAGGTATGGCCATCATTAAAATCAACCTTAAAGCTTGAACTGTCAGTAAACAGTTACTACACTATGATCTTAGCCTAAAGGCCGACAAGCTTCGAGTCGCTGTTGGACTATACATATTTTCCCAAGAGACTAATTCAACGAATGATATTTTAACTAAGAAAAACCTAATTTTTTTTGGTATTTACAGCCCAACCGGACATAAAACAAACACTAGCAGCGCAGCTGGATGGTAAACAAGGTAATTTTAAAATTTAACTGCCAGAAATAACCCTTTTTCTAGGAAAAATGATTAATAGTGAATATTTAAGTCATAAAAATCCCCGTTAATGGGAAAACCGTTCAAATATCAAATCTGCGCAAACGGGGAAAGCGCGCAAACGGGAAACCGCGCAAATGGGGAGCTGCGCAAAAAGCAATTCCGCAAATGGGAAACGCGCAATTGGGAACGTGCGCAAACGAAAACTGCGGAAGTGGGAAGTGCGCAAATGGAAACTGCGCAAATAAAAACTGCGCAAGTGGACCCAAACCATTTATATACCCCGTGCACCGCCTAAGCATTACAGTGGTTTTTCATCATTTGTCCCGGCCGAGCCGTCGACCTGTATACAAATTTAGGAATCACTTCCTAAAAATCGCACACAAACATGTATTCACCCGTATACTTGTACCACCAACTCACGACTCACTAAAGAGTTCGTCAAAATTCACAACGATATAACGCATTATGCGTTCAAGATCGTTGATCGTTTCGTTATCGAGATAGCGAAGCCCATCCACTTGTAGTGGTCTTTTTATCAAATGGTTCGTTTTGGGACCAATACGAACATAGTGCTCTGAGTCAGCTTGCAGAGCACCGCATATGCACTTGGGCGATGCAATATGCCCCAAGTTGAACCGGTAAAGTGGGAATTTACCGTGTCCACTTAGGATTTGCATCAAATAGTAGTTCGTGTTGAAGCTACATCTGACCTTAGAAAGTCAGCCCTTTCATTCCCTGCACACCCAGTGTGTGACTTTATCCAAGTAAAAGTGACTTGAGTCACCATCCGTTTCAACTCCCTACGGATTTTATGGCATAGGCCATGAGTGTTTTTATGATTGATTCTTGCGTTAATAGCAAAATGACAATCCGTAAAAACCGTTGCACCATCACCAGGATGCTGACCATGCGTCCTTAACGAGCAAATACTCTCATGTATTGCTAAGAGCTCGAGAGAAAACGCATCCACCTTTCCATTAATGCGAGTGACCTCGTTATACACTTCTACACCATCCTTGTACACAGCAAATGCCACCCCGGCATCCCTACTGGACAACGAACCGTCAGTAAACACCTCTACCCCATTACCATTGGGTAGTTGCTCTTTGATGTTTATAATGCCCCTGACCGCCAGGTGGTCCTCCCATGGGTCGCCTGGGTAGAGGTAGTTACCACCTCTCTACTCCTCCTCACAGTGCTTGCTGTCTTCCCTGAAAGAGAAGGACCTGAAAACAGCAGTTTCCTGACTCACCACCAGGTCTAACGGCTGTATACCAGCAGGACCCGCAGCGCATCGCTCGAGACAGTCCGGTAAGCACAAGTTATACGAAGGGCAGCAATTCTCTCTATTGAGCTCAACTTCCTCACCATAGCACTATTCTGTGTGCTCTTCCACCAAGCACCGCAAGCGTAAGCCACTACTCTGACAATACATCCATTGTAGATAGTCCTTAACGCTTTATGGTCGAGGCCCCACTCAACTCTTGCAAAACAAGCAATGTTTTGCACAAGCTTTGTCACCCGGACACTAAATTCCTCGAGATAAGGATGGTGACACCGACCACTTTCAACTTGTCAATGTTTGACATGTTGACGACTCCCATCTTATAGATGACGCTTTTTGCGGCGAAGGTGATTGCCGCCGACTTTTTTATGTAAAATCTCAGCTAATAGGCTTGGCTCCACTTAGTCTATTTATCCACGATCACCTTACCCGTGGTTTCGAGAGCACGCCTAGACGTGCCCCAAAATAATGACTGCAAGTCACCCGCGAAAGCTTGGATTTGAGAATCCTCTGGGTACTCAATCCTCAGTGCGCTATCCATTACCACATTGAATAGCAGAGGTCCACTGCATGAACCGTGAGGACAGCCGTGGCTCTCAACACTGCCACCCTATACTTCAGATAGTTAACATATATCTCATATGTTTTTTGAACACTTAAAGTTCCTTAAACCATGAAAGAATCCTAGCGGAATCCACACCTTGTCAAAATCACCCTCGATATCAAAGATATCAGACTGGTGTGACAATAATTTGGCTTGTTATCCCTGATGCGGTTCATATTGCTTTTCGCTTTCGACCCATACTGCTTTTCGCTAAGCAATTTTTTGCGGTGTAGAAAGTAATACAGCCTTCTTGACAACAGCTTATCAAGCACCTTCCCTACTACAGGAAGAAGCGAGATTGGCCTGTCTCGGCCTTCTTTATAAAGAAAATCTAGCTTAGCAACCTTCCAAAGCTTTGGGAAGTAAAAAGAGTATCCAACACAGTAAACCACGTCTCTTCAATGCCATCAGGTTTTTTTTTATGCAATTTAATGCAATTTTGCACTTGACCTTCTTTGTGGCCAATTTATAAGGTAGTGAGTAAGGATCCTCCCTTGAAACCTTCGTGCAGAAATCCTGCTAGGATTTGAGCTTTGAGTCTGCTATAAGTGCTTTATAGCTTTTTGACTCACGACAGTACTCGACCTTAAGCGCCTCCCAGGCTGCTTGGTCTTTGGTTCTTTGGAACCTCCTCCTGAGCGTTCGTAACTCATTCCTCTTCTCACTGAGTTCACTCGTCAACCAGGGAGTGGACGTATGCCCCCTTACTTTCACGCAGCTTTGAGCATTCTTTCGAACGCTCAATAATGAGATTATTAATCTCAACTGCACATGCCTCAACCTCAACCTCATTGTTGAGTCAGGGTTGTTTGATTAAAATCAAGTTGATTTAAATCAGCGATTTAAATCGCGATTTTAATAAAATGATTTTTTTTTAAATCGTTGATTTAAATCTGTTCCAATAAAAGATTGTTTAAAAGGTATTAACTTTCCATAAATGAGAGATTTACTATTGAATTATTATATTTTAGACCTGTTTTGTCATTATATTACACTATTACCTGCCACTACCACGACGATCCCTTCCCCACCTCATTTTTGGTGTTTTGAAAATAATGGACTCTCGGAGGCTGAGAAATAAGGAATTGTTTTAAACTGGACCTGTGGCCAGTAGAGCCTAGGTAGTTTAATTAAAAAACTGGCCACTGGCCATTTACCATTTTTAACCTTCAAAATCAGGCTTCCATAATTTATGGTCAAATTATCTACTCATGACAATATGTGCTAGGGTATAGGCTTAATAGGTTAGTTATTATGGGTATTTCAAAATTTTGGAGTGTTAAATAAAGAACTATAAATCTTGAAGGGAAAAACTTTGAAAAAATTAAGTTTTCACCAGGGCCACTAACACCCCAGGCATTTAATTTGTAAACTGGCGATTGGCCTGTGATAGTGCCTTATTTCTCACACGGTTTAGTTTTACTTCTACGATACTCCTGTGATACAAATATACTTATTTCTTGGAATAAATATTTTTTGACATGATAAAACTGTCTACTATTGAATATTATTTATACAAAAATAATAATTATATCAATAAGCTTATATATTGCTTTTAATAAGTGACAAAAACCTTAAAATTAATAAAAAATCGATTAAAATCAAAAAAATCTTATTAAAATCAAACAAATCAACAACCCAACAGGAGACTGCATCAACTCTCCAAGTCAGATACGATTTTATCTTGCAACCTTTCAAGATCAAAATCCTTGATACGAATTGCATTCGAATCATTCTCCAGGACAAGATCACCAATTTCACAGAAAATGTATTTGTGATCACTGCAGCTCTCCTCTTTGCTGACACGCCATTCAATTACTCTAATCGCGATTGTCATATTGGATACCGTCAGATCCACCCAACTCTCACCATTAACGGTCCAGAACGTCGGGCCACCACCCGGGTCGTTCTCGACGTTCAAATGAAACGAGTCGAACAAGTCGATTAACAACGTACCTCTCTAATCATGGTGCTTTGATCCCCAAAGCGCGTGATGGGCGTTAAAGTCAACACACAAAATAACCTTTTTCCCACTCTGCACTTATAATTGATTCGCAATCTTTTCGATATGGAATTCAATGTCATCGCCTGGTGGTATGTAGATGGAGAACAGGCATAAGCTTAGATTCCCCAAAATCACGTCCACCATAAGAGTCTTCGTAGAGAACGATAAATTGTGCCTGAGTGTTAAAGACAGCTACAGCTACCTTTGGATTATCTTGGGAACAGACAATCCTTGTTCCCATGGGTAGATCTATTAACCGACCGTTAATTGCATATGGCTCCTAAAGTAAGGCCATGTCTATAGAGCCTTCCTGGCAGCACTGTCTAAGCGCAGAGGTTTCAGTTTTTCCCTTGCCTAAGTTGACCTGCAGACTACTTAGGTTCCTACTTTCCTTCATAGTTGGTTCTACTTTTTAGAAACTCCAACACCTTCTTATCCAAAGCTGAATGTGTTTGGTTTTTTTATCCCTATTACTCAGGGCACAGTTTCTGCAAGTTTTAAGATCACTCTTACAATCCTTGTAGCTGTGATCCTCTGAGCATAGGGAACAAAACCTCCTATTTTCAATGCACCCACCTTCTATGTGCCCAATCTTCATGCACTTAAAGCATCTTGGAAGATACACATAGTCTCTGACACCAACCATAGAGTACCCCCAAATTGAGCCTCTTCTTCGCCTTCCACGAGTTAAGCAGGGCTGGAGACCCCTCCAGCACCCAGTTAACACCACCCCTTCTGTTCTTAAAGGAGAACTTTGGAACAATATCCGTCTCCATGCAGGAGAGCTTATTGTTGCTTATAAGCTTTGCAACAATTTCTTCCTTTACGATGTCCTCGTCCACACCGTGAAGGATAACCCAAGGGTAATTGAGCTTTTGAGCTCGCACATTGACTTTATCTGCCAAAGCAGAGCAGTCATTGATTCCCTTCTTCAGCTTCTCCATATCTTCAGCGGTTTAAACCTGTACCACCAGCTCCTCGTTCCTACAGGACCGGACACTTTGGACACTTATTTGCAGTTTGGAGTAATCCACCTCATTCTCTAGTCTCATCTTGAGAGAATTAGAAGTCTCACCTTGCTCTGTGCGATAGAGCAATACCACATTTTCTCACTTGGTGGGACCCTTGGTCCCCCTTTGTAAGGGGGGACTTTTTTCTGACCTTGGAAATTTCAGGAACCTTTGAGTTTACGTTACTGGCTGCAACAGTAGCGAAAATCAATTTCTGCTTTTTGAGATCTTTAAGTTGTTCAAAAGCACGCTGCACCCTAGCAAGTTCCAGGTAACTGGAGTATACCATAGTCTCCACCGCTTTGAAGATCGCAGTAGTGTAATAAGGCTGGTTCTGGCGGGTAACATGATAACTATGAGTCGGGTTTTGGCGGGTAACATGTTAACAATGATAGCGTGAAATTTGGAAGCCATGTTAAGATAGTATTTTCCCGTGAACCTAATCTATGATTAGAGGGTATTTGGTTTTTTTTATTAAGTATGTAGGCTTTGGTTGGCAGCCATTTTGTTTTCTAACGTGCTTAGTCCTCTAAAGGGCATTTGGTTTTTGGTTCAGAGGTATCTAGGCTTTAGTTGGCAACCATTTTGATTTTTTCTTATTTAGCTTAAGGTTGACAATTCGTTTGTTGGCTATGAGATAAATAAGCTTAAAACTAAATAAAAAAATCAGTTTTTAGCATTATTCTTTATTAACACCATGGCAAATAATTTAATACAAATCAAATTAACTAGATATTCAAATTATAATTTATGTTACTAAATGTGTAATGACTTAATTTAATCTTTATTATTGAATGATGCAATACGGTAATTTCCAAATAAAAATATTATAGCAATTAATATTTTGATAACACTTGATAGTTTAGTTTTTTTGTATAATATTTTCCATGGCCACCGATAGTTGTCACCAAAGCATCTAATAAAATAGTTTTATCGCTAGAAAAGACCAAAAAAAGGATCAAGTACAAATTATAAAAATATTATAGTAATTAAAATTTTGATAACACTTGATAGTTTAGTATTTTGTATAATATTTTCCATTGCCGCCGATAGATGTCACCAAAGAATCTATTAAAATAGTTTTATCACTAGATAAAGTCATTTTAAAACATCTTTCTTTTTGTAGATCAGGTTTACTTTTAAACGTCACTGTAATTAGGAAAGTAATATAAAAATTTTATGCAATAAATTTTATTTTTTTAACTGATTTGAATACCTTGATATATTTTTATTTTAAAACTTTGGTTTTTTATGTTATATAATTTTAAATGCAGGTTTTGTTTAAAGTATAAATGTATAATTCAATGTAGCAATTCTAATTTTAAAACTTTAATTTAATTGAATAAGAAAAAAATGGTTTTAATTTCATACTTTTTAAAACATTTCTTTGGTATTTATATTCTAGAATGAAGTCTAATAGAAGTGGTGGGAAAGTTTTCCTGTGTGATGAATGTGGTAGTGATTTCCGTTACGCATCTAGCCTAAGTCGGCACGCGTCGGCATAATATATACGCTCCAGATTATACGAAACCCCGGTAAGTTGGTGATTTTTATTTAAATTTTTTTCTCGATAGTGTTATAAAATATATATTTTGCGGGGCTTTCAGATATAAGTGCATTAAATGTAATAAATCATTCAACATAAAAACCGAGTTTAACAAACATAGAGACGAGGTTCACGCTCCACAGAAGTTGACTGGAAACCGTTACCCTATTCCACCAGATGATGAATTACATCCTGATGTCGACGTTACTATAACTCGTGCATTGAGTGGAACTGTTTCGAAATATAAGATATTTCCAAGTGGTGACGATGATTTGAAGAATATTAATACCTTCTCCTCTCAGGCTTCCGCAAGATTTGGAAATATTCTTTTAAACCAATTGGAAACATGGCGTGGTTTAAAATGGTATATCAGTCTTCAAGGGCGATAGTCCAAGGCCACGGTTTACACCGAAGGAGGAGTTCTTGTAGAAACTTCACCACTCTCCGGGAAGATATACTAGACGCTCAGATGTCCGAAGCCT